>NC_080425.1:45423677-46023677 GCF_029873635.1 Malania oleifera
TTTACCACATCATTTTCCTTATGAATTTCTTTTGAGTTGAGTTGCCTTCTCTATTATCTTGCTCTCCTTTGTAATATTTTTGCTCTTTAATGCTTATGTTAATTGGAAGGCTTTCTTTAGATTTTGGATTGAAAATTTGTTCACTCCTTTGTTTTTTTTTTTTTTTTTGGTGTTCTTTAAGACACTGAGCTTTTGAGAGCTTTCAATTCTTCTTCTTCTTCTTTTTTTTTTTTTTTTTTTTCTGAAATTTGTATTTATATGATTTCCAATGAGGTAATAAAATAAGGAAATTGGAAGGAATCCGCTGGAATGACTTAAACAGAATTTCCTGGAGAATGAACTTAGGGAAGGTAGAGTCAAAAGTAGCATGATAAAACAACATTAAAATATGATAAGACATTATTTAAAATGAACAAATTTGCTACTAAAAAAAAAAGATTTCTTTCCTAGTTTTTTTTTTTTTAATTACAACACAACAATCCAATAAATCTGATAGCAACTTCAAATATGGAATTCAAAGGGATCAAATAAAAAATAGTAATCTGAATCATTGAACTATAATGAAATATACAATCAACCAACATTTCTTGAATTTAAAAGAGTTGGAAGAAATGGTTTGATCCTCATTTTTTTTTTTATTTCTCAAACCAAGAGATCCATGAATCTCTTTGTCTAGGCAATTCTTTGATAGCCTTCACCTTTTCTGCATCCACTACTATTCCTTTTGCGCTAACAACATAGCCAAGAAACGCAACTTTGTCCAAGAAAAAGGAATATTTCTTTAAATTGGCATATAGTTTTTCTTTTCTCAAGACATCAAACACACAATGCAAATGATCAATATGCTCCTCTAAGCTCTTACTATACACCAAAATATCATCAAAATATACCACAACAAATCTTCCTATAAACGCACGCAATGCATGATTTTATTAACCTCATGAATGTACTCATCCTCTTCAATTTCGTTAGACCAAAAGGCATTACCAACCACTCATACAATTTATATTTAGTTTTAAAGGCAGTTTTCCATTCATCGCCCTCTTTCATCCTAATTTGATGATACCCACTTTTCAAATCAATTTTTGTGAAAATACATGACCCATGAAATTCATCCAACATGTCATCTAGCCTAGGAATGGGATGTCTATACTTTACCATAATGTTGTTGATAGGCCTGCAATCAACACACATTCTCCAAGGGCACAAGTAGCACCGGTACAATGCACGGACTCATGCTCTCTCTTATGTGTCCTTTGGCCATTAACTCCTAAACTTGCCTTTGAAGTTCCTTTGTCTCTTCTAGATTACTCCTATAGGCTGGTTGGTTAGGAATTGTCGCACCTCACACAAAATCAATTTGATGCTCTATTCCTCTAATAGGTGGCAATCCAGTAGGCACTTCATTAGAAAACACGTCCTCATATTCCTACAACAAAGAGATAACAATACTAGGCAAAAATTTGTCAAGTTCATTAGTATTAAAACATGCCTCTTTGTACAAGAGTACAAATATAAGTTGGTTTGTATAAAAAGCACTCTTGACGTCACTCGCGTTAGCATAAAAACTCACTTGTTTTTTTTGTTTTTTTCTCATTTTCTTCGCTCTCTCTTTTCTTTTCACTCTTTTTTTTTTCTTTCACTCTCTTTTTTATCATCTTTTTTTGAACTCTTGGTCTCACAATTTTTTTTAACTCATTCTCTCTTTTCAATTTCATTTGATATTCATACACTTGTCTTTGACTTAACGGTACAAGAGTAACGATTTTATTGTCTTTTACAAAAGAATGTCTATTCTTGAACCCGTCATGAGTGACCTTCCTATCGAATTTCCATGGTCTGCCCAACTAAATCAATGTATTTGAATGTTATGTTTTGGCATTTCTTGCAAGGACACCTTATTCTACTGGCTTTGTTTGCATGAGGACACATGAACTCTATGAAATCATGTATCCCTTTTAGGTATTTTGACCAAAACCTACCCCGAGCCTTCGTCCAACTCTTATCCATGTTCATTAATTGCCCTATAACATATTCAAGTAAATTGTGTTGATAACATTCTCAGGTTGTTTATGACGCATGCATCGTGAATCCTAAAATCAACCACCTTCCTTCTAAAGGGTATGGATCATATCCCATTTAGGAATGTTGCATTTACATTGCAATCAATCACTCAAATTCCTTCATTGTAGTTATTATAAATTTCGACAGTATCTCCCCATGGCTCTCTAAGTACATGAGATGGGTAAAGTGAACATGTTGCTAGTTTTCCATCACTAACAAATTGTCACGACACCCCACTATGCACCCAGATAACATAAGTAGAGACGCGCTCGAAATATATAATGACAATCGACAAAGCATGAACAATGATAACAATGTAAATACAACTTCCCGAACTATCCACATTGGGTAATTCAAGAATGGTTGAAATACAAACATCACTAATCGTGAGTGAAACAAATAATTAACATGTTCAATTGATTATTAGTCTACAAAGTATGGCTAATAATCAATTGAATTTCAATAATTGTTTTGTCTCACATGTACGATGAGACATGAATGTATATTGACCATTCTTGAACGGGTCTAAGCTTCAATGAACACAAGAAATAGAATAATTAATTTGGCATTTTACTTCATATGACATTTACTTATTGGCATTTCACTATATTTTATACATTGTTGTTCTTAGCCAAGTGTTTTAGATTTTCAATGATAAGCCTACTATGCCTCTTTTCTTACCTATTTTAACATGTGAAAGCCGCGAGTCAGGATGACTTTAAATTTTAACTGATCATGCATACGTTTCTTTGTACATGTTTTATTTTGGAAAAAAATTAATGAAATTTTGGTAGGATGTTATCTGTAAATTGGACATTTTCCCATAAAACCTGTACCTAAAACAGTTTATTGTGTTTGGTAAGGAAATCATTTCAAGCATGTAACAACCTAAATCCACTACTAGCATACAATTCATAATATATTGCATCAGTCATGCAGTTGGAGTTCAACACAACCATGCATTCCAGTAGTTCAATCAACAAATCATATAACATAATAACGGACATGCAACGAGTTAGAATAACTTTAAGTTTTAACTAATCATGCATAGGTCGCTTAGGTATTATCAAAGATCATGTTAATTTTATGTAATATATATTACTTTATATAAATTAGGATATTATAATAAAAGTGTATTTTTAGAAATTAGAATTTGATTCCAAAGTAAAAGTCAGGAATCCAAATGCAAGCAAATGAAGAAATCACATTCTTGCATAAAATGGGAATCAAAATAAATGATTGAAAAAGAAACATTAGGAATAGGAATCAACCATTTCGAGTCTGATTCCTATAGTTAATTCTCAATTATCAAACACAAACTAAATTTATTTTATTATACCTTTAGTAGAAGTAACATCCTATTCTAACTATTGTAAGTGTCTACTTTATCTCATATTTTACAATTACCTTCTTTTATCACTTCGTCTTTAAATTTTATTTTATTCTCTTTTTAGGATTTACCCCTAAATATCTTACATCAACCTACCTTAGTCTTTGTCTTCCATTTTTAATGCATGTATCCAGCACTAATACTTTATACAGTGCGGAGTAAAATTTTCACATGGGATAATTTACAATCTGTATATACATTATAAACAATCTACCTTGCTTGTTAAGAGAAAGCCTATATCTAATTTTATCTTTTTTTCCAATCTGCAAGGTTATTACGTAATTTTCTCTTAAAAGTATGCATTCATTATTATAATGATACGATATTTAAGATCACATCAACAGAAAATCTCCAATATTTCAAAAACCAGAGGATCATGTTGTCATCATCTCTGCCATTTTTGGCAAGAGGAAGATCATGATGATCTTTTTCAAGTTTCTCTTTTACTTCCATTACTAGTTGCAGAACTTGTAAGCCAAGAGTATAAGGGCTTATTTGGTAGTTATTAATGTGTGGAAAATGTAGATCAAGCAATTAGAATGCAGTACTAATAATTTTAAATCTCTTCCCCCCAAAAAAAAAAAAAATTGTTTATTATTTTTTCAGTTCTGTTGGCAGCAGAAGTCACACCAATTCTTTGTGGGCAATTTTTCAAAATTATGGACATAGTTTCCTCTTTTGAGCTTGATTTACAACAAGTAATGACAATTTGTGGTTCCAAGAATATTACTCATCCCATTTGGTACTTACACAGTTATATACTTCAACGGTGCCACCTATATAAGATACAATCGGAAGAACAAGGCATAACACATCTCAATATAACAATCATAGTAGATCCCTCAAAATCAAACAATATTGACAAGCAACCTTTTCCGAAGATTTCATTTTTTAATGAAGCAAACAGAATCTTAATCACTCCTTCTAAAATTAGTAATAAAGTATAAGATAAAAAACTAACTATGGAATAATATTAGTGTGGGAATTCATGTGTGGAATAATGAATAACGATGTAATGATACAAACAACATTCCTAGTTAGATCCATGATTTTAGCAATGGTAATATGCCTAGGTATCTAATTTCATTTAATTAGTTCTCACCCAACAATATATGGTTCATGTTGAAGATTTTTCATCCTTGAAATATAACTTTTCAAAAAACTAGCACATGCATTTCTAAATTTATGGCGTGAGTAATGAATCAAAATACTTCAATTGAGTACAGATTTCATATTTTAAAGTTATTAAAAAATCTGTCAATTTTTTAAAAGTAAAAATATTTATGCTTTTTATTTTTAGATTCATATGGAAAAAATACATCTTGAATTGTAAGGGTTTTTTTTTTAAAAAAAAATTGAGAATACATTTTATTAGTTATCTTTTCTATTTAAACTTGGATGGATTTTACATTTATTATTGTAGTTTTAAGAATATTTATGTTTTCTTTTAATAAAATTTTATAATTTGCTTTACATTTTGAATTGTAAGTTTTTCGTTAATTTTTGAGAATTACATTTGTTGAATAGTTATATTTCTATTTAAAAATAGATGTATTTTACATTTATAATTCTAGTTTTAAGATTACTTGTTTATATGTTTAGTAAATATTTTATAATTAACTAAATTATAAATTCAAACACAACTTCAATTATTACGTTAAAAAATGCATTATCCATTAGATTGAAAAAAAATTATTTGTAGGAATGATAGATTATTGGATCTCAATTGTTTTTTTTATTGAGTTGTTTATGAATTGTAATTTGCACCCCATAATCCTCCTAATCTGCCATAGATTAATCAATCTGATTCATTTTTCAAAGTTTATTATTATCAATTTATAGGAATAAAAAAGAGATATTAAATAGAAAAAAAATACCATGAAAGGACCTTCTTTTGAGTTATATCAATTTTATTACTCTCATAAAAAAATTTTAAAAAAAAAAGAAAAAAAATATATTATTAACTTTGGTGTATTCCCAAAAGGGGGGAGGTGTACTGGATATTTAAAAGTTGATCCCTTAGGTCAACCACTAGCAACAGTATTACACAACATAGGGTCTTTCTATGCAATCATAAACTTAATCATTCACAATAAAACATACATGTGCGGTAAATAAATTGAGAAAATGTAAATTGCACACACGATATGTTATCGGGGTTCGGCCAATACTGCCTACGTCCCCACCATGGCTCACTAGCACAAAGATTCCATTATAAGCTCACTTAACGGGTGGAGTGACACCAGTTACAATCTAGTCAATTAGCGGGGTTGACCTTAACCTACACCTTACCAGGATGGTGCACCTAGCTTTCCTAATCGAGTCTAAGTCAATCCGGGACTATTAAATAGGACTAGTCTCCCTTTTCAGAACCATGCTTGGAATTCAACAAATATAAAAATTTGCTTACACGGAAATGCTTCTTACATAAGTGAATATGTACCACTAAGCACAATCACAAATCAATGCTCACAAAACATGTAAGAATGATAAGCTCAGTGGTGTATATGTACAATCTACACTCAATATAATTTCTATGCTTAATCATGCACAAGAGTGTATCAACAAGCTTTTCTTTGAAACTTTGTATAAACAATATATCTCAATATCAACTTAAGGTTTCAATGATGTTAGCAAGAGTAATCAAACAACTTCAAAAATATTTTCTCAAAATACTTAGCACAAGTGATGTTTGAAGAAACTTGTAAAAAATATTTTTGCACCACAAAATAAAAGCCTTAGGTGTCTTGCAATATGAATGCAAAACCCCACAAGTTTCAAAGTTTTCCCCACACAAGATTTAATAGATTAAATCGGTGGGAAAACTTATGCTTAACTCTCAATATCAAAATCAATCAACAAACAATACAAATGAAAGTATTAAGAAAAATGAAGTGGAGTATAAATACTCAAGGCACTCTCACAAGGCTTGGATGATCAAAGAAATAGGTGTATGAGTGTATGAGAGTAGTATGAACATAATAGGATTTGAAAATTTGAGAGAGTTTTGGCTTAATCGTATTTGCTAATCCTCACTAATTTGTGCAAATGAAGACATATATATAGAGAAGGGGCAAATTATGATCGTTGGGAACTCAAGGATAATTTTAAAAATTGTTTTAATTATGTTTAATAAAATTAACCCCAGATTACCTATTGACCTTATGGGTCATACCCTGTTTTGATTATGACAAATACTCTGGTATTTAACGTCCGTCAAGTTTGTGTGCAGGCTCATATTAGTAAGATCATTTGATGACATGTGAAGACTTGAAGACTAAAGACCCAGAAGATTTATTTTGTGTTATAATTCATATCATGTTTAATTTAGGTCTGTAATAGTAAAGTAGGATTGGTCTGTAATAATTAATGTGCACCAAGCATGTAGGAACTTATAAGCTCAATACCAGATTGACTTTAGAGATCAATAGCTTCAAAAGACCTTAGAAAGACCTTAAGTCCATGCACAAGCACATAAGATGTCCCCAAAATCAATTGACATATCAGGGGAATTAATTGAAGTGAAAATGAACTTAAAAGGTAAAAATTGTGAGGTTTCGTGCGACCGAACCCCAAGTGTTCAAAACACCTCAGGCGACCGAACCCTTGACGAGTCAACTTGTTGACTTTGGCTTTAGGCGACCAAAACATTTTTGAACGCATCGTCCACGATCGACCGAACCATGACTTTAACTTTTTCCATCAACTCGGCAACCCGAACTTATACATTCAAATAGCCTTGGATGACCGAACACATGAGTTTTGGTAAACCCAACTATGAATTAGGCAACCGAATTGTGGACCTTTTGAAAATTGCCTTGGTTCAGCAAACCGAGCCTATACTCGGGCACTCGAACCTTGAAAACAACTTTTCAAGTTGTATATGTTCGGGCAATCGAACTAAGGTTCAGGCACCCGAAAACTCTCAAGTTGTTTTATTTTTACCGATATTAAAAAGGGAAAAACAGGGTTGTTTTTGCTAAACCGTTTTAAAATAAATTTAAGAGTGCCTTATATGTCCCCAACGACTATAATTTTGCCAATGCTTCTATATACAAGTTCATTTGCAAGGATTAGCAGAGAATTAGCCTCTGAGAATTTTCAAACCCTATTCTCTCATACTAAGTCCATAAAACTCAAATACCTTCATTCCTTTGAGAAATCTTACATTGTGAGTGTTTTATTCATCATTCTAAATTTCTAGATACCCTCAGTTGCATTTGTGGTTGTGATTTTTATTGGAGGGTTGAGCAAAGAAATTTTTCCCTTGGTTTTTTCAATAAATCTTTGGCTGGGAAAAATTCGTACAACTAAGTGGGTCTTTGCATTTGGATTGCAAGACTCATTAGGCTTATATTTTTTTGTGCAAAAATATTTTACAAGCTTTGAGTTGAATATCTCTTCATGCATTGATATTGAGAAAACTATTTTTTTTTTTTAGATATCTAAATTCCTATTAGTTCAATTTTTTTAAACCCAAAACTGAGATTGAGATTTTATCTTTGCTTAGTTTCAAAGATTAGCTTGTAGATACACTCTTGTGCTTGATTAACTATAGACATAACTTTGAGTGTTGATTACACACGTAGAACATCGAGCTTTTAAATTCCTACATTATTGCTGTGCATTGATTAGTGCTTGTGCTTAGTGGTACAAATCAACTTGTGTACGAAGTATTTCCGTGTACATAAATTTTATATTCATTGTATTCTAGGCGTGGGCCTGAAGAGGGAGACTAGCCTTGTTGAATAGTCCCGGATTGGCTTAGACTCGATTAGGAAAGCTAGGTGCACCATGTTGATAAGGTGTGGTTATAGGTTGTGGTCAGCCCCGTTAATTGACCTAGTTGTAATCAGTGCTGCTCCACCCATTAAGTGAGCATTAGTGGAATACTCAGGCTTGCGAGCTAGAGGCGGGGACGTAGGCACAGTTAGCCGAACCCTGATAACATATTGTGTGTGCCCTTTACTTTTCCGTAATTTATTTTTTGCACGTGTATGTTATTTTATGAATGTTGCACATGATTTAATTTTCGCATATTATCTGCACATTTGGGTTTATGTGTATATAGAAATACCCTAGGTAGTGAAATACTGCTATTGGATTAGCTAAACCTAGTACAAAATTTGAAATACCCAATTCACCCCTCTTTTGAGAATACACCAAGGCTAACATTACCTCGGTTAAAAATATGCCAACCCGAGAGTTTCGGATGGTTGAACCACAATTCGGTCGCCCGAACAGACTCAATAGAAAAAGGTAATTTTTGAAGTTCGGATGCTCGAGTCAAGGTTCGGTTAGCTGAACCAGGGGATTTTCCAATCTGTTTGCGGTTCGGGTGCCCAATCTAAAGTTCAGTTAACTGAACTCATGTTTTTGATTACCTGATGATGATTTGAACGCTATGGTTCGGGCACCCGAGTTGTTGGGAAAATACCTGGCACAGATTCGGTCGCCCATGGATGATGCAGTCATTTAAGTTCGGCAACCTGAAACCAAGTCAGCATTCTTACTGGTCAATGGTTCGGTCATCCGAAGCATTTTGAACACTAAGGGTTTGGTCACTCGGCATCTCACAGTTTTGCCTATTAAGTCCTGTTAAGTTTAATTGATTCCCTTAATAATGTAAGTGATTATGGGGACTATTTTGTGCATTTGTGTAGGGACCTAAAGGCCTTCTAAGGTCTTTGATTACACCGAAAAAATATGGTGTCAGTTGACTGAAGGGTGCCTATGGTCACTCTATGGTCTTCAACTTATCAATTCGTATCATGCATGACATGCAGATTATTATAGAACATTACCTATATTACTATTACAGATGTGAATTAAGCATAATATAAATTACAATGAATAACTATTCTAGGTCTTTGTTTTCTTCAAGAATTTATGTGCCATCAACTGATTTCGCCAATATGAACCTGCACACAAACTTGGAAAACATTAAATACCAAGAGTGTTTGTCATTATCAAAACCGGGTATAGGTCAACAATCTCCCCCTTTTTGATGATGACAAATACTTGCTTACTTCTCCCTCTTCTAGTAATAGCAAAAAGGGCCTACATAAACATTTAAGTATATATAGGCAAATAAAAGGAAGATATCATTCATATACAAGATATGGTTTGGGAAAATTTTAAGAAACTTCGGTAGCATGCTGTTTGCAAATAGAGCATTTTCCCAAAAATACCTGTATAGAAATGACCTAATTGAATTTTAGATTAACAATTTATCCACAACTATCAATTCAAATAGTCCAGTATGATCAAGACATAAAATAGAAGTATAACTTTCAGTCATTCAAAAGATATAATAGTCATACAATGCAAAATAAATGACAAAGATAACCTCAACAATTAAGCACACAAATAATAAAACTAGTCATTTAAATGATTTAAATGACATGAAAAAAAGACTAGACCATAAATATACACAAGCCATTGCAATTGAAACATATCATAAGACCCGTGGAAGATTTGAGTTTACAGCACATGACATATGATAGCAAATAGTTGGTTTGAGCACAAACACAGTCTAACAAGTTTGCATGCATTTACATATGAAGTTATTGAACCAGTTATGCAATTTAAAATATATATATATATATATATATATGTATATAATAAATATATATCTCCGTTATGATGTTTTCAAAAGGTACTAGGGGTTGCTTGCTGAAGGAGAAACTTTAATTTAAAGCACATGCAAGAAAAATTTTTCTGGTGAATATTTAAGCATAAAACATCTCATGACTAGAAAAATACAACCATATGAAACTTAAAGATATATTCGAAGATAAAAACAAGATCATATGGCAAAAACGAATGACTGTGGCAAAACAACATATTTCAATTTAGGATTTTCAATATAATCATTTTATTCAAGCACATGCCACAATGAATTCATTCAAGATCAAAGCTAAACATATGGGTGAGCAAAATAAGGTAGTAATTTAATTTTAGATGCTCCACCTATCAATTTGAGTTATAGCTTAGATGAAATAAACTGCTTATACTTAATAAAGATTGATTTCATTAAGAATGCCAAGTAGTATAAGCCATCAATCCAAATCTTTAAAATCAACTATATAAAGTATTTGTTAATTACATTTGTCACTTGATTAGTATAGTTGTCCCTATAAGCCATAGATGCATCAGAGAGTATATATTAAGGCATGCAATGATGTTCATAACCCAAGAACATTCCATATCAAATCATGAGGCCTTGAGGGCAAGATACAATGTTCAGGGATTCTTAGAAGAGCCTTAATATTCCAAAAGCGAAATGATGCATATAAGTCATTTATACGCTTCCTATAGGGATGGATTTTAGCCTTTCTAAGTCTTTGATGATTATGCTAGGATGAAGTTTAATTATTCAATTGATTTTCACTCATCATTTCAAAAATATTTTAACGTTTATTTTAACATAATCATCTTTAGCACAAGGTTTTATTTTGGGAAAATTCCTGTTGAAATTTCGGCAGCATACCGTTTGTAAATCAGACATTTTCTCATAAAATCTGTACCTGATATGTAACGACCTGCTTATCGTAATATATAATAAAACATGATAAATAAAAGAGTCAACCCAAACCTATGGGCAGTGGGGACACTTGTCATACACAGCGGAATCTAGGCAGTAGTAAATATAAACCATCAATCTCATTACCACAAAATACATAATATTAGAGTTGACTATAATCCCAAAACACTGTATTTACATACAATCTCCAAAAAAACTAAAAATATACTTATATCTAGGGACTTACAAAATGTGAATTTCCCGCTCCTAGATCAAAACTTACCCTCCTAACGTGGTAGTACCACTCTATCTCAACGACGGCCTCAATCCGCAGGTCTTTCTCGGTTCCCTGAAAATCATTTAATGTTCGGGGGTGAGACACTTCTCAGTAAGGGAAAATAAACTAAATGCAACTATGTGGCAACATGAATACTTAATGATAATATAGATATACAGTACAATCTTCATACCAAACAACATTCATCATTTAATAACTGCAAAAACGTATACTTTCATATTTCTAATAAATCATACTAATCATAACTATCTAGTATAGCTAATAATACTGAAAACATACCCAGGATGAATAGCTAGCTGATGTTATGTAATACCCCCCATGACGGGTTGTGCAGCCCAAAGGCGGGACCCGACAATGGCTGGCCGACCACTGTCGAGTCAAAAATGTCTGTAAGTACAATGGGCCCGCCACACCTTGGTCTAAATTGCCAGGTGGATGTCTACAACTCTACACTGAAAGCCACATCGATTATCCATCTCGCACCCCCTCGTGGGGTGGTTAGCACAAATCTGAACATAGATATCTGATCTAGAAGCTACGGCACCGTGCTCTTGAACTGAACTAAATTAACATCCGAGTTCTGCTAACATATAGTACATGATAAGATAACATTTAACATAAATAAATTTATATCATTTCTATAATTTCATAAATATGGCCTCGCGCCGAACATTTCGTAAATATGGCTTTGCTTAGAACATTTCATAAATACGACCTCACGCCGAAATCGTATGCAAAACACGGTCTCGCGCCAGCTATCAATCACGGCCTTACGCCGAATATCTCATACATATCATTCTAAATAATAAATCAATTATCATGTATTTTCAACATCATTATGTACTGTATTATTTCATATTCCTAAAAACATGCTTTACTCATAAAATTTCCATATCGTAATACTTTTCATGAAAAATGAAATTCATGCCACACATATAGCTGAGTAAATTCCTACATTCATTCAAAATCACATTTTCTATATAACAGCAGTATTTTCTCAATAATATACATTTTCTCAATAATATTCAAATATAATACATGCTTCCCTCAAAAATTAATTTGCTGATAATTAATAGTAATACGCGTGGAAAATAACTGCTTTAGTTTATTCCCTTACCTGGTACTGAAAAGAAACCCCCCTAAAAACCTAATCATTCTGCACCCGCAGAGTTCCCTGAGATACACCTTGAAACCAACAACCCACAGAACTAAACGTCAGTATTTTCACGTGAGTATCATTTCCTATAACTGCGAAAGTATCAAATTTCGCATAAAAAGCCTTACCTCAACCCAGGGATGAATTTCAACTCGCTTCCACCAACAATCCGCTCTGGTAGATTTGGAGAGAACTTCCCCAGGAGCGTCGTGGTGGCCTCAGATCGTCGATCTGGCGAACAACGAAGCTGAAATCGAAGGGAGAGGAGAGAGAAATCGTAGGGAGGGAGAGAGAGAGAGAGGGGGTGATTTTTGATTTTCTTCTGCGTTAAAACTGAGTTTTACACTATTTATACTAGGGGCTTCATCGATGAGCCACATCACCTCATCGACCAGGTCAATAGGCAATTCATCGACGAACTCTCCCCTTCATTAACGAAATTCAGAGTTGCCCAAAAATTCTCTCGGTATCTTCTCGTCGATGAAACATATCCTCCTCAACGAAACCCTATGTTATCCTCATCGACGAATCCCTTGAATTCATTGACGAGTCCTTGATTAAATTCCTCAGTTATTACTCTCAAAGTGTGATGTCATCGACGAACGCCTCTGCTACCTCCTTCTGTTTCTATTTCCATTTTCCTCACTCTTTATTATTTAAATACCATTATTCTTCGGGTCATTACATTCTCCCCTTCTTATAAAATTTCGTCCTCAAAATTTACTATTCATATGATTCATCATCCCTTAAAAGAAAAATGGTCTACTTATTTTATTACTTACCCTCACTTATGGCGGAGGAATACCGTGGTTACATTCCAAGTCTTGGGAGATTACCTAAATCAAAAGAAAATTTCCCCTAAAGCTAAAATACCACTTACTAACTAAAGCATTACATGTACCTGCAAAAGAAACATTACATATTTACTCACATTTCTTAATCACATATGGGCTTCTTGGAATAATTGCGGGTATTTTTGTCTGATATGTTCCTCAAGCTCCCAAGAAGCCTCTTTTACTGCATGATTCCTCCATAAAACCTTTACTAGAGGAATCTTCTTATTACATAGTTCCTATTCCTTTCTGTCCAAAATCTGCATTGGTACCTCCTCATAAATTAGCGAATCACTGAGCTCTAACTCACCATAATTGATAATATGAGAAGGATTTGGGGCGTATTTCCTCAATGTAGTTACGTGGAATACGTCATGCATCCTGAATAGTGTAGGTGGCAAAGCTAGACTATAGGCTACCGGCCCCACTTTCTCTAAAATTTCAAACGGACCGATAAACCTAGAGCTAAGTTTACCCTTCCTACCAAACCTCATAAACCCTTTTAACGGAGCTATCTTAAAAAATACATGATCACTCTCATTGAATTCTAAATTCCTGTGGCGATTGTCGGCATAACTCTTCTGTTGGCTCTGAGCTGCACTGATTTTATCCCTAATGAACCAAACTTTATCGTACGCCTGTTGTACCAGCTCTGCCCCCATAACTCGCCGCTCACCCATCTCGTCCTAATACAAAGGGGATCGACATCTCCTACCGTATAAAGCCTCAAATGGTGCCATGCCAATGCTGGCCTGATAACTATTATTATATGTGAACTCTACCAGCGGCATGAAATGAGTCCAACTATCCCCAAAATCTAATATGCACGCTCGGAGCATATCCTCTAGTATTTATCATCCTCTCAGTCTACCCATCTAATTAAGGATGGAATTTCGTGCTAAACGATAACTGAGACCCTAGAGCTTCCTGCAAACTTTTCCAGAACCATGAAGTGAAACGCGGGTCTTGATCTGACACAATAGATATGGGCACTCCATGAGAACGGACTATCTCTTGAACTTAAATCTCCACTAAACGGTTGAGGGAATAGCTGATCTTGATAGGGAGGAAATGGGCTGTCTTAGTTAACAGGTCTACTATCACCCAAATCGCACTCTGGCTATGCAATGTCGATGGTAGCCCTGACACAAAGTCCATGGATATATGATCCCACTTTCACTCTGGGATAAATAAAGGCTATAACTGACTCGCTGGCCTCCGGTGCGCAGCTGTTACCTGCTAGCACGTCAAGCACTAGGCTACATAGTCAGTAATCTCTCTCTTCATACCATTCCACCAATAAAACTCTCACAGATCCCTATACATTTTCGTACTGCTAGGATGAACCGTATACAAAGATTTGTGAGCCTCCTCCAAAATAGTCTTCCTGATGTCAACATTAGCAGGAACACACAATCTAGAATGGAACCGTAAATCTTCATCATCTGAAATGCAGAATTCCTCTCCTAACTACTCTGCACTCTGTTCATCACCTCTACTAATTCTGGGTATTCTTTCTGGGCAGCTATAATTCTTTCTTGCAGAGTAGGCTATACCACTAGGCTGGCGATACATATTGGAGGATTACACTCAATTAATTCAATGCCAAGTCTCTCCAGATCCATCATGATCGGATACTAAATCTCCAGAGCTGCCACCACTGGTCTCACAGACTTCCTGCTCAATGCATCAGCTACCACATTTGCTTTCCCTAGGTGGTAACTGATAGTATAATCAAAATCCTTAATCAACTCTAACCACCTTCTTTGTCTCATATTTAGTTCCTTCTGAGTGAAAAAAATACTTCAAACTCTTATGGTTAAAGAAAATCTCGCACTGCTCGCCATAAAGATAATGCCTCCAAATTTTCAATGCATGTACCACTGCAGCCAATTCAAGATCATGGGTAGGGTAGTTCTTTTCGTATTCTTTCAATTGTCTAGATGCATACGCCACTACTCTACCATGCTGTATCAATACACAACCAAGTCCCTTCAAGGACGCATCATTGTAGATAGTATAGCCCTCACCCCCAGATGGGATTATCAGTACTGGCACTGTGACTAGTCTCTACTTCAATTCCTGAAAACTCTGCTCACAGCTGTCATGCCATTCAAATCTGGCATTCTTCCTAGTTAGCCATATTAGAGGCCCTGATAAAGCTGAGAACCCCTTGACAAAACAATGGCAATATCTAGCTAACCCCAAGAAACTCCTGATCTCTTAAACGTTCCTCGGTCTAGCCCAATTCACTACCACCTCAATCTTACTAGGATCCATAGAAATTCCATCCCCTGAGATAACATGCCCCAAAAACACAACTTTCTTGAGCTAGAAGTCACATTTGCTAAACTTTGCTTACAACTTTTTTCCTGAGCATCTGTAAAACCTGCCCCAAATGTATCTTATGCTCCTTATAGCTCCTCGAATAGAACAGTACATCATTAATAAAAACAACAAGAAATTGATCTAAATATGGATGAAAAATCCTATTCATAAAATCTATAAATATCTCAAGAGCATTCGTCAGACCAAATGGTATAACAAGGAATTCATAATGTCCATACCTGGTCCTAAAATTCGTCTTTGATACATCTTCTGCTCTTACCTTTACTTGATGGTAGCTTGATCTGAGGTCGATCTTAGAATGTACCCGTGTACCCTGGAGCTGGTCAAATAAGTCATCGATATGGGGTAGAGGATACTTGTTCTTGATGGTCACTTTATTAATCTCCTTGTAGTCTATGCACATCCTCATAGACCCGTCCTTCTTCTTCACGAACAGCATTGGAGCTCCCCACAGAGATATACTAGGTTGTATGAAGCCTTTATCAAACAAATCCTGCAATTGATCTTTCAGTTCTGCCAACTCTTTTGGTGCCATTCGATACGGTGCTTTAGAGATCGGCGCTGTACTTGGAAGTAGATCAATAGGAAAATCTACCTCACCATCAGGTGGCAAACCTGGTAATTCATCTGGAAACACATTAGTAAACTCCTTTACTACTGGTGTACTAGTGAGCTTCACTTCATTCCCTGTTATTTCCTTCACGAAGGCCACGAATCCTTAACAACCTCTCAAGAGCATTCTCCTTGCCTAAACAGCTGAAACCATCTAAGGTAGAGATTGCACTCGTGACCCTGTAAATCTAAATTCTGGTCTTCCTAGCAGTCTAAAAATTACTTCTTTCATATGGCAGTCTATACTAGAAAAATTAGCTGCTAGCCAATCTATGCCAAAAATAACATCAAATTCATGCATGTATAGCACTACCAAATCAGCAGATAGAATCCTCCCCTGAACATCAACTGAACAACCACGAAGTACCCTACTACATCTCACGGCTGACCTGGTCGGTGTAGCTACTAATAATTCAACATCTAGTGTTTGTATTTTAGCTCCACACAATTTAACACTTTCGACAGATGCAAATGAGTGCGTGACCCCTGAATCAAAAAGTGCAATAACTTTAAATGAAAACATATTAACCGTACCTGTCACCACGTCGCCAGCTGTCTCAGAATCACCCGGCGTCAAAGAAAAAACCATGGCTGGGGCCATATTCCGCTGCTGGCCTCCACGTGGTGTCTGATAGCCTCCTCGAGCAGGTCTAGGAGTAGGAGCAGCACCAACCTGAGCCTGACAGTCCCTCATCATATGTCATGGCTCCCCACAATGGTAGTAGACACCTCACCCAATACAACACTCCCCCAAGTGTCTCTTTTCACAAGACGGGCAAGCTGGAGATGGCTGCACACACTAGTAACCGCGATTCTCAGTCTCCTGCTTCCAATCTCTATAGTAGCCACCTTTCTTCCACAAACCACAGCCAACTCCTTGTTGGGAACTAGAAGGGGTTCTTCTACCTCTGCTCCTCAGCCTCTAACCGCTCTCCAATCTCTGCTATAGTGGCTCTATCCACTAGCTTAGCAAAATCCTGCAACTTCATAATTGACACTTACTTATATATTTCTCTTCTCAAACCTCTTTCAAGCTGTCGTACCTTCTTTGCTTCATCTAGTATAATGTATGGGGCGAAGTGAGATAATTCGATGAACCTCACCGTGTACTGTTGTATGGTCTACTGTCCCTGCTTCAGATTCAGGAACTCCTCAATCTTCACTTCCCTAGACAAGGCTAGAAAATACCTGTTGAAGAATGTCTCCTTAAACCGCTCCCATGACATCTCCACAGGTACTATCCTCTGCTACTCTAAAAGTTTCACCGCCGCCCACCATCTCTCGGCCTCCCTAATCAGTCTGTAGGTAGCAAATAGCACCCTCTGCTCCTCAGAACAATGCAACACTGCAAATATTTTCTCTATCTCCTACACCCAGTTTTTAGCGACTGCAAGATATATTCCTCCTAAGAAAGCCAGAGGATTCATCTTAATGAATTTCTCTATCAAGCTACCGTGGCCTGCCGATGGACCACCTTGTTCCCTTAAACTCCTGGAAATTTCTACCATAACTTGTTGTGCCATGTTGCGCAAAACTACATCTGAATCACCGCCTGCAATGCCTGAGGGTCCAGCATCCTCATCCCCACTAGTGTGGGCACTACTGCCACCAGGGTCCATTGTAATGACCCATAAAATATTGATATTCAAATATTAAAGAGAGAGAAAAATGGAAAAAAAAATAGAAGGAGGCAGTAGGCTTTGTCGAAGAACGTGAAGTGTTCGTCGATGACATCGCATTTTGAAGATAATAATAATTTTAAGAGATTGCCAGAACTCGTCGACGAATATAGGGCTTTGTCGATAAGTGCATAAGGAAACTCATCGACGAATACAGGGCTTTGTCAATGAGTACATAAGGAAATTCGTTGACGAATTCAGGGCATCGTAGACGAGAAAATACCAAGAGGGGGTATAGAGCAGCCTGAATTTCGTCGACGAATACAGGGACTCGTCGATGAATTTAATGAAAGACTCGTTGACGAGGTGACATGTCTAGTCGAAAAATCTGGCAGTATAAATGGAGGGAAACCGGGAAATTTTGTCATTTTCAGCGCCCCTATCTCTCTCCTCTCTCTCTCTCTACGACTCTCTCTCACTTCTCTCTTCGTTTCCGGGCCCGTTTCTCACGGATCGAAGATCTGAGGCTACCACAACGCTCTTGGCGAGAATCTCTACAAGTCTGCCAGAGCTGATCGCTGAAAAAGTTGGGTTGGATTTCGTCCCAATCTTAGGGTAAGACATTTTATTCAGTATTTGTCTTTCCCTCAGTTATAAGAAATGTTGTAGGTAAGAAAATACTGATGTTTTGTTCTGGAGGATTGTGTTTTCAGGATGTTGATCTAGGAATCCTACGAGTATAGAGCCATAATTTTTAAGGGGCTTTCCAAAGTTAAAGTAAGGGAAATATGCTATGCTAGGAGTTTTCATAATGCTGTTAGAGATTTCCTCGAAACATTTTATACCAGTTTATTATACAGTATTTACAAATTATGAGTTTAAATACTTGTGCGGCCTAAGTAAACTTTTATGTGACAATGCAATTTATATAGCTTTTATAATATATATATATATATATATATATATATATATATATATATATATACATATACATGTATACAGTGTTACTCAGATCAGTATTTATATCACAGCTTTATATAGAACAGTATATACATAGTTTAGTATGCCATGTTTCCTATTACCATAACATGCAGAGTATACAAATAGAGAATATAGACAGTGATACAGATAGATATATATATATATATATATATATATAGAGAGAGAGAGGTAGCATCAAAATGCTATAGATACAATATACAGAGTTTATAGTATTTAAAGTACAGAAAGATAGCATGATGGTAATTTTGGAAACATGGCGAAAACAGTAAATGAGTATATATGTATATATGTATATAATATCAGATCTCTGTGGAAAGATTACAGACAAATACAGTACAGATATAGATTACAGAGCACGGTACTGTTGCTATATACAGAGAGAGTGCAACCACATATCTCAGATAGTGTGTGGGTACCATCTAACTGTGCTCAGAGAGGATACAGCTCCCCAGTACGCTAGGTAGAGGGGGCCGGTTGGACGAGGTAGCAGCCACTCCCGCGCCTAGGAGAGGATGCAATTTGGCCGGGTTGAGGTACTGTAGAGTATATTGACTTATCTGAAGGGCTGACCAGATAGAGTCCCGCCTACGGGCCGCACAACCCTGTCATGAGGGGTCCAATCATGACGTACAGAGTCCTAGGGAATAAGTACAGTTATATATATGCATATAGTTTTACAGTATATAATGAGTATAGTATGATATTATTAGTATGAAAAGTAGAAAATACAGACGATACAGTATATTTCAAATTGAGAAAGAAAGATATGCTTTATAGATTATTTATTGCATTACAGTTCAGTTGCTATTTTTAAGTATTCTTAACTTAGTTGCCACACACTAGTAATAGCATATTTCCACTTACTAAGCATCGACTCACCCCATTACTTTACCATTTTTCAGGTGAGCCAACTAGGCGAGCAGATCAGGTTCGCGGATAGAAAGTAGTTAGATCACCCTGCTTATAGAGTGAATTTTTGTCAGAGCTGTATATTTTAGAGTAGATGATACTGGAGGGGTATTTTTGTATGACTATAGTCTGTATACACTGAATTCTGGTGTTGTTTAGTATATATGTGAATAGATGTATGGTTTGTGTTTCCGCTGCTTGGGTATGGATATGGATATATATATAAATATAAAAAAAAGATGGCAAGAATTTTGAGGATGTTACATCCATCCTGAAAAACAAATAACTTAACTCAAAAACCTTTCACTATACTTATCACCCAACCAGTATAGTATATACTCCTAATTAATTCATCACTCCTGATCTTAATTCAAGGTTCAATCCTGCAACCTAGATACCTAACCCAACGATAGATTACCATGGCTTTCCTGAAAACGTCACCCCAGGAAAATCACACAAACCCCCACGGAAGTCCTGTATCTAGACTACAAAACCAGACCTCAAATCCCCTTATCCTATACTTTGGTATTATTACTGCTGCACTTTAGAGTCCACAGAACCTATTATCCTAGGCTCTGATACCAAACTATAATGACTTGCTTATCTTAATATATAATAAAACATGATGAATAAAATAGTCAACCCAAACCCGTGGGTAGCGAGGACACCTGTCATACACAGCGGAATCTAGGCGGCAGTAAATGTAAACCATCAACCTCATTACCACAAAATACATAATACTAGAGTTAACTATAATCCCAACACACTGTATTTACATACAATCTCCAAAAATACCAAAAATATTCTTATATCTAGGGACCTACAAAATATGAATTTCCCACCCTTAGATCAAAACTTACCCTCCTAATAGGGTAGTACCACTCTATCTCAATGACGACCTTAATCCGCAAGTCTTTCTGGGTTTGCTAAAAAAAATTTAACGTTCAAGGGTCAAACACTTCTCAGTAAGGGAAAATAAACTAAATACAGTTGTGTGGCAACATGAATACTTAATGATAATATAGATATACAGTACAATCTTCATACCAAAAAACATTCATTATTTAATAACTGCAAAAATGTATACTTTCATATTTCTAATAAATCATACTAATCATAACTGTCTGGTATAGCTAATAATACTGAAAACATACCGAGGATGAATAGCTAGCTGATGTCATGTATTACCCCTCATGACGGGTTGTGCAGCCAGAAGGTGGGACCCAACAATGGTTGGCCGACCACTGCAGAGTCAAAAATGTCTAAAAGTACAATGGGCCCACCACACCCTGGTCTAGATTGCCAAGTAGACGTCTACAACTCTACACTGAAAGCCACATCAACTATCCATCTCCCACCCCCTCATGGGGTGGTTAGCACCAATCTGAACATAAATATCTTATCTATAAGTTATGATACCGTGCTCCTGAACTGAACTAAACTAACATCCGGGTTCTGATAACATATAGTACATGATAAGATAACATTTAACATAAATAGATTGATAGCATTTTTATAATTTCATAAATATGGCCTCGCACCGAACATTTCGTAAATATGGCCTCACGCCGAACATTTCATAAATACGGCTTTGTGCCGAAATCATATGCAAAACACGGCCTCGCACCGACTATCAATCATGGCCTTGCGCCGAATATCTCATACATATCATTATGAATAATAAATCAATTATCATGTATTTTCAACATCATTATGTACTGTATTATTTCATATTCCTAAAAACATGCTTTACTCGTAAAATTTCCATATCATAATACTTTTCATGAAAAATAATATTCATGCCACACATAGCTGAGTAAATCCGTACATTTCATTCTAAAATCACATTTTCTGTATAATAGCAGTATTTTCCCAATAATATACATTTTCTTAGCAATACTTCTTTAGAGTCAAAAGCCAACACATGCCCCTTTTCTTTTATGAATTTCAATGCATGAGAGGCACAAGATGAAATGGCTTTTGATTTAAATTGCATGTGCATAGGTTTACTTGAATTTTGTGCACTTATCTAAATTGAGACCTGCTGCAACCAAATTAGGCATTCAGCTCATCATGAAGGATATGAAGCTCTAATGGATTTGATTTAATGTTTGAGAGCTTGTGATGAGTATAAAATTAAATACTCTTAAGGATTAAAATTTCTGTTAAGTTCAAGGAGTATTCATTATGAGTGGACAAGGTATGCTTAATTTAATATGTTTATATTTAAGTGTGAATTAAGCATATTGAATTATATACCAGGCGTAGTAGCTTTGTCTATTTGGAAGTGAATATGTATGGTAAGCTTCTATATTTTAAACCTAAGACACTTCTCAAGGCTAATGTCATTACCAACCCCTAAATCTAGTCCTAGGGTCTAAGGAAGAATTAACTAATTTGGTAATATTAATTTAGATCCATTTTTCCTTAGGTCCTAAGGGGTTTGCTTTCATGACAGCCCACTCCATTTCTTTGCCTAAGCCTCTAACACTTCTAGATTTACATTTGGATTTGATGTGCAATTTCATTTTTCGGCATAAGAAAATTTTAAAAATTTTCATGAAGGGCTATGCTTGATTATTCTATTTTTGCTCAATGAGGCATTCATGTGACAGTGAGTTTTAAAATATGAACCATTTTTCAAATATTTATTTCTTTTAATTCCCAAGGGTTTATTATGATTGATCTTCTCACTTTTAGCCATAAGCGACACTTTACAATGATCTTCTATTTTTCTCTCCAAGCAGTGATATTCAATATCTTCACCATCTTTTTCTTTTTTAAAGTGGCATGGTAAGCTTTTAATTCTTTTAATTGTTTTCCCATCTTTTTGTTTCAATTTTTCAGAATAGTTTTATGATAAGACATTCTAAATAGAGACTTATGAATTTTAAATGAATCATTTTCTATTTGTCTATTCAATAACATGCTTACATCATAAAACTCATTGCATGATTCAATACAAGATTTATCTCTATAACTATCATATGAATCAATGCATATAGTACCATCATTAGAAATAGCCGATGATTCATCATAAGATATATCACAATAAACATCGCATGAATCATTTATAGTATTATCACAAGAATTAATACATGCATTATCGTCAAAGCAGTCATTAGAGGCAACTGATGATTCAACATAAGATATATCACAGAATTTAGTATAAGAATCATCACATGCTTCATTACACGAATCAATAAATGAGGTAGGGTAAGATTCATATACCACATCATCTACTAATGTAACCAGCTCATGATTAGCCACTACCTGATCATTTGGGCTTGGAGCATCTGGAGTGGCAATCTCC
This sequence comes from Malania oleifera, assembly GCF_029873635.1. NCBI lineage: Eukaryota > Viridiplantae > Streptophyta > Magnoliopsida > Santalales > Ximeniaceae > Malania > Malania oleifera. The sequence continues at coordinate 45,446,748 of NC_080425.1, forward strand.
TTTTCCTAGGTCTCTCCACACTTCTTTTCAAGCTCAACCCAGATATCCTATGCACTACTACATGCCATAATCTCATAAAGAATATCAGTATCTAAAGCACAGTACAATAAATCCATGCCATGTGAATTTGCATGCATTAAATTAATATCATTCTCTACTGGCATACAAATTCCTTTGAGAATCACCTACTAGGCCCTCCAGTTCATTGATTTTATAAATATGCTCATTCTAATTTTCCAAGCAGTGTAATCAACACCACAAAATAATGGAGGGATGGAAGGTGATCGTCCCTCTCCGAATGGGGATACACCAATGTGGGCCATCCCGATCTTTAGCAAAAACGTTTAAGTCAATGCTACGAGGCTATGATATCAATTGTCATCTTTGGTGTATTCCCAAGAGGGGGGTGAATTGGGTGTTTAAAAGTTAATCTCGTAGATCGATCCACTAGCAACAGTATTACACAACTTAGGGTCTGTCTATGCAATCATAAATCATTCATAATAAAACATACACGTGCGGTAAATAAATTGCGGAAATGTAAATTGCACACACGATATGTTATCGGGGTTCGGCCAATACTGCCTACGTCCTCGCCTTGGCTCACCAACACAAGGATTCCACTATAAGCTCACTTAACGGGTGGAGCGGCACCGGTTACAACCATGTCAATTAGCGGGGCTGACCTCAACCTACACCTTACTAGGATGGTGCACCTAACTTTCCTAACCGGATCTAAGTCAATCTGGAACTATTCAACAGGGTTAGTTTCCCTCTTTAGGCCCACGCCTGGAATACAACAAATATAAAAATTTGCATACATGGAAATGCTTCTTACACAAGCGAAAATGTACCACTAAGCACAATCACAAATCAATGCACACAAAACATGTAAGAACGATAAGCTCAGTGGTGTATATGTGCAATCTACACTCAATATAATTTCTATGCTCAATCATGCACAAGTGTGTATCAACAAGCTTTTCTTTGAAACTTTGTATAAACAATATATCTCAATATCAACTTAGGGTTTCAAAGATGTTAGCAAGAGTAATCAAACAATCTCAAAAATATTTTCTCAAAATACTTAGCACAAGAGATGTTTGAGAAAACTTGTAAAAAATATTTTTGCACCACAAAATAAAAGCCTTAGGTGTCTTGCAATATGAATGCAAAACCCCACAGGCCTTAAAGTTTTTCCCACACAGGATTTATTAGATTAAATCAGTAGGAAAACTTATGCTTAACTCTTAATATCAAAATCAATCAACAAACAAAACGAATAAGAGTATTAAGAAAAATGAAGTGGAGTATAAACACTTAAGGCACTCTCACAAGGCTTGGATGATCAAAGAAATAGGTGTACGAGAGTCTATGGAAGTAGTATGAACAAAATAGGATTTGAAGATTTGAGAGAGTTTTGGCTTAATCCTATTTGCTAATCCTTACTAATTTGAGCAAATGAAGGCATATATATAGAGAAGGGGCAAATTATGACCGTTGGGGACTCAAGGGTAATTTTAAAATTTGTTTTAATTATGTTTAAGAAAATTAACCCCAAATTACCTTGGTTAAAAATTTGCCAACTCGAGAGTTTTGGGTGGCTGAACCACAGTTCGGTTGCCCAATTAGACTCAACAAAAAAAGGTGGTTTTCGAAGTTTAGGTGCCCAAGTCAAGGTTTGGTTGGCTGAACCAGGCGATTTTCTAATCTGTCCATGGTTCGGGTGCTCGGTCTGAAGTTCTATTAACCGAACTCATGTGTTCGGTTGCTCGATAATGATTTGAATGTTAAGGTTCAGGTGCCTGAGTTGGTGGGAAAGTACTAGGCACAAGTTTGGTCGCCCGTGGATGATACAGTCATTTAAGTTCGGCCACCCGAAACCAAGTCGGCATTCTGACTGGTCAATGGTTCAGTAGCCCGAAGCATTTTGTACACTAAGGGTTTGGTCGCTCGACATCTCATAGTTTTTCCTATTAAGTCCTATTAAGTTTAATTGGTTCCCTCGATAATGCAAGTGATTATGGGGACTATTTTGTGCATTTGTGTAGGGACCTAAAGGTCTTTGAGGACACCGAAAAAATTTGGCGTCGGTCAATCAAAGGGTGCCCTAAGGTCACTCTATTGTTTTTAGCTTATCAATTCCTATCATGCATGATATGCAGTTTATTACAGACCATTTCCTATATTACTATTACAGACTTGAATTAAGTATAATATAAATTACAATGAATAACTATTGTAGGTTTTTGTTTTCTTCAAGTCTTCATGTGCCATCAAATGATTTCGCCAATATAAACTTGCACACAAACTTGGCAAACATTAAATACGAAGAGTATTTGTCATTATCAAAACTGGGTATGACCTATAAGTTCAAGATATATGATTGAAACATTGAAAAAAAATAGAAGAATAGAAGTGATGCACATGCTCTAAATAGTTTGAAATAATATTGTTAATCAATTTCATAATAAGTACCTCAGTCCCTCCAAGTATCCTTTTTTTCATAACATTGTTGGACAATTTCATAATAATATTGCCTAAAAGGGCCTCAAATACCATCATTTCAAGAGAAAAAAAAATGTTCATAGAAAAGGAATGAGGCAGAAGAGGAATCAGAATCCTGTGGGAATCGTCAGGCACTGATATCGACGGAAAGAAGCTGCGATGGCGATGGCAAGGGATTGGGACTGCAATAGAAAGAGGAGGATAGGGAGGGGAATCTTCCCAAACAGTCACTAATATTGTTAACTAAATTATTTTTATATTTTTTAAATAACAAGACTATTAGTGATGAATCTAAACAGCTACTAACACCCTATTATTAGTGACGAATCTTCCCAAACCGTCACTAATATTGTTAGCTAAATTATTTTTTTATTTTTAAATAAAAATACTATTAGTGACGAATATAAACCGTCACTAATACCCTATTATTAGTGAAAAATCTTTCCAAACCGTCACTAATATTGTTAACTAAATTATTTTTATATTTTTTAAATAACAAGACTATTAGTGATGAATCTAAACCGTTACTAACACCCTATTATTAGTGACGAATCTTCCCAAACTATCACTAATATTGTTAACTAAATTATTTTTATATTTTTTAAATAAAAAGACTATTAGTGACGAATCTAAACTGTCACTAATACCCTACTATTAGCGATGAATCTTCCCAAACCTTTACTAATATTATTAACTAAATTATTTTTATATTTTTTAAAATAAAAATACTATTAGTAATGAATCTAAACTGTCACTAATACCCTATTATTAGTGACGAATATTCCCAAATCATCACTAATAGTGTTAAATAAATTATTTTTATATGTTTAAAATAAAAAGACTATTAGTAACGAATCTAATTCGTCACAAATGCCCTATTATTAGTGACAAATTTTCAAAACTATCACTAATATTGTTAAATAAATTATTTTTATAGGTTTAAAATAAAAAGACTTTTAGTGATGAATCTAATCCATCACTACTACCCTATTATTAGTAACGAATTTTCAAAATCGTCACTAATAGTGTTAAATAAATTATTCTTATATATTAATACAATAATAGTAGTGACAGTTACTCAATCGTCATTAATAAGTGACTTGACGGATTTAATTTGTCACTAATACCCCAAGAATCATCGCTAATATTTTCCCGGGATAATTTATACGCGAAAAATGGTTTTCCGCAATAGTTTGAGTAGAAAAATCGATTTTTAGTGACAAAATTATTAGTGACGGTTCTAAAACTGTCATTAATAGTGTCGTATTAGTGACGATTCTTAAAAACCATCACTAATACCCACTTTTAGTGATGAAATTGAATTTGTCACTAATACGTTCGTCACTAAAAACCAATTTTATGTAGTGACATACTTTTCTTTCAACTGTTCTTTCATCAAATCCCAATGCTTTACGGGTCTATGACCAAGGAGAGCTTTTTGTCTTTCAACATTCACCCAATGAAGATTTGCTTGCCCAGTTAACCTCATCTTTGAAAATCTCACTCGATGTGGGTCATTCATTTTATACCACTCAAAGTATGAATCTATCTCATCCAACCAATCCTGAAAATATTTTGGGTCCATTTGATCATCATATGTAGGGGCTTCAATTTTTACTCTTTTAATCACATCCATATCTGGATCATGATTTTCCCTACGATATGGTCTCTTTGGTTGAAATTCTTCTTCATCATAATCCTCATCGTTCTAGTGTGGAACATAAGAGTCATGACGTTGGAACCTTCTAGGAACATGGTCTTGGTGGGGGAGGAATGGGAGGTCATTTTTTAGGTGGTGTCCTTTCTCTAGAAGGATGATTTTGCTCCCTATAATGATGGGAAGCAATCTCATTGTCAACCTCAAGGGGCTATCCTGGATTTTTTAGAAGTGGGTTAGGAGGTAAACTAGCTTCCAATCTCTCAATTATTGCAACAGTATGGGTCAAGTCTTGGGTAAAATCATGAACTTGGTCTTGTAAGTAATCTAAGAGTTTGTCACGGTCCATGTCATTCCTACGACCATGATGACGATTACCGATTCGGGTCGCCATCAAAACACAACCATACTCCTTGGAGGTTTTTCAACTAAAGTGAGGTTCAAATATCCAAATTTTCAAAATCTCTAAAGGCTGTTCTAGACCAATTAATCAACTATTTGGGGCAAATAGTCGACTGTTTCAGGCAGAATGTAATTCTAGAGTCAAACATTCAACTGTTTGGATTCAATTGTCAACTGTTTGGGTTAAATTCTCTACTTTTTTTGTTAAATCATCGACTATTTGGCTCAAACCATTGACTATTTAGTTCTAATCATCAACTATTTTAGACATAATGTAAATTTTCTAAATTCAGGAGTTAAATAGTCGACTATTTAGGCTAATTGGTTGACTGATTCAAACAAAAACTATTTTCCATGATTTAAAGGAAAATAGGACTTTGAGGGTTTACCTAATCTGACCTATGCTCTGATACCAACATGATGTAGGATATGATGTAGGACAGGAATGATCGCCCTAGTCGTATGGGTCAACCCTCACACAAGCACATACACTCAAACACTTTGATTTAAGAAATTAGTTAACCAAACATAAACATCATTGTTGGATTTTTAAAAGGTGTATGATGTTGTCTAGAAAAATAAGTCCCAAGAGTTGCTGATCAAGGAATCAAGCTTTTATACATAAATATGTTAATTTCAAAGGCAAGATTACAAGTTCTAAGTTAACAAACTAATATTCATACGATTGATTTTAGCTAGCAAGTATCAATATTACAATCTATGGATTCAAATGGGTTATTCAAATATGAAATTTTAGGCTACTAGCAATGGTTTACAAAATACAGCAAGTGTTGAATTAGGTGTAATCCCAAGAGGGGGGTGAATTGGGTATTTTAAAATTTTTTGAATCTATTTACGACTTAATCCCTACAAATTCAATGTGTTCTTATTACCCAATTCCTTGTGTGCAATGTTATTCAACCTACACATTCAATACAAACAATTTAAATGTAATGCTGAAAGTAAAGAGTAAAGGGAAGAGAGAAGACAAACACAGTTTTTACAAGGTTCAACCAACTCGGCCTACGTCCTCGCCTTGAGCAACCACTCAAGGATTTCACTAAAATCCCTACTTCTTAAATTGGGACGGAGCTTCCCTTACAATCCGCTGCTTATAAGAGGTACAACTCCCTCCTACTCCGCTACTTACAAGAGATACAACTCTCTCCTTAAACATCGGTTCACACACTGAACCGTGAATATAATAGAATCTGAAAAAAAAAAAAAAAAAAGACGCTAAAAAATGTTTCCAAACAAAAGCTCATGAGTACAATTCAAATTCCTAATACAGTAACATATGATATAACTTGAAGCTCAGAATGTATGAAACGAAACACAAAAATAGCTTTGAAGATTGCGAAGATTCAATCACAGACTTTGTCAAAAACAATATTTCTCTCAAGATTTCAATCTCAATGTGATCTTGGTAGTATTTACCCTAATGCATATATATATATATATATATATATATATATGTATGTATCTATATGAAGAGAATACCAAGGATCAAAAACTTAATATATGATTTTCAATAAATATCCTTCAATATGTATAGATATAGTTATGCACTTCTTAGGATATCCAACAAACTAATTTAGAAGTAATCCAAATATCACGTCTTTAACTTTGAAAACACTTGAATGATTACTCTTTAAACAATGGCCAAATAAAAACTTTCTCAAGTATTCAACTAGTCAAAAACAATCTTTATATGAATATGAAAACAAAATTCAAAATCAAATTTCTCTAAAGATATTCAATGATAGAAGTTGATATGAGAGTCTCTTGAAAAAAGCTAAAAGAATCAACTAAACCTCAATACCAAAAGGAAATAAAGTTATGTGAATGAAAACCCCTTTGATTTCTGGAGTAGATTTGCCCAAGCTTGATAAGTGTAAGTTGAAGTGCAGGCAATCGTATAGCAAAGTGCTCAACCTTCTCAATTTGCTTTCAAAAGGTGTTCTCTTTTCTTTTTATTTTTCTTGGCATGCGAACAAAAGTTTATATATTTAGTATATATAGTGTCTTATCCTTAGAATTGATATTAACCGTTGGATCATAAGATAGCTCACGTGTTTACTCAATAAAAGTTACAGTTTTAATCTTTCCCGCAAGTTCAGACGATTGAGGTCAAGTGCCCAGACGAGTGAAGTCACTTTTATCCTTTGAAAAAATAGCCTGAACACAGGGTCAGACAACCGAGATCAAAGGTCAGACGACCGAAGTGTTGAGTTCAGATGACCAAGGTCAATGTTCAGTCATCTGAGGTGCTTCTGCCAGTTTCTCTTTTTCACCCATAAATCTTCAGATGACTGAGCTTATTCTTCATACGTCTGAGGAAATTCTTCAATCAACCGAATTTAAGGTTCAGTCATCTGAAGTTCCCAATTTTTGCATATTTACTTTCTAGTTCAAAAATCTGTTTTGCTTTCTTTCTTGGCTCTTTTATAAAAATATTTTCTAAGGTTTTGACATTATTTCTAAGTCCATGATTGTCCCCTAATGATGTTCATGAAATCCATGAGTCCTAAAGTCATTCTAAGGTATATGTTGAGCTTCAAATTAAACCATACGAAAATGTAAATACATAGGGTCTAAGTACCCATTCCAAAGATGTTCTTGAACTTTGCCGCTTGCATCTTGATTTTTGTATCTTTTGAGTTCCTTGGATCTTGCCAAGATATGTATAACTTACTTTAAGGATTCCATGACTCGTTATCCTTCCTTGCATGCTTAATCTAGTTCCTATTCACAAACTCAATGCACATATCAAATACCAAGTGATTTGTCATTATCAAAACCGGATTGGACTCGTAGAGTCAACAATCTCCTCCTTTTTGATGATGACAAATACACGAGCAAAAAAAATATATTATAGGTTACACCTAACAAGGCTCCCCCTCAATTAATGCATCAAATGTTCAATGAATGACAATATGCTCATGTTTAAACACAAATTGTTTAGCCTAAATCCAAATGAAATATGAAATATGCTTATAATGAATAGGCTCGTGATGTTTCAACCATGACATCAATAACAATTTCTCCCCCTTTGTATGTCTCACCCTTTGCATAGTATCAATAACAATTTCTTCCAAATTTTCTCCCCCTTTTGACATCAACAAAAAGGTGTATAATAATAAGACATGAATGGACATAACCTTATGTTCTTTTCCCCTTTTAAATTTCAAAGTTTTAATTTTGTTCAACCATTAGATTTGGAAAAATTTGACTTCTTCCCCCCTTTTTTTTATTACATCAACCATCCCCCTTGATAATGTAGTTTCAACGATTATGTGAGGATTCTAAATATGGATTAATATGATACCAAATGTGAATTAATACAAAACTAAAAGTTGTTTGATTTGATACCAAGTGATTACATTATATGTGACATTGCTCCCCCTGAATTATATTATCTTATATAATTCTAAGCAACCTCTCGACTATGCATCAAGCCTAATTCACACTTAATTTTGATAAACCTATCCTTCGCAAGTGGTTTCATGAATATATCCGCCCATTGTTCATCCGTGCATACAAAATCAAGTGTCACATCTCCTTTTTGTACATGGTCATGAAAAAAATGATGTTGTATTTCTATGTGCTTAGTTCGTGAATGTAATATGGGATTCTTTGAAATGTTTATTGCACTTGTTATGTCGCATCTTATAGGGATTGTTTCATAACTTAATCCAAAATCCTTCAGTTGTTGTTTCATGTATAGCATTTGAGCACAACAACTTACTGCTGCTATGTATTAAGCCTCAACTATGGAAAGAGCTACTGAATTTTGTTTCTTGGAAAACCAAGAGACTAAAGAGTGCCCTAAGAAATGATGAGTACCACTAGTACTCTTCCTATCCACTTTGCTACTCGCAAAATCAACATATGAATAGTTGATAATATCAAAGGATGTGTACTCAGGATACTATAATCCAATTTCCACGGTTCCTATTAGGTATCTAAGTATTCATTTAACGGCTAACAAATGTGGCTCTTTTGGTGCAGACTGAAACCTTGCGCACAAACATACGCTAAACATTATATTAGGTCTACTGGTAGTCAGATATAATAAGCTACCTATCATTCCACGATATAGCTTGACATCTACTGGTATACCTTGTTCATCTTTGTCTAATTTCAATGAAGCGCACATAGGTGTACCTAGTATTTTTCCATCTTCCATATTAAACTTTTTGAGTATGTCTCTAATATACTTCGATTGATTTATGAATATTCCATGTTTTGCTTGTTTGATCTGAAGTCCTAGGAAGAAATTTAGTTCACCCATCATGCTCATCTCAAATTCATTTTGCATGGTATTGGCAAATTCAACACACAATTCTTGATTCGTAATGCCAAATATGATGTCATCTACATATACTTGCAATAGGAGAATGTCGTATTTCTTAGACTTAATGAACAAGGTTGTTTCTATATTTCCTCATATAAATCTATTTTCTAATAGAAAACCGCTTAGCCTTTTATACCAAGCTCTAGGAGCTTGCTTTAAACCTACAAGGCTTTTGTCTGTCTATACACGTGATTTGGATTCTTATGGTTTTCAAAGCCTGGGGGTTGTTCTACATACACTTCTTCATTTATGTAGCCATTTAAAAATATGCTTTTGATGTCCATTTGATATAACTTGAAATCCTTAAAAGTTGCATATGCTAAAAGCATTCGAATGGCTTCCATTCTAGCTATAGGTGCAAATGTTTCTTCAAAATCTATACCTTCTTCTTAATTATATCCCTGAGCTACTAATTTAGCCTTATTTCTCACAACTATTCCATGTTCATATTTCTTATTCTTATATATCCATTTGGTTCCAATGATTAATTTATCCTCAGGTCTGGAAACTATGTCCATAGTTTATTCCTCTCAAACTGATTTAATTCTTCTTGCATGGACAACACCCATGATTCATCCTCTACAGCTTCACTCACATTTCTAGGTTCTTCTTGAGATATAAATACAAAATGACTAATCATATTCCTAAGAGTGGATCATGTGGCTACTCCACGTAATGGTTCACCTATTATTTGATCAATGAGATGTTTCTTTATATATTTCCATTCTCTAGGTGGTTCATTAACCTCATTCTCAGTTTGAATAGTTTCAGTGGATGGTTCTTTAAGTTCATTTTTCTTTTCTAAATCATTATCAATGGATAGTTCTTCAAATTCCTTGTTTAATTCAATTTCATCTTCATTAGTTCTTTTGGAGAAGATATTTGACTCGAACACTACATGAATAGATTTTATGCCCGTCAATGTTCGTTTGTTAAGGTATATGAGGTGCTTCTGCCAATTTTTATTTTTCACCCATAAATCTTCAGACGACTAAGCTTATTCTTTAGACGTCTGAGAAAATTCTTCAGTCAACCGAACTTAAGGTTCAGTCATCTGAAGTTCCCAATTTTTGCATATTTACTTTCCAGTTCAAAAATCTGTTTTGCTTTCTTTCTTGGCTCTTTTATAAAAATATTTTCTGGGGTTTTGACATTATTTCTAAGTCCATAAATGTCCCCTAATGATGTTCATGAAATGCATGAATCCTAAAGTAATTCTAAGGTATATGTTGTGCCTTAAATTAAATCATACAAAAATGTAAATACATGAGGTCTAAGTACCCATTCTCAAGATGTTCTTAAACTTTGCCACTTGCATCTTGATTCTCATACTCTTTGAGTTTTATGGATCTTTCCAAGATATGTATGCTTTACTTTAAGGCTTCCATGACTCGTTATCTTTCCGTGCATGCTTAATCTAGTTCCTGTTCACAAACTCAATGCACATATCAAATACCAAGTGATTTTTTATTATCAAAACCAGATTGGACTCGTAGAGTCAACAACAAGGATTCAAGCAAGTATTGAATTTACCAAGAGATTTTGTTGGATGACTTGACTTTGTTCAACATGAGTTAGATCACGCTGAAAAAATCCTTGGAACAAGCTTTGAATCACCAAGATAAACACAGGAATGCAATGTAGGGATGGTGTTCGCATGGTTGTATAAGAAGAAGTGGTTATGTGGTGTTTAGATGGGGGTGATCATGTGGGTGAGAGGGAGGAGATGGTGATGGAGTTGTTGGATATAGTGGTCTCTCACCACTTGATCTTTGGAGAGAACGTTGTAGTCTCACACTACACAATCAAAATGATTGGACAAGCTTTAAGCTTTAGCAAAGAAATTCTTCTCAATATTGAATATCAACTCAACAGAATTTTTTCAATGATTTAGAATATAAAGATCTAACATGGGGGAAAAAACATTAACTCTTACATAGGCATGGTGGGACAAGGCATAGGAAACTAAACATGGGGAAAAACAAAGTTTTAAACACTTACACTTAATTCTAACATAACAAATACTAACACAACTTACTAAGCACACATGCTTATGCTTAGTTGACTTAGACTTATTACAATTCCAAATGAAGATACACATGTCAAAAGAGGTCAAAAATCATATGGGGTCCATAGAGCTGTGTGGGGCCCATATGGATGTTGGACTCGAACTTGCTTCAGCATATTGACTGGGGTCTTCATGCATCAAAAGTATTTAAGTAACTCCATGCGTACCTACAAGATAATTTGTATGTGATGTGTCTATAAAATGCACTATTTTAAGCCCCCATTTACCTATGTTTTGTCCTCATTTATCATGTATTTACCCTTTCTTATCATAGTTTGGAGTTATGCAAGGTTTGTTCATGTTTCAAGAAAATTAGGTTAAAACCGAGGAGTTAAGCAATGTGAGAAGCCAATGGAGTAATTGGAAAGCACTAAGGCTAAATCAAATGCTCAATCAAGCCCCCAAAGCTTCAATTCATCAAAGCAGACAATACTTGGCTCAACCATGTGGTGCCACCAGCAAGCATAAGGGCTGACCAGGTCATAGAAGGAAGAATCCAAGGTTCATACTAAAAATGAGATGCAGTAAGGTTCGACCAACAACTCGACCAAAAGACCCTGAGGTGCGACCAGGTTGAGAAATTGAGACTGACTGAGTTAGAGATCCTTAGAGTCTCGACCAGCAGCTCGACCAGGAGGAGCTATAGGCCCAACCAAGTCAAGAAAGCCTAAAAACTGAAACTTAGAATTACTGAGAATCTTGACCATGCACGACCAAGGGACGACAGGGGTGCGACCTAGTCGACAGACACGAGCCCAGCAAATTGCTTCACGAGATTTTCTGCAAAACTTTCCTAATTTGAATTTGAATCCTTGTAAACCCTTTTGGGTATAAAACCTAGCTTCATCTATGTGCTTAGGGTTCCCATTTGGCCCCTTTTTGGTTATTAACCGACCTAGAGTGTCTTTGGGTGCCACTTAGAGTAGATTTACTACTTTCCTTTCAATTCCTTGTATTGGTTTGTGCTTAGATTCTGTGAAGGCCTGTAACAACCTTCGAGTTCTAGGTGTTTCCACATAGATTAGCTGGTTCTTGGTTGTATTTACGATTGCTAGTGATAGGCCTTCGAGCTGCATCTGAAGCCATTTTTCAATACATGTTCTTTTACTCTACTTTCATTTAAATGCATGCACTTTAAATTTCCTGTCTTTAGTTTCTATGCACTTTTATCTCTTTGATTGTGATTAGACCCGAGGGTGAAGGATAACATACCTAGGGATTCAGTCACTTATACGTAATAGGCTATGGTTCATATAGGGGTATTCTCATGATTTCCAGATAGAGTATACCCTGGTTCTTGATCGTGCTCCAAACGATTGGTGCACCTTTACTTCCCTATGCCATTGGAAGGGTTCACTAATCCATTTAGCCAAGTACGGATAGCTGACCGAACATAGCTATCGCACACGACAAGCTGATTACGCGCCGAAACTGCGTAATTGGATGTTTAACTCGAGCTTTACGGTTTATATTTTTAATTAAATGTCCAAAATTGTACAATATTTTAATAAAGTGCCAAAATCATCATTCTTGAACTTTATTGCACTATTTATGAAGTTTTGTTAATTTTTTGTCGCAGGAAAATTCCCGGGAATCAAAACCAACACCTGTTCGTATTTCATGTATAACTTTTCCGTCCAAGCTTCGATCAAGACGATTCAAATTTTTGGAGAAAGAGGAAAGGATTATCTACAACTTTAGTGTTTTGAGTTTTGTGAGATACAAGCTCCAGAAGAGTCAGATTTGCGATGAACAGAGAATGGAAAAAAATGAAAAAAAAAAATATAACATCCGGGTCAATCCTCTCCCATCCGGGTCAATCCTCTCCATCCGGGTCTAGGGCAGCCTCTCCTATTTAATCCCTCTTTTTCCCCTGTTCTGGGTGTGCCTCCGGCACCCTTCTCTCTCCCTCAAACTCTCCTCTCTTCTTCTCCTTTTCTTCTTTTTCTTCTTCTTCTTCTTCTCTTCTCTTTACTTGGATTCATTCCCGTCCTCTCTTTCTCTGTTTCAGTTTGTATTCCTTCTTCCCTAGTTCCTCCTCTTCCCCTTTTACTCTCTCCCTGTCTCTTCTCTCTGTCCTTCCCTTAAACTCCCCCTCCTTTCTTCCTCTGTTTCTCCGTCAACTCCAGCAGCAGCAGATCCTCCAGCACTGCCTGCAACTTGCTGCAACAGCCCCGAAGCCACGCACCAGCCCCTGCTCCTCCAGCACTGCCTGCAACTTGCTGCAACAGCTCCTGCTCCTCCAGCACTGCCCAGCCAGCACCTCTGCAAATTCACGGCGCACAGCAGCAGCTCCCTTGAAGACCCGAGGAGACCCAAGCAGCAGCAGCAGCTATGCCACCTATGGAAACACCCGGGAGCATCATCATCTCTCTCTGCCTTCTTATTTCCTCTTTTGCTTTATGTAGTTACTTATTATATTATTTTGTTTTAGAGTTTATTAAGTATTAATGATGTTTTCTCTCTTGTCTTTTATTTATTTGTTCTTGAACAGGATATAAATTTGGAGTTAGTCCTTTTCCTTTAGTATTTAAATTTTTTTAGTTATTTGTTTAAACAGATTAAGTTAGGATTAGTTTGCTTAAAGCTCGATTTTATTTTTTATTTTTTTGTCGTTATCGTTTATGCGTTAAAATTTTGTTCGTTTTGTGTTTAAATTGTGATTGTGGGTTGATCCTTTAATTTGGTTAAAGATTTGATTTTTACTGTTTGTGAGTGTGTTTAATTTTGACTGCGTTTCCATTACGTGTTAAATTCCATATTCTTAGTTGTAATCTTTAATTGATGTGTGTTTTAATATTTCCTTAAGTAGACTAGAATTTCCATACTTATTTTTTTAATTTAGTGAATGTTAGTTTTAGGGTTTTTAAATTGCATGCCATTTAATTCGTCAGAAGTAAAATTGAACAACCTTGAAAACTCTGAATCTGAACCAAGTTCAGTGCATTTTTATTTTCGATTTGAAAAACGTAAAATCTGAGATTAAAACGCATTCCCTGAGGAGATGATCTAGCCTTTGGGTTTAATATTACACGACGTAACTCCTATACTTGGGATAGCTTCCGAGCTGCTCATTTTTCGAGTGAGTCACAAGCTGAGCATGATTCATGATTTGAGATTGGCTTTGTAGGAGTAGTGTTAATATAATTTTACTTGCTTTCATAGTTGATTTAAAAACACTTTCAAAATCTCACCTTTTTCCCTTTTACACAAAGCATAGTAAATTAGGCTTGGAGTGATAAAAAACTACACTTAAGAATCTGAGGATCGACACCCAACATACTCATTATTCTATTAAACTTAGGGTTAGTTAAGTTATAAATTTTATATTTGGTAGTTAAGGACCCAAGCCTTGGCGAGCCTACCAAATTTTGGCATTATTGTCGAGGACTCTATTATGGTAGTAAGCCACTTTCTAGTTTAGAATACTATGTGCTTTGTTTTTCTTTGCATTCTTTTGTTTTTATTTTTGTTTAATACTCTAAAGTCTTGATTGTGTGTTGCATGTGTATATGCTGGGTTTGCGCTCTTTGGATCCTAAGTTTGTGCCTATAGACCCTGAGATTGAGAGATCCCATAGGTCAATTATGAAGTCTACCTCTAGTTTCGAGTTAGCCGAGTTGTCTGAACCCAAATTCATGGTTGAACGTCAATTGTTTCCAACCTTTCAAAACCCAGAACCCCAAGCTCCCTACCAAATTGTGGTGGAAGAGCAACCTCTTTGTCCCCTTAGAGACTACTTCACATCCAATGCATACACTTTGCCGTCTCGCATCTAGTTTCTAGAGGTCAAGGCGACATAATTTGAAATTAAGACTTCTATCATCTCGATGCTTCCCAATTTATTTGGGAATTCGACTGAAAATCAGTACAAGCATCTAAATGAGTTTCTCAAAATCTGTTCCACCATCCGTATACCTTACTTTGGGGATGATGCCCTCTGATTGAGGCTATTCCCATTCTCTTTGAAGGATAAATCCAAATATTGTTTGAATTCCTTAGAACCAAACTTAGTGACCAACTGGGCTACCATGCAATATGAATTCCTGAAAAAGTACTTCCCTATTAGGAAGATTAACCAATTGAGGAAGGCAATCACTAGTTTCTCCTAATTGGATGGGGAACAATTTTTCAAGACATGGGAGCACTTTAAGGAACCCTTGCTTAAATGTCCACACCACCAAGTCCTTAGGTGGCAATTAGTACCTTTTATGAAGGATTAGTTGAGCGTGATAGAACCATGGTAGATGCATCTTGTGGAGGTACTTTTCTCATGAAACACGAGAATGAGGCATGAGTTCTCTTTGAGAACCTCACCGAGAATTCTCAGTAGTATGTTGTTGCTGCTCGTAGACCATCCCAACCTTCATCTTCCCATCCTAAGGGAGTCTATGAGTTAGCCATGGGCTATGACCTTACGCCCACACTGCACACCATTGTGAAGAAGGTAGATCAATTCTTATTCTTAAGACAACAACCTCAACATGTGGCATGTGCATAGGTGTATGCCATCTACTCTTAGCCCTCACACACTTGTTATAATTGCCCCTATGTGTCTCACTCGCGTGAGTTTGTGCAGAGGACGTTAAGGCAATCCATAATTGGTACGACATACTGACCAATGATCCCTACTCTAACAAACACAATCTTGGGTGGAGTAAACATCCTAACTTCTCCTAGAGGCCACAAACTCCGGGTTTTCAAGCTCAAAGACCTTAGCAATCTCCCACTGCTCCACCTCCTCGCCCATTCTAAAAATCTCAAAATCCTCCTATGTCTGCCCCTAGACAATCAGTGTTTCAATCACCATTTCCTCCTCAGCCTAATATGATAAATCTTTTTAAAAGATGGTGCTGAAAGCCCTTGAGGGCATTGAAGTTGATCGTAAAGTTGATTGGAAATTACTCCACTCTCACTCCCAGTCTATTGCCAAGATAGAAGCGACCATGGGCCAATAGTTACATCTTTGAGTAAGAGAGATATGGGTAAGTTGCCAAGTTAGCCTCTAGTGAACGCTAAGGACCAAAATGGGGTAGAATGTGAGCTAGCTGCTGGTTCTTTGACATATCATGAACAAGCCCAGGTTGTAATCATTCTTTCAAAGTTATAGGGAGGTAAATAATAGGGCTAGGGAGAAGATGAGGAAAGAACCCGATGATGAACCATGTAATCCTTCTTCTCCTAATTTGATAGCTAATACTGGGATGCCTACCCACTCCAATGATGGAGCACTTCCCTATTATGTTCCTGCAGTGTCATTCCCTGTAGCAATTTATGCACCCTCTAAATCTAACAAGAAAACCAATATTGAGTCCAACATAGACACATTTAGGCAAGTCAAGGTCAATATTCCTTTCTTAGATGCTACCAAGCAAGTGTAGGTATGTGAATTTGTGTAAATAGTTATCTATTAATTTAACTGGTTTGCACTATGGGAATGAATAAGTATTTTCAACTGTATAGGTGCAAGTACAATTTTGCAAATGCTATTTTTGATTAAATGGAGAAATAAATATTTTATGATTCTACTAAAACTCATGTTGGCCACACCCTGATATTAACTTAATTCGTATTACTGAGAGGTATCTCGCCCTAATGATCATTTAACTTTTTAGGAGATGCTAGGGATCATGATTAGCAAACTAAAGGATCTGAGTTTAGTTTGTCTAGTTTATGTACGTGGTTTGTATGGATGAAGTTGGTTACTATGTTTTATTTTTGGGTTGTAATATTAAATTCTTAGAGAACCTTGGGAATAATGGTAGTCTAGAACTCTAGTAATGTTTTGGAGAATGTTTAAGTAATTTTCGCTGCTTTTGTATGATGATTATGGTATCAGAAATACATATATTACTAAAGTAGCACCCTGGGCCCCATGTGGTGGGTTAGGAAATTACACTAAGAACCCCACAAGGTTGGGGTCCTCTCCTCACTCAAAAGGTACACCCATCACTGCTTGCCATCAACATTTAAAAAGCACACACATTAGTGCCTCCTTCAAACTTTTAGAGTTAGACCTCCCAGCCCAGAAGGCTACCCCAGACAAACCCTAGATGACCTCAAACAGACTCAGAAGAAAGGGAAAGAAGATTGGAGGAGTTAAAAACTGTAGGTAAGATAGGTTATTCCTTCCCTATTCTAATCTACAATGTAGAAAATTTTTGGTGCATATGTTGTTAGGTTACTTCCTTTGAAGAAAGCTTTAATTTGAATTTAGACATGAACCTGAACCCAAACCTGAACCCTAAGTCATAGTAGACTCGAACCCACTGAGCCCTAAACCAAGACTGACTCAAGCCTACCAAACTTGAACCTAACCTGGACCTGAACTTGAGCCTAAACCTAAACCTAAACCAAGCATAGACCTAAACCCATTGAACCAGAACGAAACCCACAAAGGTCCCCATAGTCCCATTGGGATCTCACATCCCAAATCCATGTTCTAACTAAGGCCCAAACCTATTTTCAAGACTCGAGCCTGAAACCAATTTTAAAACCCAAGCTTGAAACCTCATTTTAAGACCCAAACCCAAACCATATTTTGAAACAAACTGGGGCTAAACTTGTTTTTAAAACCCAGGTCCAAACCATCTTGTGAAACAACCCAAGCTTGAACCCATTTTAAAAACCAGGCCCAAACGTTTTTGAAACAAACTAGGCCTAAACTTGTTTTTAAAACCCAGGCCCAAACTACCTTTTGAAACAACTCGGGCCTGAACCCATTTTCAAAACCAAACCCAAACCATTTTTTTTAAAAAAAAAAAAAAAAAAACTTAAGTATAAACCCATGTTTAAAACCCAGGCTCAAACTATTTTTAAAACTTAGGGCTGGGCCATTTTAAAAACAAACCTAGGGTTGGCCCATCATTTGAAACAAAGCCCACTTGCTAGATCGACCCAATGGCTTGACTTAGCAAAGTCAATCCTAAATCAAACTCCCTAGGTTTTAGATGAGTCAACTCGACTTGAAACCATTTCACACACACCATTGATCTGAACACACACTAAGCACACACACAAGCCATAAATCTGAACACAAACCTGAACACACATCTGAACACATATCATAATACACATTTGAACACACACTCAAGCCAACACACAGATCCTCATATCCAAACCAAATCACACACATAGGAATCATCAAGCTAGTAGTTAAAACACAACATCACACATACACATCATAAGACAAAGCACACACATTCACAGAACCTAAAAAATCAAAACACGATTGGAAAGGGGATACTAATCTATGAGTTCGTTTCTACTCTGTAGACACCCATCATCGTAGGAACCCCAATTAGTTCCCTCCTGGATCTCCAAATCGAGTCATGAGGAGAGAAATCTAAAGACCGCATGGGTCTTCACTGTGTGTGTGTGTGTGTGTGTGTGTGTGTGTGTGTGTGTGTATGTGTGAGAGAGAGAGAGAGAGAGAGGTCTAGGGTTAGGGTTTTGAACTAAGACAAGGAAGTTTGGGTGTTGACCTTATAGGTCACGCCCTGGTTTTGATAATGACAAATACTCTTGTATTTAATAAATATCTAATTCATGTGCAGGTTCATATTTGTATATCATCAATAGCACGTGAAAGCTCAAAAGCTTGAAGACCAATTCTTGATCTTAATTGTAATAATCTTAGTGAAATTTGTTTGTAATAGTAATTAGGGTATTCGATTTGTAATAAGCACACATATCACATGCATGGTTTATTTTGTAAGCTCACACCGAACCATGAATGAGACAGGACCTTAGAAAGACCTTAGGGTGCACCGGTCGACCGACATCGGACTTTTTTGGTGTTTCCAAATTGGACCCCAAGTGACCTTAGGACGCACACATATTCACATATATTTGTTAGGCACTTGAATAGGACTTGTTTGGTTCAATACGGGACCGAAATGCACACTTGGTGCACTTTTGGTCGACCAAAATCTGTAGTTCAAAAGGCCCTGGTCGACCGAACCAACCCTGGGTCAATAGTTTGACCAAGGCCTGGTCAACCGAACCTTACAGTTCATTTCTTGCCGGTCGACCGAACCACTTGGGAGTCAACATTTTGACCTCCCGATCGACCGACCAACTTTGTACTCCAACAACATAGTTGATCAAAGGGTCTCGGGAGAATTCCCAGCGGTATGGTCGACCGAACCATACAGTTCAAAAAGGGCCGGTCGACCAAACCTCGGAATTTTGGAAAATCGCCCTGCCTTGGTCGACCAACCACTCAGTTCAAAATACCCCTGGTCGACAGAGTTACTTGAGTCCTGGTCGACCGAACCATTTCTAGTCGACCGGACCTCTCGGGTTGCTCTTATTTTTTTTACCACGATTAAATGCTTTAAACTGGGTTAAATTGATTTAAATGTCATTAGTCTTTTCTAACAATTCCTAATAGGTCCCCAACGGTCAAAATTTTTAGCATGTCTATATATACTCTTTCATTTGATGGATTAAGTACTGATTAGAAAAAAGGATTAAGAAAATCTCTCTCAAGCAAAAATAATTTCTTTTGATTCCCATTTGCTCATACCCTTCCTAAAAACACTCTAGCTTACTTCTTCAAGTTCAAATTCATTTGTAAGTGCTTTGAGTGTATAGTCTAATAAGTTTTGCTCTCATTGTTTAAAGTGTTTGAATCGATTTTTCTCCCGAGAGCACAACCTAAGTTTTCTTAGGAGGCTTTGCTAATAAGCCTACTCTAAGAAGACTTGTGGTAAACTTCCAAGTGTTGCATTATCATTGCAATATCTTTGGAAGTTTGTATTTGTTTTGATTTGCAAAAACATATTTCAAGCTTACTCAAATATCTTGTGGAATTTATTGAGTTATTTGTGAAAAGATATTTGTGCTTGTTACACTAATCTTTGTGGTAATATTTACACAAGTATTTATATCATTTTCCGAAAACAAAGATTATCTAATTTGCAATCCAAGCATATACACATTCGTATGATTGAGATATTCTCTGATTAATATTCTTGAGGCTTGTTTGATGTTATGTGTAGACATATTTGATTGAATATTTTGAGGTACACAGATTATTATTGACACTCTCACGTACTTACTACACTGATAGAAAATACAGTTGAGAGTTGAAATATTTAGACCATACAGAGCTTACATTATTAAATCATTTGTGGTGTTTGTGTGTGTGCGCATTTGTGGTACAAATTTGCTTTACGTGAAAGCACTCTTGTATTGTACCTTTGATTGTATATCTGATAGATTCCAGGCGTGGTATGAGGGGGCGGTAATCCAGCCCGGTAAGGATTGGTGTAAAGATTGAGGTTAGCCCTGTGGTAATTTGACCTGGCTTGTATAGGTGCCGCTCCACCCGTTTAAGTGAGCAAGTTATTGTGATAATCCTTGTGCTGGTTAGCCAAGGCGGGGACGTAGGCAGTTGGCCAAACCTCGATAACATATCTTTGTGTCATCCTCTCTTTATTGCTTTCTTGTGCTTGTATGATTGTTTAAACTGCTTTATTTAATTTCTGGTATATTTACATTAATTGCACTAGATTGACCCTAGGCTTGTGAACATACTATTGTTAGGAGGAATACCTAGGAGGTAAATTTTAAAAATACCAATTCACCCCCACTCTTGGGACCACGGTAAAGCTAACATTGGGGTTTCAGTAGTGAGAGCTGGAAAGGTTAGGGTTTCAAAAAATGAGAGTAAAAAAGAAGAGAGGACTCATAGGTAGAGAGAGAAGAGAGTGCTCGTAGGTAGAGAAAAAATGAGAGTGAGAGAAAAGGTTAGGGTTTTAGAGAGTGCTCGTAGGTAGAGAGAGAAGGAAAGTGAGAGAGAAGAGAGTGTTCTAGAGAGGAGAGAGATGAGAAATGAAAAAAAAAATTACTTGAGAGGAAATTTTATTTTATTTTATAAGGGTGCTTCTGAGGCCATGTGTCACCACTAATGGGTGACATTTGGCGAGCCCTCATCCGCGTGTTTAAGACGTAACATGACTTAGATCTTGCCACATCACTAATTCGCATTTCTCAACCCAATTCACCCTGTTGTCAACACGTGTCCTAGGTGATGTCGTCATGAAGTCACCTTCTTCACCCCCCCCCCACACAAACACACACACACACACACACACACACACACATATATATCTAGGTCACGTGTTTTTACTAGGAGTTGACACGTAACCCGGCTTGCTGACCCAGACCCTTTCCCCTTGAACCGAATGACCCAGTTCAGACTGGTTTGAAGTGGTTCATTTATTTTCCTATTTATTTTTGTTATTATATTATTTATTTGATTTTTAAATTGAGAAAAATAGTAGAAATATCACAAAAAAATAAAAATATCAGGGTAAAATAAAAAAAAAATTGGAAAAATATTTTTGAAGTTAGGAAAAATATTTTGATTTATTTTGATTCAAAAAAATGAGAAAACCTTCTAGAAATTTTAGAAAAATGTAAAAAATGCTCAGAAAATTATATTAAAAAATCTAGGAGTAATGTTCTTAAAAAAAATATTTTCTTGATTTTTAAAGAGGATGTGTCCCTATGATTTCAAAAAAGGCAATGGGCATTTCAAGTCTTGCCTGTGTTAGCTCCGAGGGGGATTTTTCTAACGAGATCCTCACTTCTACGGGTCTTATTAGACAATTCTTAAATCACACCCCGTGTTAATTATACTCTATAAAAAAATATGCATGTTTGTTTGTTTATTTGATTGTACATAGTTGTTAATTTAAAATGGGTAAAATAACAGGTTTTTAAAATTCAATTTAGGATAATTCTTATTAAATTAGGTATTGTTCGTAGAATAGGTGCGTAGGGGGTGCTAGTACCTTCCCCTCGCATAACCAAACTCCCGATCCCAATTCTGATTTACGCAAACTGATACTATTCTTAATTGTGTAGTAATCAGGTGTTTTAATCACACAAAGAAAAAGGTTAGTGGTGACTCCAAACTTCTAATTTCCCAAAAATCAACTCATTAATTTTATTGACCTTCTCGAGCCACCCTCGCTCCTAGGACGTCGTAATAATAATAATAATAATAATAATAATGATAATAATAATAATAATAATAATAATAATAATAATAATATAGTTGAAATTAAAATAACAAGGATATCACTTCAATCTAATCTGATTAGTACGAACATAATAATAATAATAATAATGATAATAATAATAATAATAATAATAATAATAATAATAATAATAATAATAATAATAATAATAATAATAATATAGTTGAAATTAAAATAACAAGGATATCACTTCAATCTAATCTGATTAGTACGAACATGTTACTTAACATTTATATGATAATATATTATCATCCAAATGAACATTTGGAGGTGTGTAAAATGTTATATACCTTATATTTTTCCATTAACAAATTGTCTAATTTTTATATTAATTAACATTTTTAATTTAACTTTTAAATATTTTCTAATTGAAAAATTAATCAATATTTTTAATTAAATTTTTTAGTTAAAATTTTAAATACTATCTAATTAACATATTTATTAATATTTAAATTAAAATTTAGTTAGTATTAATTAACATTTTAAACTATGTGAAAGGGTAGTTGATTTAGCCAGAAAATCAATTTGGTTTTATGCATGAGAGATCTACCACAAAAGTTATATATCTTTAATGAAGATTAATGGAAAAGCTTAAGGAAAAAAAAAATTGACTTTCATATGCTATTTATGTACTTAGAGAAAGCATATGATAGGGTATCTAAGGAAGTTGTATGGTGATTTTTAGAAATTAGAAAAAAAAAAAGGTGTACGTAGTAGGTATATTGATGTCATTAAGGATATTTACTATAAAGTAATGACTAGTGTAAGGACTATACATGGTGACAAAAATGGACTATTCCCAAGAGGGGTGGTGAATTGGGTATTTTAAATTTCCTAGGTCATATGTGTCCTATTTAAAACTGACTCTAGTATAGCGCAACCTACGGTCTTTCTAAGCAATCTCAAATCCCCCAAATAATCAAGTAGGCAAATATTTAAAACAAAAATAGAATTCACAACAAATTAAACACTAGCATAGAAATTCATAGAATAAATAGCGTAGGGAACGAGAATGACACAGTATTTTAATTGAGGTTCAGTCAATCCAGTCTACGTCCTCGCCTCAAGCCAACCTGCTTAAGGATTCCACTACCTTGCTCACTTAACCAAGTAGAGCAATGCCGTTTACAATACTCCTTACAAGGTGGAGTCCCCCTAGCTCACTTACCGGGCAAAGCCAAACCATTTCTCTTTACATGGCAGAGTCTCCCTAACTCATTTAACTGGGCAGAGCCAAACCGCTTCTCCTTACAAGGCGGAGTCTCCCTAGATCACTTAACCAGGTGGAGCCAAACTGTACATACCTTACAAGATGGTGCCCTCTTAACTCTTTTAACAGGGCAAAACCAAGCCGATACATAGATATGAAAATTTTGTGTACAAACAAAGTGCATCTGAAATAAGCTGATGTGTACAAGTTAAAGTCAATGCACTCTTATCTTATGTGAAATTAAGCTCAATAGAATATGGTATTTTTCTTAATAAAACTTTTGCAATCTTTGAATAAACAAAATATATATGATAAATACTCAAAGATTCAAACCCCAATAAATATTTCTTCAAAAAATATTTTTTTCAATAAAAATGTAGGAGAACCTAGGGTTTTCGCTTTCAAATTATTTTTGTAAAATATGATGTATTTATGAAAGCACAAATGCAAATAGGCTTTTCAAGCACAATATATATGAATGTAAATATGTGCTCAAGACCTTTTGAATAACTCACAAAATTTCTCCTGAAATGATTTTTAAAATGAAATATTGAGAGGATAAATTTGATGTGCAGTATAAAGTTTTTCAAGCAATATATACGAGATTATATATGCTCAAGACTTTTACAAATAACCCAAAAATAATTTCTCCTAAGAAGAGTTTTAAAAAATAGAAGAGTGGGAGATTTGAAAATACAAGCACAATAAATATTTCAATAACGATGATAATGTTCTCCAACAATGATCTTCAAAAATAAAAGTGTAGGAGAAACAAGATGATCTCTATCAAAAGATTTTATGAAAGTAAAGAGCATAAGAGAGAGTATGAAATTTGCCCCAAAAATATTTTTGCAATAATATGAATATTAGAGAGAGCTTTGATTTTTAAAGTAAATGCCCAAAATATGAAAGAATATAAATCAATATGCTCATCAACCAATTTTAGAGCTTTGGGCATGTATTTGTAGAATTTTTCAAATTCTAGCCCTTAACTAGCTGTTGGGGGATTAAATTAATATTATTTTTGAATTTTTTGACCGTTTTTGGCTTAAAAAATTGGTCAACCCCAAAGGTCCAGTCGAATGGCACCTACTCCGGACGACTAGGACCAATGCAATTTTCAAATCTCCAAGCTTCAACATGCCAGCATCAAGAATCGGTCGACTGCTCATTGAAGGTCGGTTAATTAGGCTTTTAGTTCATAAAGAGGCCAGTCAGCCGGGGCTTAAAAATTTGGCCTAAGGCCTTGACCGATCAACTAGGGCTTATATGCATTAAATGGGTTGGTCGACTGGGCTTTTGAATTCTGCCCTAAAAGAACAGGACGGTCGACTAGTGCCAATAAGGCATGGAAGGTCAGTCGACTGGGGTGACCTAGCCGGTCGACTGGGGCTGCAAGGCTGATCGGTTGGGCCTTTGGAAAATCATGCCTTTAACCCATTTTTGTCCTTAATTTTTTTTTTTTTTTTCATTTTTGCTCATTCTTCTCCCCCTTTTGATAGCAACACAAAGGTATAAAATAAGAAGCCATGAATGGACATAACCTTATGTTCTTCTCCCCTTTGAAAGTTTAGAGTTTTAATTGTGTTCAACCATTAGATTTTGGAAAAATTGTACTACTCCCCTTTTTACATCAAGCATTTCCCTTGCTAATGCATAAGTTTCAGTGATTATGTGAGAATGCCAAATATTGATTGATGAGATACAAACTGTGGACTAATGTTATGTCGAATGTGCATACAAGTTGATCGATTGATTTGATATCAAATGTTAATTAATGTGATGCCAAAAGATGATTGATTTAATATCACATGATTACATCTTAGGTGACGTTGCTCCCCTGAATTATGTTATCTAACATAATTCTAAGCAACCTCTCAACTATGCATCGGACCTAATTCAAGCCTAATTTGGATAAATCTATCCTCTGCAAGTGGTTTCGTGAATATATCTGCCCATTGTTCATCTATGCATATAAACTCAAGTTTCACATCCCCTTTTTTACATGATCATGAAGAAAGTGATGTCGTATCTCTATATGCTTAGTTCGTGAATGTAATATGGGATTCTTTAAGATATTTATTACACTCGTATTATCGCATCTTATAAGTATTGTTTCATAACTTAATCCAAAATCCTTTAGTTGTTGTTTCATGTATAGCATTTGAGCACAACAACTACCTGCCGCTATGTATTCAGCCTTTGCTGTGGAAAGAGCAACTGAATTTTATTTCTTGGAAAACCAAGAGACTAAGGAATGTCTTAAGAAATGACAAGTACCACTTGTGCTTTTTCTATCCACTTTGCTACTCGAAAAATTAGCATCTGAATAGCTGATGATCTCAAAAGATGTGTACTTAGGATACCATAATCCAATTTCCACGGTTCCTATCAGATATCTAAGTATCCGTCTAACAGCTAGCAAATGAGACTCTTTTGGTGTAGACTGAAATCTTGCGCATAAACATACGCTAAACATTATATTAGGTCTACTGGTAGTCAGGTATAACAAGCTACCTATCATTCCATGATATAGCTTGACATCTACTGGTATACCTTTTTCATCTTTATCTAATTTCAATGAAATGCTCATAGGTGTACCTAGTATTTTTTCATCTTCCATAATAAACTTTTTAAGTAAGTCTCTAATATACTTTGATTGATTTATGAATGTTCCATGTTTTTCTTATTTGATCTAAAGTCCTAGGAAGAAATTTAGTTCACCCATCATGCTCATTTCAAATTCATTTTGCATGGTATTGGCAAATTCATTACACAATTCTTTATTTGTAGCGCCAAATATGATGTCATCTACATATACTTGGACTAGGAGAATATCATCTTTCTTAGACTTTATGAATAGGGTTGTATCTATCTTTCCTCTTATAAATCCATTTTCTAATAGAAAACTGCTTACCCTTTCATACCAAGCTCTAGGAGTTTGCTTTAAACCATACAAGGCTTTTGTCAGTCTATAAACATGATCAGGATTTTTATGGTTTTCAAAACCTAGGGGTTGTTCTACATATACTTCTTCATTTATATATCCATTTAAAAAAGCTCTTTTGACGTCCATTTGATATAACTTGAAATCCTTAAAAGCTGCATATGCTAAAAGCATTCATATGGCTTCCATCCTAGCTATAGGTGCAAAGGTTTCTTCAAAATCTATACCTTCTTCTTGATTATATCACTGAGCTACTAATCTAGCCTTATTTCTCACAACTACTCCATGTTCATCTTTTTTATTCTTATATATCCATTTGGTCCCTATGATTGACTTATCCTCAGGTCTGGGAACTAATGTCCATACTTTGTTTCTCTCAAATTGATTTAATTCTTTTTGCATGGACAACACCCATGATTCATCCTCTAGAGCTTCATTCGCATTCTTAGGTTCTTCTTGACATTGAAATGCGAAATAACTAATCATATTCCTAAGTGAGGATCAAGTGGCTACTCCACGTAATGGTTCACCTATTATTTGATCTATAGGATGATTCTTTATATATTTCCATTCTCTAGGTGGTTCATTAACCTCATTTTCAGTTTGATCAGTTTCAATGGATGGTTCCTTAAATTCATTTTTCTTTTCTGAATCATTCTCAATTGATAGTTCTTCAAATTCATTGTTTAATTCAATTTCATCTTCATCAATTCTTTTGGAGAAGGGATTTGACTCATCGAACACTACATGAATAGATTCTATGACCATCAATGTTCGTTTGTTATATACTCTATAGGCTTTATTATATAAGGCATACCCTAGGAAGATACCTTCATCTAATTTCACATCAAACTTCCCTATATGCTCATTGTCTCTAAGCACAAAACACTTCAGCCAAAGACATGAAAATATGATATGTTTGGTCTATGGCCATTCCATAATTCGTAAGGAGACTTATTAAGTGATGGTTTGATTAATACTCTGTTTAGAATATAGCAAGCGGTATTTATTGCCTCGGCCCAGAAGTACTTAGGTAATTTATGTTCATTAAGCATAGCTCTTGCCATTTCTTGTATAGACTTATTCTTCCTTTCAACTACACCATTCTGTTACGGTGTTCTAGGAGCTTAAAAATTATGGGCAATTCCTAATGAATTACAATAGTCTTTCATGACTTGATTTTTAAATTCTCTACCCCTATCACTTCGAATTTTAGTAATTGTATATCCCTAATCATTTTGGATTTTCTTGCACAGGTTTATAAATTGTTCACAAGCTTCATCTTTGTGACCTAAGAATAGTACCCATGTGTATCTTGAAAAATCATCAACTATGACAAAGGCGTATGATTTTTCTCCTAAACTCTGAATTGGGTTTGGTCCAAATAAGTCTAAGTGTAGCATTTGGAGTGGCCTAGTTGTATAAATCTCTTTCTTCTTCTTAAAGCTTGTTCTTGCTTGTTTTCCTAGTTGGCATGCTTCACAAATTTTATCTTTCACAAATTTAGTCTTAGGCAGTCCCTTAACTAATTCTTTCTTAACTAGTTTTGAGATTAAATTCATGTTTGCGTGTCTTAGTCTCCTATGCCAAATCTAGCTTATTTCATTCATAGAAGATAAGCATGTCACACTCTGTGAAGTTAAGTTATCAAAGCTTGTGGTATATATGTTTTCATGACGTTCAGCAGTGAATAGTATCTTATTATCAGTTTTGTGTTCAACTATGCACTTGTCATGTTCAAAAGACACTTTGTAACCTTTATCATATAGTTGACTTATGCTCAATAAATTGTTCTTTAACCCTTCAACTAATAAAACATCATCTATAATGAGGGAGGAATCATTACCGAATTTACCTACACCTATGATCCTTCCCTTAGCATTATCTCCAAAAGTAATAAACCCTTCATCCTTGGGTGTGATGGATGTGAACTTTGCTTTATCCTTAGTAATGTGACGTGAGCATCCGCTATCCATATACCATCTATATTTTGAGGATGTTGATCTTAAGCATATCTGCAAGACACAATCAAACAACTAGGTTTGGTACCCAGATTTTCTTGGGTCCAGGGGGGTTAGTGCTAGATTGACCTTTGACCTTCCATACTTTTTTTATTTTTACATCTTTATTTTTGAAAGGACAGTCGAATTGTATGTGACCCAACCTTCTACATTTAAAGCAAGTAGTATTTCTATAATAATTCTTGGTTGGAGCATATGACTTTGATTCTTTTGTAAAATAATCCATTTAAAGTTGTATGTTCTTTAGATTTTCCTTTCCATTAAAGCCAAGCCCTTCCTTTTCTAGGGAATTTCTTTGAGATCCTAGGAGCTTTTCAAAATTGTTTTGTTTCTCAGTAAATTGACAAATAATTTTAGATTTCTCTTTCAAATCCTTTTCCAATTCCTCAATTTTCAAATATTTATCTTTTATGAAAGATGCATGGGATTCATTTTGACGTTCAAGTAAGCTTGAAAGTTTTTTGACTTTACTTCTCAACTCAAAAATTTTCTTTGTTTTCTTCTCAAGTATTTTAATAGTGTACAGGTATTTTTGTTTCAGTTCATCATATGAAATCATATCATTTTCATTTTCAGACTCACTAGAATGATATGAAGATGATGAAAAAGACGATTGTACCTCAAGGTCATCATGCGCCATTCGACACAGATTGGCAACCTCGTCGTCACTGGATTCAGATTCTGAACCACTAGTGCTGTGAGTATCCTAACCGACTTTCAGTGCCTTCTTCTTTTTCTTTGAGGCTTTCACGGGCTTGGGGCACTCAGGCTTGATGTGTCCAACTTCTTGGCAGTTGTAGCATGTTGGTGGATCCTCCTTCTTTTTCTTAATGCTAGTCTCTCCTCTTTCCGATTTAGAGTTCCAGAATTTTCTGTTGAACTTCTTGTTCTTCTTCAAGAACTTCCTGAACTTCTTTGTTAGTAAGGCCATGTCGTCATTCATTTCAGAATCACTTCCTTCACTTGAGTAGCTTGATGATGCCTTAAGTGCAGTGACCTTCTTTGCTTTGCTTTGCTCATTTTTCCTCTAATTTATTGCCAGCTCATCGGTGATGTGTGATCCAATGAGTTCGTCCACCAACATCTCCTTGATATTTCTCCCTTCTGCTATTGCCGTAGCTTTCGCTTCCCATACTGGAGGAAATCCCCTGAGTATTTTCCTAATCAACTCATAAGTAGGGTAAGTCTTTCCAAGTGCATTTAAAGAATTAATGATGTGTGTGAATTTAGTGTATGTGGATTGTATAGATTCATCAACTATCATTTTAAATGTTTCATATTCACTAGTGAGCATGTCTATCCTACTATCCTTGACTTCCTTAGTACCTTCATATGTAACTTCTAATTTTTCCCAAATTTCTTTAGCCGAGTTGCATGTCATTACCCTATTAAATTCATTTACATCTAATGCACAGAAAAGTAAGTTCATGGCAGTGGCATTGATTTGTACTAACTTCAAATCTTCTTCAACATATTCATCTTCAGTTTTACATACATTAATCTTATCAATTACTTTCATGGGAATGTGATTTTCCTTAGTCACTATTTTCCAAACCTTCCAATCTACGTTCAGTAGATATATGCTCATCCTACGTTTCCAATAGGTGTAATTTACACCACATAAAATAGGTAGTATAGTGGATGAGTGTCCCTCACCAACTGGAGTTACACCAATGTGTGCCATGTGATCTTTTTACAAATTAACTATCAAGTCTATGTAAACCTACTCTGATACCAATTGTTGAATCAGGTGTAATCCAAAGAGGGGAGGTGAATTGGGTATTTAAAAATTCTTTAAAACTTATTTACCACTTAATCCCTATTTATATATTTACCATTGAGTTCTTGTTACTCAATTAATTATGTGCAAGGCTATTCAACCTATACATGCAATATAAGCAATTTAAATGCAGTGTTGAAAGTAAAGAGTAAAAAGAGGAGAGAAGACAATCACGGTTTTTACGAGGTTCAGCCAACTTGGCCTACGTCCTCGCCTTGAGCAACCACTCAAGGATTTCACTAAATCCCTGCTCCGTAAATTGGGATGGAGCTTCCCTTAAAATCCGTTGCTTACAAGAGGTACAACTTCCTCCTCACTCGCTGCTTACAAGAGATACATCTCTCTCCTCAAACACTGGTTCATACACCGAACTGTGTATACAATAGAATCTGTAAAAACACTCAAAAATGCTTCCAAACAAAAGCCGGTGAGTACAATTTAAATTCCTAATACATTAACATATGATATAACTTGAAGCTCAGAATGTATGAAAATGATACAATCGTTTTATGAATGATTATGCTTCAACATACAAATCCCCTTTTTTATCAAAAACTCCCAAGTCAAGAAATTTTTGAAATGCTTTGGAGTATATTACGATTCTAGTTCACTTTGTAAAGATGCACAAATATGTCTAATGTGAACTTGTTAAAAGCTTTATCTTGAATATTTTATCAATCTATATCAAACAACTTTCTTTCAAATATTTAACCACAATCCGATCTTTGTAATATGCAAGTATATATACGATATGTAATTCAAAGATCAAAATACTACGTATAAGGTTTTCCAAAAAAATATCTCTCAATAAAATAAATATTTATGAATACCAAGGAAATATATTCAAGTGTTTTAAAATATCTAAAATATGAAACCTTTAACTGAATACACACTTGAATCAAACTATTCAATCAATGACAAAACCTTAATCAAGTAGTGAGATTATCCAAATAATCTATGTGAAAATACACTTACTATCAATCACCCGGCTTATTTCAACAATAGATTTGGAATGAGAGGTTCTTTGAAAAATAGATATACTCTTGAACAAAAAAACAATCAACCAATAGCTAAAACTTTTCTCAAGTAATGATCTTGTTAAAAAAATATATTTATATGTATATGCACATTCAAGATTAATTTCTCTAATGATATTCAATAACTAGTTATAAGATGAGAAGCTTTTAAAAAAAATAACTTGAATCACCAAACGTCAATACCAAGAAGAAATAAAGTTGAATGAATGAATGCCCTTTGATTTTCAGAGTAGATTTTCCTAAAGAAGATGAATGTAGAATGAAGTGCAGACAATCATATAGCAATCAGCTCAAGTTTCTCTATGTTCTTGCAATAAGATATGTTCTTCTCTTGTTTTGTGTCTTAGCTACGTTCTAGGGTTTAGATATTTAGTATATATAGTGTCTTGCCCTTAGAATTGATCTCAACCGTTTGTTCAAAGAGATAATTCGCGAGTTCTTTTAATAAAAATCAAATTTTTAAGTTTGCCCGCAAGGTCAGGTGACTAAGATCAAAGCCCAGGCAACTGAAGTTCCTTAAAACCTTTGACAAATTAACTTGGAATATAGAGTCAGGTGACTGAAGAATGGTTCAGGCTCCTAAACTGGCGAGTTCAGGTGCTTGAAGTCCCAAGTTCAGGAGACTGAAGTACCTCAGCCAACTTGCTGTGTTTCCCATTAATTCTTCAGGCTACCAAACTTAATCTTCAGGCTCCTGAAGAAATTCTTCAGGTGACTGAGGTTGAGTTCAGGCTACCAAAGTCCCCTTTTTCTCAATTTTTGTTCTTTTTTTTTTTTACTTTCTTTCTTGGCTCTTTTTATAAAAACACTTTCCAAGGTTTTAAGAATATTTCTAAGTCCATGAAAGTCCCCAAATGATGTTCATGAAATGCATGAAACCTAAGGTCATTCTAGGTATATGTTGAGCCTCAAATTAAATCATACGATAATGTAAATACATAAGTTCTAAATACCCATTCCCAAGATGTTCTTGAACTTTGCCGCTTGCATCTTGATTCTTGTACTCTTTGATTTCCATGGAGCTTGCCAAAGTGTGTTAGCTTTACTTTATGGCTTCCATGACTTGTTATCTTTCCATGCATGCTTAATATAGGTCATGTTCACAAACTTAATGCACAAATCAAATACCAAGTGATTTGTCATTATCAAAACAGGATTGGACTCGTAGGGTCAACAATTTTGATTTTAGAAATTTTTTCTCAAGATTTTTATTCAATTAATGAATGTGAAATACACAAAAATATTTTGCTCCCAAGAAAATATTAAATATAATGAATGTGGGAAACAGGAAAATAGAATTTGAATGCTCAAACTACTCAAACCTCAATACCAACGACCATTGCAAAATAAGAGCTTGAATGTCTTTTGATTAATGTGATAAATGCTCAAAACTGGATGTAAAATCTTTGAAGTGCAGGCACAAGTTCAGTAATATGTTCAATGCTTTCAAAATGTAGGCCAAAAGTTCAACGCCCTTAATAATATGCAAAAAAGTTGTTCTTATAGGGTTTAGAAATTATTTTTGTAAGTTTTCTTGGCCCTAGATTAAATCCTGGCCATTGTATCAATTAGGTTCAATAATTTGCGTGCATATCCTCGCTGAAATGTGTTCTGCGCTGCGACCTTCATCGATGAATGGGTACGTTGGTGCACGAGTGTAAAACACTCATTCGTTGATGAGGCTATGTGTTTGTCGACGAAAGCACTATCTTAACTTTTTGGGTTCTTAGTATTTTTTCGTTGATGATACAACACCGTTCATCCCCAAGTCTCCTTCATATGTTTGTTGATGAGGCCATGGGGTTCGTTGATGAGGGCTCTAAATTTTGCCTCAAAAAATTTATTCAACCTATAACTAATGTAAATGAATCTTTCACGAAATGCATGAGTCCTAAGGTCTATCTAGAGAATTATTGAGGTTCAAATTATATCATATAACATATGTAGATACATTCAATTCTAAATACACATTCCCATTGAAGATTTTGAACTTGAAGCTTGCTTCTTCATCCTTTTATTCTTCTAGTTCCATGGATTGAGTAAAGTGATATGTACTTTAGATTCCTCGTGGCTTCCATATCAAGCTTACCATTTGTACATTCTAAAATATGATCTTGTTCACAAACTCAATTGCACAGGTCAAATACCAAGAGATTAGTCATCATTAGAACAGGATTGGACTCATAGAGTCAATAATGAGGTATTGTCATCCTGTTCTTTATCTTTGTATTTTTTTGATGATGATAGTGATTTTTATAGCATGCCTACATATAAAAAATTGTAGTATGCTTACATTCGTGTTTCTAAATTGCTAAATGAGATGACCAAGGAAAATGATGATTTGAAAAAGAAATGTGAAAATTGGTCAAAATTATTTATAAATTCACTGAGGACCAAAACAACTTTGAAAAACTTCTTGGGGCCTAAAGAAACTCTCTTAGCAAATAAGGTCTTGGATTTAATGAGATTGAAAACTAAGACGTCATGATCTTTACTTGGGATATTTTACTTGAAAATCAAAATCCCACATTCCACCTAAAGAACCTAAGTGGCGAATGAAATGTTTTAAATGCAAATAGATTGGTCACATTCAATTTGACTATCCATTTAGAAATAGACATGAAAATTAAGAAAGTGTATAAAGTCAAAGGTGAATCAGGCACTAACCCCTTTGGACCCAATAGAATTTGGGGACTAGCATCAGTTACTTAAATATTTTTGTAGGTATGCTTGAGGTTGTCCTTAACCAAGGACAAGTGGTATTTGGATAGTGGTTGCTCACGTCATATGACTGGTTATACGGCCAAGTTTGCATCCATTACTCCCAAGGAAGGAGGGTTCATGACATTTGGGGACAACGCAAAGGGTAGAATCATCGGAGTAGGCAAGATTGGTAAGGAACCTTCCCTCGTTATTGATAATGTCTTACTTGTTAATGGTTTGAAACATAATCTGCTGAGTATTAGCCAATTGTGTGACAAAGGTTATAAAGTATCTTTTGAAAATGATAAATGCATTGTTGAGAGTAAATCTGATAACAAAGTACATTTTATTGTTGAACTTCATGAAAATATGCACACCACTAGTTGGTATCCTAAGTACACGTCATTTGAGATTGTTAGTTACATGGATGCTGACTTTTCTGGTAGTAAAGTAAATAGGAAAAGTACTAGTGGCACTTGTCATTATTTAGGATAATCTCTGGTTTCTTGATTTTCCAAGAAACAAAATTTAGTTGACTTATCCACAGTCGAAACTGAATATATTGCGGTTGGGAGTTATTGCGCTCAAATTCTTTATATGAAGCAACAACTTATGCATTTTGGGTTGCACTGTGATACAGTTCCAATTAAATGTGATAATACCAGTGCAATTAATATATCTAAAAATCCAATCCCGCATTCACAAACCAAACATATTGAGATTAGACACCATTTCAGTCGTGATCATGTGCAGAAAGGGGATGTGGCTCTTGAGTTTGTGTGTACTAATGAACAGTGGGCCAACATTTTCACAAAACCTCTTCAGGAAGATAGGTTTATATAGATTAGATAAGAATTAGGTCTAATGCATAGTAGAGAGGCCACTTAGAAACATAATTGAGTGCATAAACTTAGGGGGAGCTACTTGTCCTAGATATCTAACGCTTTAAAAATTCAAATCTATAATTGCTATATTTCATACTTTGTGAGGTTATCTTTGTTATTCATTTTGCATTGTATGATTCTATTATCTTTGTGGATGCTTAAAGTAATACTTATTGATATACTGGACTGTTTGAGTTGATTGGTGAAAATTATAGTAAGATATATTGTTGAAATCAATCAGGTCATTATTTTATAGATATTTGTTTTGGGAAATGTTCCATTTTCAAATGGCATGCTGCCGAAATTTCCAAAATTCTTTTCTCAAAACTATTTCTTGCATTTGAATGATTTTTACTCATTGATTGCTTATATGCTTTTACCTTGGCCCTTTTTGTTGTTGCCAAAAGGGAGAGAAGTAGGCAAAACTGGGAAATTAGGCAAATCTTTGAGCTCTAAATTTACTTTATACATATTTTCAGTTGGAGCCTTTCTTGGTTGTACCCACTTTTACATAAAGTATTTTGTTAATTTAGGTGTAATCCCAAGAGGGGGGGTGAATTGGGTATTTTTAAAAACTTTTAATATTACTTACCACTTAATCCCTATTTCTATATTTAACAAATTAATTGCAGGGGTTTAAGACTAATTTAAATTATTATATCTATGAATTCTTTTCACCCAATTAATTGTCAAGTGTGTGTGGGGTTATTCAACATACACATGCAAGATAGATATTGAAATGTGTTGCGGATAATAAAAGGAGTAAACGAAGAGAGAAGGCAAACACAATTTTTACGAGGTTCGGTTAACCTGGCATATGTCCTCGCCTTGAGCAACCCACTTAAGGATTCCACTAAATTCCTACTCCTTTAACTGGGACAGACCTTCCCTTACATCCGCTGCTTACAAGAGGCTCAACTTCCTCCTCACCCGGTTCACAGCCTGAACCATGATTACAATATATAATTTCAAATATGCAAAACAACTCAAGATTTGCTTCTAACAAAGCTAGTGAGTACAATTGAAACCTAACACATATCCATATGATGAAACTTGAAGCTCAGTATGTATGTAACTATACAATCGTTATATAAATGATATGATTCAACAAATTTCCCTGTTATCAAATCTCCCAAAATAATGATATAAGTAATTGCCTTGGAGAAATTAGGATTCTAGTTCAACTTATTTGATGCATGAATATCAAATGCGATCTTATCAAAAAAAAAATTCTAGAATATTATAACGATCAAAATCAATAAGTTTTCTTCCAAATATTCAACAACAATATGATATTTGTACTATTCAAATATATATATACACACACGATATGATTTCCAAAGATCAAAAACCTAATATAATAGTTTTCAAAAAATATCCTTCAATAATATATATAGTTATGAACTCTATGGATATTTAATCAAGTGATTTTGTAATATCGAAAATATCGAGTCTTTAACTGAATACACAATTGAATCAAAACCGTTTAACCAATGGCAAAAACTTTTCTCAAGTAATGATCATGTCAAAACGATTTAATATAAGCACACTCAAGATCAACCTCTCAACAAATATTCAATAATGAAGTTTAAGATGAAAAGCTCTTTGAAAAATAAATATCAACAAGCAAATCAGTTCAGTTGAAAAAAAAAAAAAAAAAAAATCTATGAGAATAAATATTGATGAGCAGATCGATTTACCAAGCCTCAATACCAAAATGAAAGCACAGCGATTGCTAGATTGCCATTTGGAGATCAAGATAGCCTTAGCTCGGATTTGACATATAAACTTTGAGCTCCCAAACAAAAACTTTAGCAGTGTGTTCAAAATTCTCCCAAGTTGTGCTAATCGTACAATATCCTCAATTGTATGCCAAAGGTTGGTTCTCTTTTCACTTGTTGGGGGCACAAGGGTTTAGATGTTGATTATATAGGTAACCTTGCCCATAGGATGATTTCTAACCATTGGATCAACTTGATAAAGAAATAACTCACGTGTTCTCTCATTAAAAAATCAAAATTTTAATCTTCCCGTAAGTTCAGACGATTGAGGGTTAGAGTTTAGACGACTGAAGTTACTTAGAGCTTCGAAAAATAGAACCAGAACACAAGGTCAGGCAACTGAAGTTGGGGTTTAGTCTTCTGAAGTTGCAGGTTCAGATGACTGAAATCATGGTTCAATCTTCTGGTGTGTGCTTTTGCCTGTTTCTTTGTTTCCCTAATAATTCTTCAAACGACTGAACTTAATCTTCGGTATTCTGAAGAAATTCTTCAGACTACTGAGCTTAACTTCGGTTTTCTGAAGTTGAGACTTCAGATGACTGAACAGGGAGTTTAGTCTTCTGAATAGTGCATTTTCTAGATTTTTCTTTTTAGTTTCAAAAATCTATTTTGTTCTCTTTCTTTGCTCTTTTATAAAATATTTGTCGAGATTTCAAAAACAATCTCTAAGTCCATAAATATCCCCTAAATACGTTCATGAGATGCATGAGTCCTAAGGTCTGTCTAGGGTATATTTTGAGCCTCGAATTAAATCATATGAAATATGTAAATACATTCAGTCCTAAATACCCATTCATATGACGATCTTGAACTTGCCACCTGTATCGTCATTCTTCAACTCTTTTAGTTCTATGGATTTTTTCAAGATATATATACTTTAGTATTCATGGCGTCCAAGACTTTCTATCCTTCCATGCATGCTAAATATTGTTCATGTTCACAATCTCAATGCAAAGATAAAATACCAAGTGATTTGTCATTATCAAAATAGGATTGGACTCATAGAGTCAACATATTTGTCATCATAATAAAGGGGGAGATCGTTAACCTTATTGGTCATGTTGGAATTGGTGTATTCCCAAGAGAGGGGGATGAATTGGAAATTTAAACTTTCTTCCTAGGTTAAACCAGATAACAGTATAACACAACCTAGGGTCTTTCTAATCATATACCAAATGCGCAAATAATGATATGCGAAAATTAAATCATGCGCAACATTCACAATATATTAAATGTAACGTACATGTGCAAGAATATAAAATGCTAAAAAATAATAATAGACACACAATATGTTATCGGGGTTTGGCCAATATAGTCTACATCCCTGCCTTAGCTCCCAAGCCCGAGGATTACCACTATTGCTCACTTAATGGGTGGAGTGGCACCATTTACAACCAGGACAAATTACCATGGTTGACCTCAACCTTTACACACTCTCCTTACGAGATGAAAAAAGCCTTACCAATCCTTACGGGTCAAACCCCCTCAGGTGATGCCTGGAATACAACCAATTCAGAATACAATTTTGTGTATAATGTATGTGCTTCTCCACTAAGGAGATTTGTACCAACAATAGGCACAGTAAAATTAATGCACTAACATATCATAGAGAATTAATGCTCAAGTGAGATTTGTTCTAAACAGGGTATTTACTCATAGCAAGATATATATCAATGTGTATATGTGTGAGTAAGCACACAAGAGGTTATGGATAAAGTTTGCAAAAAGATTTACCAAGGAAGAATGCAAACTTTCAATTCTTGCAATTTGTATACAAGAAACTCACAAGCTAAAATAATTTCCCCCAATGATGCTAATCAATCAACAACAATATGGGAAAATTACCAAGTAAACTCTCAAGAGAGATTTTTCAAATGAGTATAGAAATTTGAGAGTATATAAAAAATTGTGTAGGCAAAACCTCACAAAAATAAAGCTCAAAACTCCCCTTCAACTTGCAATTAATTTGCAAGTGAGAAGTATAAGCAAATAAATCTCTCCACTCTAAAAAAGATTTTAACAAATAATGTAAGAGAGAGTATAAGAAATTTGGCTAAAATATGTGTGGTATGGGCAAATGGGAGTATAAAAAATTTGAGAGGATTTTTGTTAACCTTATTTGCTAATCACGTGCTAATCAAACAAATGAGGCGCTATATATAATTTCTAACCAAAAGTAACCGTTGGGGGACAAATTAAGGATTTTAAAAAGGTCTAATTGAAATTTTAACCCTAATTATTGCGGTTAAATTAAGTTACTTGAGAGGTTCAATCACGCGGACCTTAGGTTCGGTCACCTGAACAAACACAAGGGAAAAAGTGACTTTTTTGAGTTTGGGTGCCTGAATCAAGGTTCGGTTTGCTGACTTAGGCGATTTTCCATTTTTTCCGAGGCTTGATCGCCCGAACTCAAGTTCGGTCTACCAAACTTAAACATTCGGTCGCCTGGGAGTATTTTGAACATGTGGTTCGGGCGACCGAGTTGTTGGAAAAAGACAAGGTACATATTTGGTTAACTGAGGATGGTGAAGTACTTTTTGGTTCGGTCGCTCGAAGTCAGGTCAACATGCTGACTCATTCAATGGTTCGTTTGACCGAGGTGTTTTGAATACCAAGGTTCGATCGCCTGAAGTCCAATAATTTTTATACCTTAAGTCCTATTTCAATTCAATAGTTTCCCCTAATAGTATATGTGATAATAAGGACTAACTTAAGTGTAAGTGCAAGGACCTAGGTTCTATCTAAGGTCTTTTTAGCGTACCGAAACAATTCGGCATCGGTCGAGCTTGCCCTAAGGTCATTCAGTTCCCTATGGTCAATCTATGGTCTTTGAACATTTAAACCTATCATGCATGATGCAGTTATTATAGACCATAATACAAACCAAATAAAATTAAATTATTACAATTGACAAACTTTTTCTTTTTGCACTTCGTATTGCCCAGCCATATGCTAGGTGATGTTGAAGTTCAGCTCCTAATGGCTTCTTTTTATCCTTACTATCAGTACATGCAAAGTGATGAACTTGCTCACATACTCAATGCACTGGTAAGATACTTTGTATTTGTCATAATCAAAAACAAGATAGGACCCAAAAAGTAAAAAAAATCTCTCCCTTTTTTATGATGACAAATACAAGGGCAAAAGTTGGTATAGCCTAAAAAGACTCGCCCTAAGAATATGCATAATTTCAAATTTCTATGGTGCAGATCAAGCATATCAAGAACAGATGATATTGTCAAAGCAATATGCATTGCATTTTAAGTTTGTCACTGAAGCACATCTTGTAACGCCCCGAACCCGTAAACTCGATCTGGTGTATTGTACCTGATTAACCGAATTTTTTGGCAATCCGAACCTGTTTTGTGGGACCCAGTTGCCACGACATTCATTTTCCTATACCTATTATTCCATTTATAATTACGCAGTGGAAAACATAACTACAATCTTTAATCAGTATAATACCATAGTTTTCTACATCTATCTACATTTCAACATAAATCATACTTCCACCTGTATCCACTTATAAACATAACTCCAAAAACATAAACCACAACTTCTAGTATTCACATTCATCCATCTCTCAAAAGACTTAAAATATAAAACATAAATTTATATAACCCAAAAGTATCATCAAGTTTATAACCGTGTCCTTTCTCCTGGTCGACCGAATGCAGCCACTCGGTCAATCGAACCATAAGTTTGGTCGACCAACCCTCTTGGATTGGCGAATTTTTACCAAGGTTAAAAACGTTGTTGTTTTTACTAACCTCTCTTAAGCCTTTTCTAAAATGACTAATATGTCTCTAACGGTCATAATTTTTAGAAAGTTTATAAATACCCCCTCATTTGCTTTAAGTCATAACTTTGATTAGCCAAATTTCCCTCTCTAATCTTTTGGGTTAATTTTTATCAAAGTTCCTCCAAACTAATTTTTCATTGCAAAAATCTTTCTTTGGGATAAAATATTTTTAATTTCTCATACTTTCTTTCACTCTCTATGTTTGAAAAATAATTTTTAAAAGAGAGCACTTATCTTGTTTTACACTCTCCAACTCTCTTTCCATCCATTCATTTCAAAATCATTTTGTAAGAGAGCATATTCATTTTGGGCATTTACTTTTATATATACATGCTTACACTTTCACATATTATTCATCTTTGAAAATCATTTTTTTGAGAGTATAGCTTTGGTTTTCTCCCAGATTATTTCTTTGATAAATATTTTTTGGGAGAAAAATATTTATTGCACAAATATTTCCTTGACCATAAACTTCAGATTCTCCAAATACTTTTATTTGAAAAAAACTTTGTTGGAGAATATAATAATCATTTTTATATCGACGTATTTTATTTGTGCAAATAATTTAGATAAGCACCCTTACTCCCTGAGCATTATTTCATATCATTATAGTGTGTATTTTTATGAGCTTAATGTGTACATCCATGCTTGTATTTAGAAGCTTTTTCATATGTACAAAAATGCTTTTATTGTAACGGTTGGGTTCAGCTCGAAATTGAACTGGGGAGTCTTAGCCTCATAAGTGAGACCGGTTTGGTTCAGCCCAAAAATTGAACTAGAGAGTCTCAGCCCCATAAGTGAGACTAGTTCGGCTCAGCTTAGTAATTGAGATCGGGTTTTCCTCGCCCCATAAGGAGAGAATGTAAAAGGCTTCTGCTCCTCCCGTTTAAGTGAGCAGGGTTAGCGGAATCCTTGGGGGGTATGCCCAAGGCGGGGATGTTAGCTGGCTTGGCCGAACCTAGATAACAAATATCGTGTGTCACTATATCCTTATCTTATTTACTTTTCGCGCTTTAATTTCAGTATGTGTATGCTTGTAAATGTTTCGTTATAACCATTTTTTGCATGCACACAGAACTAATTTAAATGAGATATGTAGCACACGTGTATGTATACACACACTGATAACTTAATCGTTGTACATACATGTTTTCAATAATGAATAAGATATAAACTGTGGTGAATCGGCGTAATTGTTTAAATTAGCAAAAAATATTTTAAAACCCAATTCACCCCCTCTTGGGATCACACCAATTCCAACATATTGGGATTGCATAGAAAGACCCTAGGTTGTGAAATACTACTAACATTTGATTTAACCTATGAATAAGTTTAAAATTCCAATTAACCCCCCCCCCCTTTTGGGAATACACCAAAGTCAACAGTAAATAAATATATATAAATATATATCCCCCTTATGATATGTTTCAAGAAGTACTGGGGGTGAGCACATACCACATTGTGTTCAATAGATATCTAAGCATAGGTGAGAACAAACAAGTCAGAAAGGTTATTTCAAGAGCTCCCCCTACCAAACTGAATACATGCTTAAACACAAAGAGCTGCTTATACCAAACAAAAAAATTATTTTCATTAAGATTATCATGCGGTATAGACAAACATTTTAATTTTATTAAATCAAGTATACTGGATAAAGGATTCATTTACTCACTGGTGCAACCAGTATAATTATCCCTATAGATCAGATGCATCAGAAGAGAGATATTAAGGCATACTCTAGAGTTCATAAACCTGAGAACAATCCTTATCTGTTCGTAAAACTTTAAGAGTTGTATATAATGTTCCAGGTTTTCAGAAGATCCTCAATATTCAAAAATAGAAATGATGCATCTGAGTCTTTTATGCTTTTTATCTAAGGATGGAGTTTAACCCCTTTAAATGTCCTCAATGATTAAGCAAAGATGAAATTTAATTTCCAGTTTTCACTCATCCTTTCAAAAATATTTTATCATTTAGTATATCATAATCATCTATGTACAAGGTTTTATTTTGGGAAAAATCTATCAAAATTTTGGCAGCATGCCGTCTGTAAATTGAATGTTTTCCCATAAAACTTGTACCTGATAGATTCAAGCAAGCAATATATAATTCAGTTTAAGCATGCAAGAGCCTATAATCCACTATCAGTATGCAATGCACATCCACTACATCCACCATGCAGAAGACATTCTAAACTAAGCATGCAATCAGGTAGCAATTATCAATTCATAAATAATAATCTACCCATCAAGGAATATAAACACTAAAGAGTTCGGTCCTGTGTTGATTTCTTAAAGTCATATGGGCATAAAATATGATGTAAGATCAAGAGAGCATTTTAATTTATATGTTCATGAAAAATGGATGCTCCCCCTGAGTTATGCACTTATTCATTTTATGTCCTTTTCTTATTTTTCAAATTCTTTAGCCAAGATATTTAAGATTCTCAATGATTAAAACTTGGCTCTAGATGCATACGCTTTAAAGGACCAAAAAGTCACAATCAATATTCCTTCTAAAGCCTATAACTGCCTCTTTTCTTATGATCTTCAAAATGTGAGAGGCACAAGTTCAAATGGCATTAAACTTTAAGGATCATGCATAGGTTTTTTGAAACTTTGCATTTTCATATATGTTGAAACCTGTACCAATCATATTAGCCATTTAACTTAATTCACAAAGATGAAGCTCTAAAGGTTTTGACTTAAATTTTGAGAGCTTGTGAAGGGATTTTTGACTAAATACTCTTTGAAAATTAAATCACTAATGGATATAGAAAGAGTATTTAGGACAGGCAGGACATTTTTCAGGATAAGAAGCTTAAAGACATTGTCCTAATTGTTTTGGCAAAGAGCACTAAAGAGTATATGAATTTTGACTATAGCTCTTTGGTGATAGGAAAATATCCTTTAAGTATGATCACTATTTTGAGTAAGGATACGAACCATAGAATAGGATGAAAACTTTACCGAATGTGATTGTGGTTGGTAAAGATTTACTATGGAGGAGATGGTGAACCAAAAACAGAGGATTTTTATTTTGAACTCAAAAGAAGCAATCCCTTAGTGGATCCTTCTAATTTTGATTACATGGAGGATGACTTTTTATGGCACTAGATAGATATGGAATTTTTTATTACCAGTGCTTATACATAGAGTGATGACTCAATTTTAATTGATGAGTTTAGGGTAAAATGATATAAGGCAAGACAAATTCCCTAAAGCTCAATTTTGTGCAATGGACAAAAGTATGCTTAAACTTGTGATTTTCATGTTAGCATGGGTTAAGCATTTTGAATTAAATACTAGCCATAGATGCTATGTCCATTTGGAAGTGGATAAAGATTCTTAGTATAACAAGATAGTGTTTAGTGAGTGCGTATACTAAGATTTTCATTTTAAGCAACAACCACTTTTCAAACCTACAATCATCACAAGCCCCTAAAACTAAACTTAGGATCTAAGGAAGCATTAAATAATTAAGTAATATTAATTTAAATCTATTTTTTCTTAGGTCCTATGGGGTTTGCTTTCATTATCACCCATATCATTTCTTTGTCTAGGCCTCAGACACTTCTAAATAGACAATTAAACTAGACGTGCCCTTTCATTCTATGGTCCAAGCAAGTTTTGAATAAACGTGAAAGATTGTGCTTGCAAACCCAATTTTTGCTTGATGAGACATGAAAATTTTTATGACTATGAGATTTATAAAATGAACCCTTTATTATGATCATTCTTTTCGTATTCTACTTTAAGTGAAACTCTAGAATAATCATTTACTTCTTTCCTCAAGCAGATAATTTTCAATATCTTTTTAGTCTTTTTCTTCTCAAGGATAGCATGATAATATTTTAGATCCTCTAATAGTTTTACTAACCTTCTACTTTCATTTTTGAAGATTGTTTTTTGCCTAGAAATCCTAATTAGAAGTTTATGCATTTTGAATAAACTACATTCTAGTTCTTTGTTCAAAGACATTGTTGGCCTAACTAGGCTTTTCAATCTTGTTTTGATGATAACAAAATGAAGGATGCTTTAACATGTGGTGTTGAGTAATGTGTTTTTAGGTAAAAGGACTCTCAAGGTTGATAAACTAAAACCTCAATGCTAATCTAGTGGAAGCTCCTCAGAATATCAAAGGCAATGGACGACAAATGAAGAAGTTAAGGGTAAGCAAACCCAAAGTCAAAAGTGAACCTCAAAAGGCTGAAGAAGGCTGAAGGACCTACTGATTTAAGGAGATCATAATTAGAAGGACTGTTGTAAGTACTTCTAAACCAAATGCTATTTAAATATGTGAAGCTCTCATAAATCAAAAGAAACTAAGAAATACCTTGTTAAAAGAGCTTAAAATATATATTTAAAATCAAAGTAACAAAGGTCTTAAAGGAAGGAAAATTTTTAAAAATAAAAAGAAGCCAGGCACCTGACAGACGATTTTCTGTCTATGGACAAACGACTTTAAACTAAAGACAGTGTCCTAGTAGACGAATGCTAGTGTTCTAGGTTTAAAATTTAACCATGACAGACGACTACCTATATTCTGGCAGACGACTGCCAGCATTCTGAGTTTCAAATTTAACCATGGCAGACAACTGCCATGTCATGGCAGACAACCGCCACGCAGAACAAATTTCAGATCTCAAACGGGAAGTTCTCTTTTAAAATTTTGAATTTTAAAATTAGGTCAACAATTCTTTTTCAAATATTATCTAACTTGATGGGGATATTGATCTTTGAAAAAGCATATAAA
Source organism: Malania oleifera (assembly GCF_029873635.1). NCBI lineage: Eukaryota > Viridiplantae > Streptophyta > Magnoliopsida > Santalales > Ximeniaceae > Malania > Malania oleifera. The sequence goes on from NC_080425.1 coordinate 45,491,714, forward strand.
TAACCCCTTGGGTAATGAAAAATTTTGAATTTTAAAATTAAGTCAACAATTTTTTTTAAATATTACCTAACTTGATGTGGATATTGATTTTTGAAAGAACATATAAATACCTCCTTGGATAATGAAAAATTTTGAATTTTAAAATTAAGTTAACAATTTTTTTTTTCAAATATTACCTAACTTGATGGGGACATTGATCTTTGAAAAGGCATATAAATAACCTCATTAGGTAATGAAAAATTTTGAAATTCAAAATTAAGTCAACATTTTTTTTTTTTCAAATATTACCTAACTTGATGGGGACATTGATCTTTGAAAAAGCCTATAAATACCACCTTAGGTAATGAAAAATATACACAAGATAGAATACAAAAGAAAAGAGATTAATAAGTCTTTTGCTGAAACTCTTCTTGTGCTGAAATTCTCCTTGAGCTCCATCTGCCCACATCATTTTCTTGGAGAGAAAGAAATTCTCCTTGAGTTCAATTTGCTCACATCTTTTGCTGGAAAGGAATTCTACCATTTTTGGTAGATTGAAAAAAACAAAGCTCAGTTCTGGGTTGCAATTCAATTTTTTTTAAGAACCATCGGTGACTTCTAAAACTTTAGAGCTTCATATATTCTACTTTTCTTTGGTTTTTATAAGTACAATTTAGATCTCAATTTGTACAACCTGCTCTAAATTTTGAGAGTATTTTTTGTATGCAGAAGTATTTTCCATCTTCATGTACTTTGAAGGGTTTAAAGGATTGATTGGATTGTTGGACCAAGCACAAGTTGGCGCTTGGAAAGGTTTTTCTCTTCCTGAAAAAGAGGGTAAATTGTGTAAGGTTTTTTGTTCCACCCGGAGGGAACAAGATTTAGTTAACTCCTTAGGTGGTTGACCTAAGGCGAGGATGTACGCTGGGGTAAGCCGAACCTTGTAAAAAGTGGTGGTGTTATTCTCTTCTCCTTACTCTCCTTTTAATTTCAGCAACAATATAACTTGCGTGAATGTTTTAATACTTGAAATCATAAAGTAATACTTATTAGAATTTAAGTAAACCCAAAAAGGCCTAATTTGTTCTTAGGCTTGCGAAAACCGAAAGGGAGTATGTTGGTTAATCGATCTCTTGCGGAAAGCGAAAGGAAGGTTGATTGGTTAACACCCTAAACTAGTTAGTTAAAGGTTTAATTAAGTTCTAATATTGAAAAGGTGTTTGGTTGTCATTGCAATATTCAAATTCATAAATCAACAACAAGAATTGAACATTCATTTGTAGGACCTTTAAATATTCCGAATTAATTTCTTGTCTTGTGGTTGTTGTATATGAAGGGTGAATTAATTGATTGTGTTTATTGATTGTGAATTGATTAAAAGGAAATAGGAGTTAGTGTGTATTTCCTAATTAACGAAAATACGAGAAAACTTTAAAAGATTGTAAAAAGAGACAAAAGCTCATAAAGAGGATCAAATTTTTTTTTAATAAACCCAATTCACCCCCCTCTTGGAACTACACCTTAGGTTTTAGACATGCTTTCATCATAAACTTCAACATATGATTCATCACAAGATTTTTCACTATACGCATTGCATGAATCATTCACAACATTATCACAAAGTTTGATAGATGATTCAACATACACTATATTGCAATGTTTTTTACGAGAATCATCACATGCATCATTAATAGAATTATCATGAAATTCAACAGATGATTCAACATTTGACATATCATAGCATTCAACAACATAATCATCTATAGAGGCTGAGACTGGATCATATACCTCTCTCTCTCTCTCTCTCTCTCTCTCTCTCTCTCTCTCTCTCTCTTAATGCGATTGCCCTATCATCTACCACTTCCTGAGTGGTGGTCTCATCCTCTTGGGAATCTCCATATTTCTTTTCCAGTTCATCCAAGATTTTTTTTGCACTTGTACATGCCATAATCTCAAGAAAAACATTAGAATCCAAAGCGCAATACAGTAGATTCATGACATGTGAATTTGCATGTAATAACCTAATATTATTTTCATCCAAGGGCATACAAATTCCATTAACAATCACCCGCCAAGCCATCCAAACCATTAATTTTATAAAAGTGCTCATTCTAATTTTTCAGGTAGTGTAATCGACACCACAAAACAATGGAGGACTAGAAGGTGATCGTCCCTCTTCGAATGAGGATACACCAATGTGAGTCATCTCGATCTTTAGAAAAAACATTTAAGTCAATGTCATGAGACTCTGATATGAATTGTTGGAATTGGTGTATTCCCAAAAGGGGGGTGAATTGGAAATTTAAACTTTCTTCCTAGGTTAAACCAAATAATAGTATAACACAACCTAGGGTATTTCAAATCATATACCAATTGCGCAAATAATGATATGCAGAAATTAAATCATGTGCAATATTCACAATATATTAAATATAACATATATGTGCAGGAATTAAAGTGTTGAAAATAATAATAGACAAGCGATAAGTTATCAGGGTTCGACCAATACAGCCTACGTCCCCACCTCAACTCGCAAGCCCGAGGATTACCACTATTGCTCTCTTAACGGATGAAGTGGCACCGTTTACAACCAGGTCAAATTACCAGGACTAACCTCAACCTTTACACACTCTCCTTATAGGGCAGAGAAGGCCCAACCAATCCTTACAAGCTAGATCAAACCCCCTCAGGCCACGCCTAGAATACAATCAATTCAGAATACAATTTTGTGTACAAAGTATGTGCTTCTCCAACAAGAAGATTTGTACCAACAATAAGCAAACTAAAATCAATGCACTCACATATGATAGAGAATTAATACTCAAGTGAGATTTGTTCTAAACAGGGTATCTACTCATATATATATCAATGTGTATACGTGTGAGTAAGTAACGTCTTTGATTCTAAAATATGTTATTCATAATATAATCAATCACATAATCTAACAAACCTTAAGCTAGTACCTCAATAATATTTTTCAAATAAAGCACACTAGAGGTTATGGATAAAGTTTGCAAAAAGATTTATCAAGGAAGAATGCAAACTTTCGGTTCTTGCAATTTGTATACACGAAACTCGCAAGCTAAAATAATTTTCCCCAACAATTCTAATCAATCAACAACAATATGGGAAAATTACCAAGCAAACTCTCAAGGGAGATTTTTCAAATGAGTATAGAAATTTGAGAGTATATAAAAATTTGTGTAGGAAAAACCTCACAACAATAAAGCTCAAAACTCCCCTTCAATTTGAAATTAATTTGCAAGTGAGAAGTATAAGCAAATAAATCTCTCCACTCTTAAAAATATTTTAGAAAATAATGTAAGAGAGAATATAAGAAATTTGGCTTAAAAATGAGTAGTATAGGCAAATGGGAGTATAAAAAATTTGAAAGGATTTTTGTTAATCTTATTTGCTAAACCCATGCTAATCAAACAAATGAGGGGCTATATATAATTTTTCGTCCAAAAGTAACCGTTGGGGGACAAATTAGGGATTTTAAAAAAGTTTAGTTAAAATTTTAACCCTAATTACTGCGGTTAAATTAAGTTACCCGAGAGGTTCAGTGGCCTAGACCTTAGGTTCGGCCACTCGAATAGACACAATGGAAAAAGTGACATTTCCAAGTTTGGGTGCCTGAATCAGGGTTTAGTTTGCTGACCTAGGCAATTTTCCATTTTGTCCGAGGTTCGGTCGCCCAGTCTCAAGTTTGGTCTACCTAACTTGAACATTCGGTTGCTCGGGTGTATTTTGAACGTGCGGTTCGGGCGCCCGAGTTGCTGGAAAAGGACAGGGTGCATATTCGGTTGACCAAGTATAGTGAAGTTATTTTTGGTTCAATCACTCTAAGTCAAGTCAACATGCTGACTCATTCAACGGTTAGGTCGACCGAGGTGTTTTGAACACCAAGGTTTGGTCGCCCGATGTCCTATAATTTTTATACCTTAAGTCCTATTTCATTTCAATAGTTTCCCTTAATAGTATATGTGATAATGGGGACTAACTTAAGTGTAAGTGGAAGGACCTAGGGTCTATTTAAGGTCTTTTTAGCCTACCGAAAAAATCCGGCGTCGGTCGACCATGCCTTAAGGTTATTCAGTTCCCTATGGTCAATCTATGGTCTTTGAGCATTTAAACCTATCATGCATGATGCAATTATTACAGACCATAATAAATTACAAACCAAATAAAATTAAATGCAATTACAATTGACAAACTTTGTCTTCATTCCTTTTGCACTTCGTATTGCCCAGCCATATGCTAGGTGATGTTGAAGTTCAGCTCCTCATGACTTCATTTTATCCATACTATCCGTGCATGCAATGTGATGAACCTACTCACATACTCAATGCACTTGTAAGATACTTTGTATTTGTCATAATCAAAACGAGATAGGACCCAAAAAGTCAACAGGTTATATCTCGTTTTGATTATGACAAATATCTTGGTATTTAATATTTGCCCTTCGTTTGTGTGTAGGATTAATTGCAATATCATATGGTGCACATAGACTTGAAGGGAAATAAAGACCCAAAGTGTTTATTATTGTAATTTATATTTCAATTCTTTTGGGTCTATAATATTAATTATTAAAGAACAATAATAATTTATGCATGTCATGCATGGTAGGATCTATAAGCTCAAAATGACCTTATATAGACCCTAGGTCCTTGCACGTAACAATACTCAAAATTAGGACCAAAATCTTAAGTGTAAAAAAGTTTTAGTCGACCGAATTCAGTGCATTATAAATGCCTTGGTCGACCAAACTGACCAATAGTCAACTTGTTGACTTCGTTCAATCGACTATATCTTTTTGAACATGTCTTCCTTAGTCGACTGAACTCGCTCGTGTCGGACACCCAACAGTTCAACCGATTGAACTTCCAAGTTCATTTGTGATTGAGTTGACTGAATCGGATGAATAGCAATCCGAACTCAGATACAGCCGACCGAACCTTGAAGGGTTCCTAAATCGCCATGATTCAACCAACTATATTCTGTACTTAAAGTATAGTCGACCAAAACTCTCGGGTTGCTATATTTTTAACTGTGGTAACATGGGCTTATTTAGGTTAAATTGGTTTAAAACAAATTTAATAATCCCCTGTGTATCCCAATGGTTATTTTTTTGGGTGAAGCTATATATATGGGTTCATTTGCAAAGATTAAGATAAGATTAGTGATTTGATTAGCAAATATTTCCTCTGAATTTTTTAGAGTTTACTCAAAGCTAAAATACTCTTCCATTGATCATTCCCTTGCAAAATCTATTTGAGTGAGAGTATTCTAAATCATCCTACATTGCTTACTAAAGCTTAAACTCTCATTGCCTTGATTGTTTGATTGATTTTTAAGAGAGAGTTTAGCCAAAAGTCTTCCCCCCAATTTAATCAATAAATCCATTATGTGGGGAAACTTTTTCGCTTGTAAGTCTTGGCATTTTTATTACAAGACTCTTAAGCTTGTATTGTGATTGTGAAGCACAAATTGTTTTGACAAGCTTACACTACTAATATCTCTTGTGCTTAAACTTTGAGAAAATCATTTTGAGATATTTTGATTACACTCTTTGGAAATCTTTGGAACCCCACTTGTGATTGATATATTTGGATATATTGTTCCAAAGATAGATTGAGAATACACTCTTGCAATTGATTGCTTATTGACATTAGATTAAGTGTTATTACACATTGTTCCACTGAGATTATAGTTCTTATCTGGTTTATGTGTGTTGGTTAATACTGGTACAAATATGTTTGTTGGAGAAGCACATATTTTGTACACGAAATTTATATTGTGAATCTGTTTTATTCCAGGCGTGGCCTGAGGGGGTGATAATCCAACCCGGAAGGATTGTTTGTAAAGGTTAAGGTCAGTCCTGTGAATTTGACCTAGTTGTATTCGGTGCCGCTCCACCCATTAGGTGTGCCGTAGTGGAATCCTTTAATTTGTGAGCTAAGGCGGGGATGTAGGCACATTTGCCAAACCTCGATAACACATCTAGTGTCATCCTGCTTTACTTGCTTTACTGTGCATGCTTGATTAATTTACTTGGGAAATTTAATTATAGCTGCATTTATCAGTTTATCTTATATCTGCTCTATATTGACCCTAGGGTTGTGAAATACTGTTGTTGGATAATTGACCTAGGAGAGAAAAATTTTAAATATCCAATTCACCCCCCTCTTGGGATTATAGTAAAGTCAACATCATGCAATGTCGTTTTCAAGAATTCTTTAATACTTTTAAACTTCATGACACAAAAATTTTAAGAAATGGCACATGTCATGAAAGCATTTAATCATATAGGCAAGAGATAAGACATATCCTAGTTTTAAAAACATGTCTTGCCATAAAACATTTCTTTTAAAAAAAAGAAGATTATTGCCTCCTTTGATATTATCAAAAATATTTTGGGGATTATGCTTGCTGACAAAGAAACTTTAATACAAAGCTCAAGCAAGCAATGTTTTTTTTGGTTTTAGCATTTAAGAGCAACTTACAATATGACCAGAAAAAGCAACCATATGGAATTTAAACATAGACAATTCAAATGCAAGATCATACGGAAAATTTTGAAAAACTTTGTGGTTAAGCAAGATATTTCGATTTAAAGTATTCAATGCAATTATCATATTTGAGCACAGGCCACAATGAATTTTAAAACAGATCTAAGCCAAAAATGTTGGTGAGCATAACAAGATAGAAATTTATTTGTAGATGCTCTCCCTTTCAATTTGAGTCCTAACATAAATAAAATGAACTAATTATACTGCCCAAAGACTAATTTCACTAAGTATGCCATGTAGTTATAAGCAATCATTTTAAGTCTCTTAAACAATCATACTGGATAAAGATTAATTCATTCTATTATGCAACCAGTATAATCATCCCTATAGGCCACAAATGCATCAAAAAATGGATATTAAAGCATACCATAATTCTCATAAACCTAAGAACAATCTATATCTAATCATAAAGCCATAAAAGCTGGATATAATGTTCAGGGTTTTTAGAAGAGCCTCAATATCCAAAAAGCTAAACATGTATGATGCATATGAGTCTTTTATACTCTTTCTCTAAGAATGGGACTCAGCTTCCCTATATATGTTCTTATGCATGCATTATCAATCAAGGATGATGACCAGACATCCATTCACTTAACAGTCATCCTTTAAAATAAAGTCTAGCATGCAACATATTATGACCGTTCAACATATGGTTATTACATATTGCATTCTATTCAACACTCGATAGCCAACATAGCTATGCTCAAATAATCATGCAATAGTTATGCAGTTCACACATGCATGCATTAAATCATAATCATTTTAGCACGAGATTTATGGACTTTGATTATTTTGGGAAAAATCTAACGAAATTTCAGCAGCATGTCGTCTATAAATAGAGCATTTCCCAAATCTATAAATAAAAGAAAATGCACCAGATAGCCTAGTAGTTTTTATAGTATACAATTTATAAATCACTGCAGTAGCCATGCAGGTGGCATTCAATTTAATCAACATGCAACACCTAGATCCACTACCAGCATGCAATATACAAAATGCTGCGTCTGCCATGTAGTTGACATTCAACACAAGCATGCATTTCAGTAGTTTAATCAACAATTCATATAAGATCACCCATCAAAGATATATAATTATTTAATACATTATGGATAATAGGCTACAGTGCTGATCTCATAAGGAATATAGGCATAAATAAAGTATGATCATGAGAACATTTAATGTATATAGTCATGCAATTGCGAAGAGAGATGCTACCCCTCAGTTATGCACTCTACTTATTATTTTCTTATGCCTTTTTCTTCTTTTCATTTTTCAAGTTCTTAGCCAAGTGCCCTAAGATTTTCAATGATTTAAACTTGGTTTTAAATTCTTAGGCTCAACGAACCAAAAAGTCAGGCCTATTTTTGCCTCTTTTCTTATGAATTTCAAGGTGTGAGAGGCTCAAGTTTGAATGACTTCCAGTTTTAATTGGTCACTCATATGTTTCTTTGAATTTTGAACTATCATCTAGATTAAAACCTATTGCAACTATCTTAGCCATTCAACACCATTCAAAAGCTCTAATTAATTTGAATTAAAGTTTGAGAACTTAATAAAGAATTAAAGGATAAATACTCGTAAAAATATATATATATATCATTCATAAGATTAGAAGAGTATTCAAAAGCAAGACAATATTCAAAATATTTTCGTCTTGGTGAATTTGTTGTGACAAATTAGGAAAAGAGCAATTAGGAGAGTATGAATCTTTCTTAAACGAAGCTCTTTGGTGATTCGTGATTTATCACTATTGGAGTGTATCCTTTAGATATGAGCACAATTTAAAGCAAGGATAAGAACCAATGAATGGATGATACTTTACTAGATATGATCATGGAATAGTAAAGTTTTCCTATGGAGGAGAAGGTGGACCAAAATTAGGGAGTTTTTACAATTTGAGCACATAGAAAATGTTTTGATTTAACTAAGTGAGAAACTTGAATCCCTTAGTGGATGCCCCCTAATTTGATTGTGAAAGGATGTCTTTAGATGGGCACTCAATATATCTACAATTTATGATCATTAGTGCTTAAAACCTGAGTGATGACTAAATTTTTTATTAAGGATTTTAGGTTTCAAAATGAGTTCAGGGTAAAATGATATGTAGTATGAGATGGATCCCTAAAACTCATTTCTATGCAATGGACAAGCATTAAGAGTTATTTACAAAGTAAAGATGCCTTGTCTATTTGGAAGTGGATTTCATTTAAGCATGCATCTAAGATATTATTTAAGAGACAATGATTTTTGTTACATATCTCAGAAATGCAAGGTTCCAGATATTTATTCCAGTTAAGCTCTTTTACCTTTACTTTGAAAAAATCATAGGAATGATATGAGTAATGTGGAGACTGACGTCCCATTTATGTAGGAGCAATACTCATTCCTTATTAGTTTAAAGTTTGCATGTTATAGAAAATATTCTCATGATTTAACCAATCAATATGATATATATGCATTAAGTTCAAATTGGATATATTACTTGAATTTACACATTGGCTAGATTCATCTAAGATTCTTAGTATAACAATACTGTATAGTGAGTGCATATACTAATATTTGACATTTAAGGCACAAACCACTTCCTAGCTTCTTAGTCATCACTACCCTTGCACCTAAGAACTAAGGAAAGATTAAATAATTATGTAATTCCAATTGGAATCCATTATTCCTTAGGTCCTAAGGGTTTTACTTTCCTAATTACCCATATCATCTGCTTATCTATGCCTCTGGCAAATCTTAATGGACAAGAAAACCATATGTGCCCTTTCCTTTGCTTATTAATCCTATTTTTGCTCAATGAGGCATGACGATGGGATTTATGAGATGATCTTGAACCCTTTTTGAAAATTTTATTTCTTTTAATTCTTAAGGGTTTATTTAAATTATTCTTTTCATTTTTGGCTTTGGATGTCATTCTAGAATGATCGTCTTTATTTCTCACCAAGCAGATAATTATCAAAGCCTTCTTAATCTTCTTCTTTTCTAAGATAGCATGATAATCTTTTAATTTTTTTAATTGCTTTTCTAACCTTTTATTCTTATTTTTCAAAATTTTCTTCTTCTTAGACACCTTAACTAGAAACTTATGCATTTTAAATGAAGCATTTTCTAGTTTTTCCAGAGAGGGCATGCTTTCATCAATAATTTCATCACATGATTTATCACAATATGTATCATAATAATTACCACATGAATTACTGCATGCATCATTTACAGTATTATCGCAAGAGATATCAGATGATTCATTGCATGATGTATTATGAAGTTCAACACAAGAATCATCACATGAATCAATAACTGAGGTAAATTTAGAAACATGTACCTCCTCCTCGACTAGGCTATTAAGCCAAAAGTTTCCACTTTTTCATTATTTGAACTTGATATATTTGGAGAGGCGGCTTCCTGCTCCTTGGCTCCTCCATACCTCCTATCAAGCTCTTCCCAAATATCTCTCGCACATTTAGATGCCATGATTTCATGAAAAATAATAGACTCTAAAGCACGATATAGCATATCCATGGCATTTGAATTTGCATGCATTAAACTAGTATCATTTTCATTTATTGGCATACAAATTCCTTTAACAATCACTTGCCAAGCCCTCCAGTCTATTGATTTTATGAATATGCTCATCTTATGTTTCCACATGGTGTAGTCAACACCACAAAATACTGGAGGCCTGACACATGATTGTCCATCACTGAATAGGGATACACCAACGTAAGCCATTGTGATCTTTAACATAAGAGGTTAAGCTTTTTGCAATGAGATACTAATACTAATTGACAAGAATGATGTATTCCCAAAGGGGGGGGGGTGAATTGGGTATTTTAAAGTTCCTGGGTCAACTGTGTCATATTTAAAACCACAACTAGTATAGCCCTAGGGTCTTTCTAAGCAATCTCAAATCCCCCAAATAATTAGGTATGCAAATATTTAAAACAAAAATAGTATTCACAACAAATTAAATACTAGTATACAAATGCAAAAAATAAATAGTGTAGGGAAGGAGAATGACACCATATTTTTATCGAGGTTCGGCCAATCCAGCCTACGTCCCTGCCTCAAGCCAACCTTTTTAAGATTTCTACTACTTTGCTCACTTAATTGAGTGGAGCAACGCTATTTACAATACTCCTTATAGGGTGGAGTCCCCTTAGCTCACTTACCGAGCGGAGCCAAACCATTTCTCTTTACAGGGCGAAGTCTCCCTAGCTCACTTAACTAGGCAGAGCCAAACCGATTCTTCTTACAAGGTGGAGTCTCCCTAACTCACTTAACTGGGTGGAGCCAAACCATACACACCTTACAAAATGGTGCCCTCCTAGTTCCCTTGACCAAGTGGAGCCAAGCCGATACACAGATATGAAAATTTTGTGTACAAACGAAGTGCTTCTGAAATAAGCTGATGTGTAACAGTTAAAGTCAATGCACTCTTATATGATGTGAAATTAAGCTTGTTGGCCTAACAAAGCTTTTCAATCAGTTTTTGTGATTACAAACAAAGGATAATCTAACTTGGAATGGTTGAGTAATGATGTTTCAGGTTTGACAATAGTATAAGGATCATTATGGACCATCAAGCTACATCCATCAACAAGTGATCAAAGAGAAGCTCAAAGCAACACTAGATTGATCAATGCATGAGGAAACTAAAACCAACTCAAGATAAAGTCCAAGGGATTTCAAAATAACCATGTCATGGAAGATTTTAAGCTTAGAGTATAAGGTTTTAGGATGAGCAATGTGAGTACTTCAAAAGTTGAATATTTGTTGAAATATTATTTGAAGCTCTTTAGGGGTAATTCATAGACTTAGAGACCTATTTTAAATACCTGAAAAAATGGTGTATAAAAGAGCAAAGAAAGAGAGCAAAACAGATTTTTTTGAAACGGAAATAAAAAAACTAGAAAGTATACTGATTAGAAGACTGAAGTTGCTGCTCAGAAGTTTGAAGATATAACTTTAGAAGACTGAGGTTTAAGCTCAATCGTCTAAAGAATTACTTTAGAAGTCTAAAGATTAAGTTCAGTCATTTGAAGATTTATTGGTGAAACACAAAAACATGCAGTAGCACATTAGAAGACTGAACTCTGACTTCAGTCATTTGAACCCGAAACTTTAGAAGTCTGAACTCAAACTTTAATTGTCTGACCCTGTGTCTAGTTCAATATTTTCAAAGCTTTAAGAAATTTTAGAAGACTGACCCCGAAGGTTTAATCTTCTGAACACTATTAATGGTCAAATTTTTTTAAATATTTTAAATGTTTTATAATGGTTTCTTGTGCTCCAAATTTTCCAAAAACTTGGGAAACACTCCAAGTAATCTTGGGTAGCATGAAACTAACTTTATTGGCCTATAAATACATGGTTTTACAAATTGAATAACACCAAGAATTGAAAAATCTACTTTAAGCTCTCTTGCATTCAAAGTCATTGCTTGCTCAACCTCTTGCAATCTGAAAGTGTTGATATTATAAAAGTGTTGATCATCAATCCCTGAGTTCTACATACTGATTTTTCATCTGGAGAAAATGGGACTTGGTGAATTCTAATCTTGAGTTTCGAATTGTATTTCAACTTTGATATTTAAATTCTGAAGTATACAGATTTGAATTGTACTAATCAGCTCTATTTGTGAGCACTCTTTGTACACATCTATTTGTTGTTTCTCTTGTAGTTATTGAATGATTCCAGGCTTGTTGGATCGTTGACCGAATGAGAGAATATCGTTTGGAGAGGTAGGCTCTAGCCTACTTGAAGGAGTGATTGTAAAAGGTGTTGTTCCGCCCAGTAAAGGAACTAAGCTAGTGGAATCTTTTGGTGGTTTGCCAAAGGCAAGGACGTAGGCTGGGGATAAGCCAAACTTCGTAAAATCTCGGTGTTCTTCTCTCTTCTTTACTCTTTACTTTCTACATTTTGTATTTGTCGGATGCAATTTGATTGATTGCAGGGCTTAAGTAAAAATTCAGAGAAGACTCTTAATTCTAGAAAGTATGTTTTAATTAGCCTTTTGTGGAAACCCTCAAGGGAGTACGTTGGTTAATTTGTAGAAATCTTGATTAAGAGAGTGCATTACAAAACAAAAACAAAACAAGGCTTGCATATAATCGCAGGGCTATTACCAAAGGCTAAAAGCATTGAGTTCTTGTTTGTTTTGATTGATTGATTTCAATATGGTGGTTGATTGGAATTTGTGGTGTGTTTTGATTTGATTGGTTTATTTATGTTTTTGTCGTTGCACTAAAACAAGTAAGATTTTAAGAAGAGCCTAAAAGTTTTAAATAATCCAATTCACCCCCCTCTTGGGGAATCATATTCTACTTTCAAAGCTTAATAGAGTATGGTATTTTTCTTAATAAAAATTTTTCAATCTTTGAATAATATATATATATATATATATATATATATATATATGATAAATACTCAAAGATTCAAACTCAAATAAATATTTCTCTGAAAATATTTTTTTCAATAAAAATGTAGGAGAACCTAGGGTTTTCGCTTTCAAATGATTTTTTCAAAATAGGATGTATTTATGAAAGCACAAATGCAAAGAGGCTTTTCAAGCACAATATATATATATATATATATATATATATATATATATATATATATGAATGTAAATATGTGCTTAAGCCCTTTTGAATAACTCGCAAAATTTCTCCAGAAATGATTTTTAAAATGAAAGATTGAGAGGAGAAATTTGATGTGTAGTATAAAGTTTTTCAAGAAATATATAAAAGATTATATATGCTCAAAACTTTTACAAATAACCCAAAAAGAATTTTTCCCAAGAAGAGTTTTCAAAAGTAGAATAGTGGGATATCTGAAAATACAAGCATAATAAATATTTCAATAACAATGATAATGTTCTCCAATAATGATCTTCAAAAATAAGAGTGTAGGAAAAACAAAATGATCTCTCTCAAAAGATTTTATGAAAGTAAAGATAGTAGAAGAGAGTATGAAATTTGCCCCAAAAAGATTTTTGCAATAATATGAATGTGGCAGAGAGCTTTGATTTTTAAAGTAAATTCCCAAAATATGAAAGAATATAAATTAATATGTTCAACAACAAATTTTAGAGCTTTGGGCATGTATTTATAGAATTTTTCAAATTCTAACCGTTAACTAGCCGTTGGGGATTAAATATTATTTTTGAATTTTTTGACCGTTTTGGTTTTAAAATTGGCCAACCTAAGAGGTCCGGTTGACTGGCAACTGCTTCGATCGACTGGGGCCAAGGCAATTTTCAAATCTCCGAGCTTCGGCATGCTGGCATCAAGATCCTTTCGACTAGTCATTGAAAGTCAGTCGACTGGGCTTTTAATTCATAAAGAGGTTGGTTGGATGGGGCTTGAATGTAGAGACTTGAAGAAATTATAATGATTAAATAATAAAGAGGGAGAAAAATAAATTATAAAGGGGGTCACAGCAGGTCCTCGTCGACAAACGCAAAGCCTATTGGGATCGACGATGAGACATGTGTCTCGTTGACGAGAAGATACCGAGAGGCTATTTTCAGCTCTGAATTTCATCGACGAGGAATAAGCGTTCATCGACGAATTTTCTTCGTGGCCTCATCGACGAGTGCAGGTGTATAAATAGCCTAAACTCGATTTTTCTATAGAAAATTTCACGAAGAATCTCTCTCTCTCTCTCTCTCTCTCTCTCTCTCTCTCCTGTTCGTCCCTTTCCCCTTCTCTCTAAGATTTTGGGCTGGATTCTTGTCGATTCGACTATCCGAGGCCACCATGACACTCCTGGGGAAGTTCTCTTCAAGTCTGTTAGAGTGGATCGTTGGTGGGGCTGACTTGAACTCCATCCCAAATTCAAGGTAAGACTTTTTATTTAGTATTTGGCTTTCCCACTATTAAAGAAAATGTAGTATTCGAAGAAATACTGAAGTTTTGTTCAGGGAAATGTTGTTTTCAGGGTGTTGAATGGGGAACCCTGCGGGTGTAGGACTAGACACTGTAGGGGCTTTTCAGTAGTCAGGTAAAGGAGTAAACTAAAACAGTAATTTTTCACGAAATTTATTATTATTATTATTTACTAGTAGATTTATGTTCAGAAAATATGTATTATATATGAGCATATTTGTAGAAATGTATATTTGGGAAAATACTACTGTTATACAGGAAATATGATTTCAGAACAGAATTCATGATTTTATTCAGTATTGTGTGGCATGAATATTATTTTACGCATATTGTATAATGTTAAGTCAATTTTACAGAAAAAGCATGTTTCAGCTATTTTCAGGAATAACATGTTAATAAAGTAAACTATGATTTTAGAATATATATGATAAACAGTACATTTATTCAAATTAGTGTGTATGTTATGTTCGACGCAAGGCAGTGATTGATAGCAGGCATAAGGTCACAATTATTTATGTTATTTGGCGCAAGGCTGCAGTTATGCATGTTTTTGGTGCAAGGCCATAGTTATGAATGTATTAGGTGTAAGGCCGTAATTATTTATGTTATTACAGAATTCAGAAAATGCTATCAATCTATTTATGTTCAAACAGTATATTATCATGTACTATATGTTATTAGAACCTGGATGATAGTTCAGATTAGTTTCAGGAGTACGGTACCGTAGCTATACAGTTCGGTTCAGTTCATACTTGTGCTAACTGCCCCTGCTAGTAGAGGGGGTGGGAGATGGATAGTCGATGTGGCTTTTGTAGAGTTGTAGACGTCCACCTGGTAGTCTGGATCAGGCTGTGATGGGCCCATTGTACTTACAAACATTTTTGACTCGGCAGTGGTCAGCCAGCCATTGTCGAGTTCCGCCTTTAGGCTGCACAATCCGTCATGGGGGGTAATACATGACATCAGCTAGCCATTCATCCTGAGTAAATTTCAAAATTACTAGTTATATCAGATGAATTAATGAACAGTATGATTCAGTATAACTATAAGATTGTATGTAATTCAGCTATGATATTATCAATGTTTTCAAGCATGCAATATATACTGTATATTTATTATAGCACCTAAATATTCATATTGTCACACAACTGTATTTAGTTTATTTCCCTTACTGAGTGGTGTCTCACCTCACGTTAAATCATTTCAAAGAACCCAGAGAAACAGGCGAACCGAGGTCGCCATCGAGATAGTTTTACTACCCTGTTAGGAGGGTACGTTTTGAGCTAGGATCAACTGAATTTTGGTATTAGATCCTAGTTTCATCTTTTGGTGATTTTGAGGATTGTATATTTAAACAGTATGTGGTGAAATGTAGGTAACTTTGGTATAATGTACTTTATGGTTATGTGAATGAAATTTATATTTACTATTGTTTAGGTTTCTACTATGTACGACATGAAATTAGGAATAGCTTCCCAAGAGGGGGGTGAATTGGTTTTTAAAAAAATTAGAATTAGTTCTTTTAAGAAACAATCACAATTAATCACAATAAGATCAAACTCTCAATTTTAAGTAACAATATATGTGAAAATTTGTTGTTCTTAATATAAGCCATGTATCGCAAGTATTCTTCTTCCCAATGTTCAGTTTTTAAATACACTTTCAGATTAATAGGTCAAGGATAATCAACCAATGTAGTCCCTTTCGGTTTTCGCAATCAATGCTGATTTATCCAAAATGAATTACCTTTCGATCTATTTAATTACCAAACATTCATAATTGAAATTTAAAACAACCACACAAATTATATCCTTGAAAAAATAAAGAGTAGAGTAGAGAAAGAAGAACACAAGGATTTTTACAAGGTTCGGCTTCAACACAGCCTACGTCCTCGCCCTTGGCCAAACCACCAAAGGATTCACTATTACCGTTCCTTTATCAGCTAGAACAAAAATGATTACAAGCACTCCTTAGGTAAGGCTAGAGCCTGTTTTCTCCAAACACTCTCCCCTTGTTTGGTCCAACGATTTAATACTCAAATCATCAACAAGCCCTGTTACAATGATAGAGAAACAATACGTACAAAAACTTGCTCCTCAAAAAGCTGATTAATATAAGTTTAAAATACTAATGTACTTCAGTAAATTTAGAATATGAATTTTCAGAATGAAGCTCTTAGAAATTTATCACTATGGAGATCTCTCAATGAAAGAATCAGCAACTTAATGATCAAGCACAGTGAGAATTAGCAAGAACTTCTTAATTTCAAGCAAGGATGAGAGCAATATGAGGCATTTTCAGAATTTCAGAGTGAGAGAGAGTATGACAGCAAATTGTGAGCTCTTAATAATCTTGGTGTATAATTCAATGAGTCTTGGGGGTATTTATAGATGTATAAAACCTATTTTCTTGTTCCCCAAAGGATACCTAAACTTGTTTCCATAAAATAAACTTATTTGAGTTTCCAAATTTTTGAATTTCAAAAATTATATCCGTTGGAAAACAAAAAATTGCCGCGAGGCAGATGACTGTGAAGTCCTGACAGTCATCTGTCCATTTAATATAACGGTAAGATTCATAGTCAAAAAGGAAGTAGTCGTCTGTCCCTTAAGGGGCAGTCGTCTGTCCATATGATGACAGTCGTCTGTCCATATGAAATTTTGAGCCATTTAGTAACATATAAGGTAGATAGTCGTCTGGTGAAACTTTCATAGACTTCTCACCTTTCCCTGACAGTCGTCTGTGGGAGCCTTGACAGTCGTCTGTCAGGCTTCTATGTTTCAACTTTAAGTCTTTAATTTAGTCAGTCGTTTGCCTATAACCACATAGTTGTTTGTCAACTGAATAAATATCTTTCTTAGTCACTTTTTGATTTCTCTTTCATTTTTACTTGAAATATAAATTTGTTTTAACTTTGAAAACATGTTCCAAGTTATTTTCTTATGGTCTCTAAGTCTTTTTGTTTAATGAGCTTCAAAATGAAAACTTCATACTTGAATAAACTTAAAGTACTTATAGAGACTTGTCCTAATTTCTCCAAAATTCTCCTTTGTTTAGAACTTTCTTTGTTTCTAATCTCTGATCTCACAGAATATTATGAACTTTAAGCTCTCATGTTGTTCTTCTTTAATCATCATGCTCTTATGGTCTTCAAAATTTGATCCATGCTATCAGTTATTGATTCATGCTACATGAGTACCTTCAATATGAATTCCTGAGAAAACACAACACTTAACTAACGCATGTTAAATCCTACTTGTTTGTTAGCATCAAAATGGAGTATCAAACCTAATAAGGCCAACACGACAGGTGTGTCCTCGTTACCCATGGGTTCGGGTTGACTTTATTATGTTTTAAATTAATGATCATTAATATGGTTGATTTGTGGTAAATTAAGTAGGTCATTGCAGTTTGGTATCAGAGCCTAGGATGCTAGGTTCTGTAGACTCTAGATTACAGCAGTAATAATACCAGAGTATAGGATAATGGAATTTGAGGTTTGGTTTGTAGTCTAGATGCAGTACTTCCGTGATGGTTTGTGTGTCTTTCCTGGAGTGACGATTTCCATAAAGCCATGGTAAACTATTGTCGGGTTGGATATCTAGGTTGCAGGATTGAACCTTAAATTAAGATCAGGGGTGATGAATTAGTTAAGGATATAATATACTAGTTAGATGATATGTTATGGTAGTAGGGTCCTAAGCTAAGTTTATTGTATTTTCAAGATGGACCCTAGAGGTAGTAGCGCTCATGCTAGTGAGAATGAGGGGGCTGGACCCTCAGGTACTGCAGGTGGTGATTCAAATGCAGTAATGCGTAGCGTGGCTTAGCAAGTCATGGCTGAAATTACCAGGAATTCTAGAGAGTAGTGTGGTCCGTCTGCAGGCCACGGTAGTTCGATTGAGAAGTTTAATAAGATGAATCCTCCAGTTTTCTCCGGAGGAACTGATCCTCTAGTGGCTGAAAACTGGGTGTAGAAGATTGAAAAAGTATTTTCAGTACTACAGTGTACTAAGGAGTGGAGGGTGTTGTTCGCTACGTATAAATTAACTAGGGAAGCCAAAAGATGGTGGACGGCAGTGAAACTCTTGGAGTAGCAGAGGACAGTGCCTATAGAGATGACATGTGAGTGATTTAAGGAGATATTTTTTGATAGGTATTTTCTAGCATCATCCGGGGAAACCAAGATTAAGGAGTTCCTGAATCAGAAGCAAGGACAGTAAACAGTGCAGCAGTGCACGATGAGGTTCATTGAGTTATCTAACTTCGTCCCGTACATTATTCCAGATGAAATAAAGAAGGTACGACAGTTTGAAAGAGGTTTGAGGAGAGAATTTTATAAGCAAGTGTTAATAGTGAAATTGTAAGATTTTGTCGAGCTGGTAAATAGGGCAACTATGGCAGAAGCTGGAGAGCAGTTGGAGGCTGAGGAGCAGAGACAGAGAAAGAGATCCACGTCTTCTAGTTCCCAGTAAGGGTCCAATCAAGGTTCATGGAAAAGAGGTGGCTACTACAGAGACCGGAGGCAGGAGTCGAAGAGTTGTGGGTTTCAGGGTATACAACCTTTTCTAGCTTGCCCGACTTATGGGAAGAGACACCCGAGTGAGTGTCATGATGGGTGAGGTATTTGCAACCAATGTGGGGAGCCAGGACATATGATGAGATATTGTCAAGCTCATATTGGCGCTGCTCCCCCTCCTAGACCTACTTGGGGAGGCTATCAGGCACCACGTGGAGGCCAGCAGAGGAATATGGTTCCAACCAGAGTTTTTGCTTTGACGCCAGGTGATGCTGAGACAACCGGCGACGTGGTGACAAGTATGATTAGCATGCTTTTGTTTAAAGTTATTGTATTATTTGATTGAGGAGCCACACACTCATTTTTTTTCTATGGAGTGCACTAGACTATATGGGGCAGAGACAGTTAGTAGACACTAAGTTGCTTTGTAACTACCCCGACCAGGTCAGTAGTGAGGTGTAGTAGGGTGCTCCAAGGTTGTCTAGTTGATATTTAGGGGAAAATTTTTCCTATTGATTTGATAGTGCTGGACATGCACTGGTTTGATGTCATATTTGGCATGGATTGGCTAGCAACTAACTTTGCCAGTATAGATTGCTGTTTGAGAGAAGTGATATTCAGACATCCAAGAAGACCAGAATTCAGGTTTATAGGGTCACGAGTGCAATCCCTACCTCAGCTAGTTTCAGCTATTCAGGTGAGGAGATTGCTCCTAACTGGTTGTTAGGGATTCGTGGCCTTTGTGAAGGAAATGACAGGGAATGAATTGAAGCTCACTAGTATGCCAGTAGTAAAAGAGTTTACAGATGTGTTTCCAGATGAGCTCTCAGACTTACCACTTGATTGTGAGGTAGATTTTCCTATTGATCTGCTTCCAGGCACAGCGCCAATTTCTAAAGCACCTTATCGAATGGCGCCAGTAGAGTTAGCAGAATTAAAGAATTAGTTGCAAGATTTGCTTGATAAAGGTTTTATACGACCTAGGTTATCTCCATGGGGAGCTCCAGTGTTATTTTTGAAGAAGAAAGATGGGTCCATGAGGATGTGTATAGATTATAGGGAAATTAACAAGGTGACAATTAAGAATAAGTATCCTCTACCTCGTATAGATGATTTATTTGACCAACTCCAGAATACAAGGGTGTATTCTAAGATTGACCTCAGATTAGGCTACCATGAAGTGAAGGTAAGGGTAGAAAATGTATTGAAGATGGCCTTCCGGACCAGGTATGGACATTTTGAGTTCCTTGTTATGCCTTTTGGTTTGATGAATGCTCCTATGATATTCATGGATTTGATAAATAAAAATTTCCACCAATATTTAGACCAGTTTGTTGTTGTTTTTATTGATGATGTACTGATCTATTCAAGAAGCTATGAGGAGCATAAGATGCATTTGAGGCAGGTCTTACAAACGCTCAGGGAAAAGAATTTGTATGCCAAGTTCAGTAAATGTGAATTCTGGCTTGAGAGAGTTGTATTTTTTAGGCATGTCATCTCAGGGGATGGAATTTCTATGGATCCTAGTAAAATTGATGCGGTAGTGAATTGGGCTAGATCGAGGAACATTCAGGAGATCAAGAGTTTCTTGGAGCTGGCTGGTTATTACCATCATTTTGTTGAAGGATTCTCAGCGTTATCAGGGCCTCTGACATGACTGATTAGAAAGAATACCATCTTTGAATGGGACAACAGTTATGAGCATAGTTTCTAGGAACTAAAGAAAAGGCTTGTCATAGCTCCAGTATTGATCATCCCGTTAGGGGATGAGGGTTATGTTATCTACAATGACGTGTCCTTGAAAGGACTTGGTTGTGTATTGATGCAGCATGGCAAGGTGGTAGCGTATGCTTCTAGGCAGTTGAAAGAATATGAAAATAATTACCCTATCCATGATCTTGAATTGGCTGCAGTAGTACATGCATTGAAGATTTGAAGGCATTACCTGTATAGCGAGCAATGTGAAATCTTCTCTGACCATAAGAGTTTAAAGTACTTCTTCACTCAGAAGGAACTAAACATGAGACAGAGAAGGTGGTTAGAGATTTTTAAAGATTTTGATTGTACTATAAGTTACCACCCAGGAAAAGCAAATGTGGTAGCTGATGCGCTGAGTAGGAAGTCTGTGGGACTAGCGCTGGCAGCTATGAAGATTCAGTATCCAATTATGATGGATCTGGAGAGACTTGGCATAGAGTTAGTCAAAAATGACCCTCAAGCATGTATTACTAGTTTAGTGGTACAGCCTACTCTGCAAAAAAGGATTAAAGCTACTCAGATGGAGGATTGAGAATTAGTAGAGGTAATGGTCAAAGTACAGACTAGTCAGGGAGAGGAATTTTGTATTACAGATGATGGAGTTTTGTAATTCCATTCTTGATTATATGTTCCTGTTGATGCTAATATCAGAAAGACCATATGCTCATAGATCTTTGTACAAAGTTCATCCTGAAAGTATGAAAATGTATAAGGATCTACGAGAGTCTTATTGGTGGAGTGGTATGAAGAAGGAGATTGCCGAGTATGTAGCACAGTGTTTGACATGCCAACAGGTAAAGGCTGAGCACCAAAGGCCAGAAGGCCAATTGCAGCCACTTTTTATTCTAGAGTGGAAATGGCATCATATATCTATGAATTTTGTTTCAGGGCTGCCATCGGCATTGCATGGACAGAATGCAATCTGGGTGATTGTAGATCATTTGACTAAGACCACCCATTTCCTTCCCATCAAGATCAGCTACTCCCTTAATAGACTGGAAAAGATTTATATTCAGGAGATAGTCCGTACTCAAGGTGTGCTAATGTCTATAGTGTCAGATCAAGACCCGCATTTCATGTCACGATTTTGGAGGAGCTTGTAGGAACCTCTAGGGTCTCAGTTATCTTTCAGCACAGTATTCCATCCCCAGTCTGACAGGCAAACTGAGAGGATGATTCAAATATTAAAAATATGCTTCAAGCATGTGTGCTGGACTGTGGGGGTAGTTGGACCAGTTTATGTTGCTGGTGGAATTTGTGTATAATAACATTTATCAAGCCAGCATTGGCATGGCACCATTTGAGACGCTTTATGGTAGAAGATGTCGTTCTCCTCTATATTGGGATGAGATGGGTGAGTGGTGAGTTGTGGGATCAGAACTAGTGCAGCAAGCGTATGATAAAGTTTGGCTCATCAGAGATAGAATCAGTGCAGCTCAGAGCCGACAGAAAAGTTACGCCAATAACCGCTGCAGGAAATTGGAATTTGATATTAGTGATCATGAGTTTTTGAAAATAGCTCTGTTAAAAGGGGTTATGAGATTTGGAAGGAAAGGTAAACTTAGCCCTAGGTTCATTGGCCCTTGAGATAGAAAGTGGGGCTGGTTGCCTACAGGTTAACTTTACCACCTGTGTTGTCTAGAATACATGACGTATTCCATGTCTCCATGTTTTGGAAACACATCCCAGACCCTTCTTGTATGATCAGTTATGGTGAATTAGAGCTTAGTGATTTACTAGTTAATGAGGAGGTACCAGTATAGATTTTGGACAGGAACGAACATGAATTTTGTAATAAGAAGATTTCTCTAGTGAAAGTCCTATGGAGAAATTACGCAATAGAAGAAGTTTCTTGGGAGTTTGAGGAACAGATAAGGTAGAAAATACCCACAATTGTTCCAAGAGGTTCAGTTATAACCAGGTAAAGTGTAAATAGTTATGTAATGTTTCCTTTGCAAGTTAGTCAATGTATATATTAGTTTAGTTAATAAATAGTAATTTAGTTTTGGGGGAAATTTTATTTTGCATATGTAATCTCCCAAAACTTTAAATGTAACCATGGTATTCCTTCTCCATAAGTAAGGATAAGTAATAAAATAAGTAGACTGTTTGTTTTTAAGGGATAGTGAATCATATGGATAGTAAATTTCGAGGATGAAATTTTATAAGGAGGGGAGAATGTAGAGACTCGAAGAAATTATAATGATTAAATAATAAAGAGGGAGAAAAAGAAATTGTAAAGGGGGTCACAGCAGGTCCTTGTTGACGAATGCAAAGTGGCTTATTGGGATCGACGACGGGACACGTGTCTCGTAGACTAAAAGATACCGAGAGGCTTATTTCAGCTCTAAATTTCGTCAATGAGGAATGAGCGTTCATTAACGAACTTCCTTCGTGGCCTCATCGACGAAGTGACGTGGCTCGTCGACAAGTGCAGGTGTATAAATAGTCTGTACTTGATTTTTCTGTAAAAAATTTCACAAAGAATCACTCACTCTCTCTCTCTCTCTCTCTCTCTCTCTCTCTCTCTATCTCTCTCCTACTCATCCCGTCCCCCTTCTCTTTAAGATTGTGGGCTGGATTCTTGCCGGTTCGACGATCCGAGGCCACCATGACACTCTTGGGGAAGTTCTCTTCAAGTCTGTTGGAGTGGATCATTGGTGGGGCTGACTTGAACTCCATCCCAAATTCAAGGTAATACATTTTATTTAGTATTTGGCTTTCCCACAGTTAAAGAAAATGTAGTATTTGAAGAAATACTAAAGTTTTATTCAGGGAAATGTTGTTTTCAGTGTGTTGAATGGGGAACCCTACGGGTGCAGGACTAGACACTGTAGGGACTTTTTAGTAGTTAGGTAAGGAAGTAAACTAATGCAGTAATTTTTCATGAAAATTATTATTATTATTATTATTTACTAGTAGATTTATGTTTAGAAAGTATGTATTATATATGAGCATATTTGTAGAAATGTATATTTTGGAAAATACTTCTGTTATACAGGAAATATGATTTCAAACCAGAATTTATGACTTTATTCAATATTGTGTGGCATGAATATTGTTTTACGCATATTGTATTATGTTAAGTCAATTTTATAGAAAAAGCATGTTTCAGCTGTTTTTAGGAATAACATGTTAATACAGTAAACTATGATTTCAAAATATATATGATAAACAGTACATTTATTCATATCAGTATATATGTTATGTTTGGCGCAAGGCAACAATTATTTATGTTACTCGGCGCAAGGTCGTAGTTATGCATGTTTTCAGCGTAAGGCCACAGTTATGAATGTATTTGGTGCAAAGTTGGTATTATTTATGTTATTACAGAATTCAAAAAATGCTATCAATCTATTTATGTTCAAACAGTATATTATCATGTACTATATGTTATCAGAACCTGGATAATAATTCATATCAGTTTTAGGAGCACGATACCATAACTATATAGTTCAGTTCAGTTCATACTTTTGCTAACTGTGCCTGCTAGTAGAGGTGGTGGGAGATGGATAGTCGATGTGGCTTTTAGTGTAGAGTTGTAGACGCACACCTAGCAGTTCGGACCAGGGTGTGGCAAGCCCATCATATTTACAGACATTTTTTACTAAGCAATGATCGGCTAGCCATTGTCGGGTCTCACCTTCGAGCTGCACAACCCGTCATGGGGGGTAATACATGACATCAGCTAACTATTTATCTTGGGTAAATTTCAAAATTTCTAGTTATATCAGATGAATTTATGAATAGTATGATTCAGTATAACTATGAGATTGTATGTGTTATTCAGCTATGATATTATCAATGTTTTCAAGCGTGCAATATGTACTATATATTTATTATAGCACCTAAATATTCATGTTATCACACAATTGTATTTAGTTTATTTCCCTTACAGAGAGGTGTCTTACTCAAGCTTAAACCATTTTAGGGAACCCAAAGAGATAGGCAGATTGAGGCCGCTGTTGAGACAGTTTTACTACCCCGTTAGGAGGGTAAGTTTTAAGCTAAGATCAGCTGGATTTTGGTATTAGATCCTAGTTTCATCTTTTGGTGACTTTGAGGATTGTATATTTAAAAAATATGTGGTGGAATGTAGGTAACTCTGGTATAATGTACTTTATGGTTATGTGAATGAAATTTATATTTACTGCTGCTTAGGTTTCCGCTTTGTACGACAGCTGTGTCCCCATTACCCACAAGTTCTGGTTGACTTTATTATGTTTTAAATTAATGATAGTTAATATGGTTGATTTTTGGTAAATTAAGCAGGTCGTTACATTGAAAATCTAGCCTAAGGGCTTAGTCGGTCGACTACGGTTTATATGCATTAAATAAGTAGGTGGACGGGGGTGACCTGGGCGGTCGACTAGGGCTGCAGGGCCAGTCGACTAGACCCTTTGAAAATCATGCCTTTAGCCCATTTATTTCCTTAAAAATATTTTAAAAACCTTTGTATGATTTTATCATTTTAGAAAAAAAAAAGTTTTTTATGAAAATGTTGATCGCTTAAGGTCAGTCTATGGTCCATTTGAGCTTAACATCATATCATGCAAGTCATGCATTATTACAGACAATATCTAAATGCATTTACAAATAAAATAAAACATGTCTTCTTCTTCTTTGCTCTTCAAATCTCCACGGAATACACCAAGTTGTATATGCTTTAATTTTCTTATTGGCTTCCATTTCTCTTTTACCTTATGTGTGCTGAATTTATAAACTTGTTCAAGGACTGAATACACACATAAGATACTTGTGGTTTGTCATTATCAAAACGGGATCAAACTCAAAAATTCAACACATGGATTGAGCATTTGAGTTTGAGTTTGAGTTTGAATGTGGGCATGACATAGATCCAGAGATACAAATAGTCGTGTAAGAGTTGAGGGCATGTGACTAAGTTTTGTCCAATTGAACTTATGATAGTTGGAATAATGCCTAATAAGCATGGATATATGAGATTATCTATGAATTTAGACATTAGTTATTAATAGATAGGCAAATATCCTATGGACAAAATTCAAAATCTACCAATGACTCATTTAGGGGCCAATAAAAAAAAATTTTAAATCATATTTGACTCATTTATTATGTGGATCGGTCATGAGTCGGTTTAAACGAGTCAAATTCAATTCAAATTAATAATCTTTTATCTATTTTTTTAGGATATAACCCATATGATTTGAGTAAACAAGAGTTAATAGTGTTATAAATTTTTATTTTTTTTAAAAAAATAATGAGGTTTAATAATCATTATAATACTATAAGGCGCCTTATTGATTATTGATTAAGCTACAAGAGAGTTTATAAAATTTTAAAAAAAATATTTTAAAAATATTTTTACAATATGTACTTATTTGAGTAGAAATTAAAAAAATATGTACTTATTTAAAATACCTTTACAATAAACATATTGTTATGAAAACCATAAGGGTTTAATGGTTGTTACCCCTTCATTTTTCCACCCAATAAATGCTTTGATATCCTTATTGCCCTATAAAAGGGCGCCCCTCCCTCTCATTTGTAAAACATACATTGCATGCTTGTATACACATTTACATACTTGAAGTAAGTATGTATATAGAAAGAAGATGAGAGATAAAGAAAAGGGAGATATTTTATACAAGGCCGGTTCCAAATCATCTTATAATTTCTCCCGAGATAGTGAAGTTTTTTATCACATCTGTTCGTGGAGTAGGCATAGCTAAACCATGTAAATTTCAGTCTCATCTCTATTTATTTTCTTGCATATTTTATAACACATTATCAGCACGAGACTCTAACCATCTGAGATATTTCTTTAAATTCTTATTTAATTTATTTCTTATAACTTTTACTCCACAAGAGTATAATATTTTTCAGAAGAGAATGTCTTTTAAAGTTTAAAGAATACCAATCTCCAGAAGAGATGGTAAAATAGTCCTTTTGAAGAGGCTATATATTTAAATCTCTCACGCATATATTTAATCTCCTGAAAAGATAGACCTCCTGAAAGACTATGCTTCTAATCTATAGAAGAGATGGCAAATATTTACTTCCTGAAGAGTGTATATTTTTAACCTCCCGAAGAGATGTTAAATTCGACCTCTTGAAGAGGTGAAATGTTTATCCTCTAGATGTGGTAGCATATTTAACCTCCAAATGAAGTGGTAAATTTTTACCCAATTTAATATTTTAAATTTGAATCATACTCCTGAAGAGTACAAATTGAGAAAAATAATATAATGTTCATGAAGAAACATATTTAGGTACCCCGGAAGGTTGGAAATATGTTGACTTTGGTTAAATCTTTTGCATGTGTTTGATTAGGTTCAGAGAATGCTTTCAATGTTACGTGATGATTTGCAAATATAATTAAAATGATATCTATTTACCTCATGTTTGCTACACGCTGTTTTAATATGTATGTTTCTTCCCTTATTGAGATGTGTCTCATCCGAATATGAATGTTTCTTTTTCAGGACATCCTCGAGGTCGGGCTTAGGAACTCGAGGGTTTATAACCTTTTGAGGGTTGTATAGAGAAAAGGGTATATTTTTTATATACTGTGGAGTTGTATAAAGTTTAAGTTTAAGTTCATGTTTTATGTCTTTATGTTTTAAGTTTGTTGAGAAAGGAATGATTGTAAAAATATTGAAATGTTTTGGAGATGCATGTATTTATGGAAATGCAGGTGATGCTTGGTTTTTATGGATTTATAGATAGAAAATAGAAAATTCTGGTATTACGGTATTATGGTATATGTTGTATGGAGATTAGGTTTATGTTTTCCGCTGCGTATGTATATTATGGATTAAGGATTATCAGGATTTTATCAAGTATAGCGCATAGGACCCAGGTTTAAGGGTTCAGGGCATTACATTTTGGTATCAGAGCAATGATTTTGGGGATTTTGAAAATTTAGGAAATGATTTATACTAGAGTATAGGAATAAGTTAGGATGAAAAATAAGAGATGAGTAGGCTAGGTATTGAGAAATAGGTTTGATGTAGGGAAGTGTAGGATTGTGTTTTGTAATTTAGAGGCAAAAATACGTCGACGATTTCCTGTGATTTTTCTGAAGCAATCGATGGCCTCAGAAAAGCCATAGTAGACCTTAGATGTTTTTGTTTCTAAATTGTGAGACTGGTCCTTATATGGAGATTTTGGATTTTTATTTGGATTTAAGTTAATGATTATGTTATTCGGAGTTATGATATGAAATTCTTATCTCTTTTCTGTCCTTTTTTCAGGATGGATTCTAGAGATGAGAATGTAGAGGCTGAAGGAAGGGAGGACTCAATTACCTCTAACGAGGAAGAAATAGATACCTATAAAGTGTTGCGAGGTATTGTTCATCAAGTTAAAGCAGAGGTGAAGAAGGATCCAAAGGAACAGAACTGTCCACCTGGACAGGGTTGCAACATAAAAAAATTTATGAGGATGAATCCTCTAGCCTTTACAGGGGAACTTGATCCAGTGGCAGCAGATAATTGGGTATAGGGATAGAAGAGATTATGGTTGTACTCAACTGCGTGGATGAATAGAAGGTCCGCTGTGCCGCTTTTAAGATGACAGAAGAGGCGAAGCGCTGGTGGCTTTTTGCGAAGCGGTTAGAGGATCAGAAGGTAGTAAGGATAGCTCTTACCTGGGAGAGATTTAAGGAGCTATTCTTTGAAAGGTATTTTCCTTTATTTGTCAAAAAGGAAAATATTAAGGAAGTTACTCATCTGACCCAAGGGGATATGACGATTGCAAAGTATGCGGCTAGATTTGGGGAACTATCGTGTTTTGCTCCATTTTTGGTCCCGAATGAAACAAGGAAGGCCAGGAAATTTGAGAAAGGCTTGAGGCGCAGGATCTACGAGCTGGTGGTCGGGTTTCAGGTTTAGATTTTTTTAGAATTAGTTGATAAGGCTTCAGTGCTGGAAAAGAGTATCCAGGGCAACACTGAGCCTTCAGAGCAGAAGAAGAGACCTGCACCATGTAGTTATCAGTCTGAGGCCAGTCAGGGATCAGCGAAGAAAGGAAAAGAAGCAATGGGCTTTGTATGCCCGAAGTGTGATAAGAGGCATAGGGGCGAATGCTGGTATGGCACTCCGAATTGCTACATGTGCAGTAAGCCAGGGCATCACAAGAAAGGTTGCCAAGAACCCTTGCCTATGGTAGCTGCTCAGAATCAGGACAGGGAAAAGCAGCAGATACCACTTGGAAGAGGTGGTCCACCCTGACTGTATACACTTCGAGCTAAGGAGGATACCATCAGAGAAGCGGGTATGAGATGATTTAATTTAATGGATAATGATTGAATGATTTATACGATGATATGCATGTTAAGCTCTTATGATGGTAGTTAGCAAATGAAGGTAAAATGAAAGCATGATTAGTTGGTAAAATTTCGAGGAAAAATTTTCTTGAGGGGAGAATGCAATGACCCGAGAATTAAATAATTAGGAAATATAATGAATGAAATGGATTAATGGGTAATAAGGGTTAAAAGGAAGGATTTTTAGAAGGAACAACAGGCCTCGTCGACGAATGTCCTATCTTCATTCACGAGTTTCCTTCTAAGCTCGTCGACGAATCTAGTTTCTCGTCGATGAAGGAATCCTAAAAGAGTATATTTTGGAACTCTTAATTTCACCGACGAAGGTATCTTCTCGTCGACAAAGTCTCTATAGCGCATCGTCGACGAATCCACGTGTCTCATCGACGAAGCCCTACCTATAAATAGAGAGTTCTTCATTTTTCAGTGTAAATTCACAAACTCTCTCCTCTCTCTCTCTCTCTCTCTCTCTCTCTCTCTCTCTCTCTCTCTAAAACAGCTCTAACCACCTTCTCTCTTCGATTTTGGGCCGATTTTGACCCGATTTGACGAGATCTGAAACCACCACAAGGTTCGTAGGATCGTTCTCTGCAAGGCTGTAGGAGCTGATCGTTGGATTGAAGGGTTTGGGAAACATCCCAAAATCAGGGTAAGTGAGTTATTATGGGATTTCCTTTACAAATGTTGTTATTTGGAGCCTATAAAGTAGTAAATAAGTATTTTCTTAAGATCTGAGTTAATTGGAATTTATTTAATTAAACTAGGATTTTTGGATTCAAGGTCCAAGTGAACGTTGCGGGTATCGGTTCGGGGATCGTGCCAGCGTAGTTTGAAGTCAGGTAAGGGGGGAATTTATGTATTAAATCAGGTTTTTCATGAATTAAAATGGATTATGTGTTATTTATTTATATATGTTTTTATGTGGATTTAAAATGCCAACCATGTTAAAATATGTTTTCTGAGCCTAGGAATGGTTATGTAGCTATTTATATGTTAAAGTAAATGAATGAAAGTGAAAGATATTGTTTGAGGAATTATGTGAGAAATCAAATGTATTTTCAGCATATAAATGTTAAATGTGGGTTGGCTTATTTTATAGGAATATGTATGAAATTACTATCAAATTGTGTGGCATGAGATTCTGTGCAAATATATATATTAAATGTATGAGATGCAAGTTAAGCAAGTAAAGTATTGAGAATAAAATATGATATGGACAATATTGCTTGTGTATGTTAAATACAACCATGTAACTATAAGATAGCTGAAAGACAACCATGTTAGTAGATTCTAGCACATTTCTATGTAGACTAACTGTAGTAGATTCTAGTGCATTTCTATATGGACTAACAAATGATAACTAAAGACCAGCTGTAGTACAAAGGAATGAAATGACAATGAAATGGCAATGAAATGAAATGACAAATGTGAACGATGAAAATGGGAAAGAGTCACTTAAAGTGAAATGAAATGCAATGTTTAAGCTATGAATATGAACAGATGTGTATGAATGAATAATAACAGAAAGGAATAAAATATTATGATATTAGAAGTATCTATGTATGTGGAACATGTTACGATTGGGCGAGGCAAACTCTTCGCCTAAGAGCTTGCTGAGAAAGGCAAGTGCACTAGTAGCTTCAGATATGGCAGTAGCTGCAGAATGTACTAGGCAAAGGGAACTTATTTGTAGAGGCAGATAGATTTCCCTAACCTTAGAGCCTTTGCAGTAAACTATTGTTGAAAGCGTGAGTACGAGATCAAATTAACACTTGAGGGCTTACTGAGTAAGGTGAGTGCCCTGGTATGCTTTAGTAGTGACCTCAGGGTTGCCTAAGTATCAGAGCAGAGGGGTGCTACTTGTATAGGCGGGTAATCACCCCTATCCTTGGGTAATCTCGTGGGTTAAATCCTTTGCATGTGTTTGATTAGGTTTGGAGGATGTTTTCAATGTTACGTGATGATTTGCAAATATAATTAAAATAATATCTATTTACCTTATGTTGGGCGCACGTTGTTTTAATATGTATGTTTCTTCCCTATGATTGTGAAAATACTGAAATGTTCTGGAGATGTATGTATTTATTGAAATGCAGGTGATGGTTGGTTTTTATGGATTTATAGATAGAAAAAATAGAACTCTGGTATTACGGTATTATGGTATATGTTGTATGGAGATTATGTTTATGTTTTCTGCTGTGTATGTATATTATGGATTATGGATTATCAGAATTTTATTAGGTATAGCGCACCGGACCCGGGTTTAAGGGTTCGGGGCATTACATATAAGCTCAGTGCCAATGAAGTGTGCTAACACTTAATCTGATGTCAATATGCAATCAAGTCCTAGAGTGTATTTTCAAACAGTTTTTGAAACAATGTATCAATATTAATCAATCACGAATAGGGTTTCAAAGAGTTCCAACAAGAGTATTCAAAATATCCCAAAAATGATTTTCGAAAGTATTAGCTCAACAGATATTTGAAAAACAAGCTTGTGAAAATAACTTTAACATAATAAAAAAAACAAGCTTAATGAGTCTTGCAATAATGATGCAAAGACTCACTAGCTACAAGGTTTTCCTACACAATGATTATTAATTAAATCGGGGGAAAACCCTTACCTAAAATTCTCAATCAAAAACAATCAATCAACTAGAACATGGAGAGTCTTAAGCAAGTGGAATCAATGTGGGATCACTTAAGAGCACTCTGAAGAAGCTTGATTTATCAAGGGAATAGCAAAGGAAGAGTGTACGGTTTTTTTTTTGAAAAATATGCACTCAACAATTCAGAGGATTTTTAGGCTAATCCAAATGCTAATAATCATTTAATTTTGCAAATGAAGTCATATTTATAGACATTGTAAGAATTATGACTGTTGAGGACATTAAGGGGATTTTTTAGAATTGTTTAAAATGAGTTTAAAAAAAATAACCCTATTTTACCCCAATTAACCCTCGGTAATTTTTGGCCAACCCAAGAGTTTTGGTCAATCAAGCCATAGGTTCAGTCACCCGAACAGACACATAAGAAAAAATGAGGTTTTCATTTTCGGGTGCCCTAAAATGAGTTCGATTGGCTAAACAAGGTGATTTTCCAAACTGCTCGATGTTCAATCGCCTATTCCTAAGTTCGATCTACCGAACTGGCCATTTTGGTCGCCTGAGGTCAAAATGACCGTGGAGTTTTGGGTGCTTGAGTTGTTGAAAAAGTCAGGGTAAGATGTTCGGTTGACCAAGAACATTACGTTTATTTTGGTTCAGTCGCCTGAAGTCAAGTCAACAATGTGACTTGTCTAGGGTTTGGTCTACCAAGATGTTTTCAATGCCAAGGTTCAGTCACCCTAATCCTTTTATCATTTTAGGACCTAAATTAAATTTGTACCCTTGATTGCATAGATGATAGTGAGGACTTATTTTAAGTGTCTGTCCAAGGTCCTAGGGTCTTTCTAAGGTCTATTTACCTAGACTTAGAAATTTGTTGTAGGTCGGATCCCTAAGGTCATTCAACGATCTTGATCTTATAGGTTCCTTCATGCATGATATGCATCAATTATTACAGACCATCGGAATTTAAATAATATTACATACCCAAATTAAAAATACAAAGAAATTAAACACTTTGGGTCTTCTTTTTCTTCAAGTCAATATGTGCCGCCCTATGATTTCGTCAATATGATCCTACACACAAACTTGGCAAATATTAAATACCAAAGTATTTTTCATAATCAAAACGGGATAGGACCTATAAGGTCAACAATCTCCCCCTTTTTGATGATGATAATACCTTATGCAAAAGTGGGTATAACCAAGAAAGACTCCCCCTGAAAGTGTACATAAGGAAATTTCAAACATATACAATCAAGAAAGGGTCTCCCTGAAAGTATGCATAAGAAAATTTCGAACATATAATTATTACCTAGTTTTTCCTACTTCTCCCCCTTTTGGCAACAGCAAAAAGGGTCATACAAGAATAACAATTGAAACATATAAGCAAGCAAAGGATAATTGTCATTTAAATACAAATATGGTTTTGCAAAAATCTTTAGAAATTTCGGCAGCATGTTGTTTGAAAATAAAGCATTTTCCTAAGAAAAAAAATTTGTATCTAATTGACCTATTTGAGTTCAACAAAGGATTTATAGTAATTTACATCAATCAACTCAAGCAGTTCAGTATATCAATAAGTATTACTTTCCACATCCAAAAATATAATATAATCGTATAATGCAAAATGAATAACAAAGATAGCCTCATAAAGTATGAAATGTAGCAATTAAGCACACAAACAATATAACTGGTCATTAAAAGATATAAATGATATGAAAACAGAATTAGACCATAAATATGCACAAACCATTGCAATTGAAACATATCAAAAGACCCGTGAACGATTTGAGTTTAAAGCACACGACATATGATAGCAAATAGTTGGTTTGAGCACAAACACGTCTAACTAGTTCGCATGCATTTTCATGTGACATTACTGAACCAGTTATGCAATTTTAAAAAATATATATATGTATGTAATAACAAGGCAAGACATAAATGATTTTTTATTTGAAATAATTTCTTGCCAAATAATAAAAATATATGTAACTAGATATATATAACTATATATCCCCCTTAGGATGTTGTCAAGAATACAGGGGGTGCTTGTGGAAAAAGAAACTTTAATTTAATGCAAGCAAGCAAACATTATTTTGGTTTATCAATTAAGCACACATTAAAATAGAACCAGAATCATAACCATATGGATCCAAAGAAAATATTAACAAACAAATTTAAGATCATATGGCAAAAATGGATGACTGTGGCAAAACTACAAATTTCAACTTTAAGATTTTCAATATAATCATTTTATTTAAGCACAAGCCACACTTGATTCAAAACATATCTAAGCTAAAAGTATTTAAGAGCATAACAAGATGAATATTTATTTTTAGATGCTCTCCCTATTGTTTGGAATCCTAGCTTAGATGCAATAAACTGCTTATACTAGATAGAGAAATATTTCATTATGCCTAATAGTAAAAGCCATCATTTTGAAACTTTTAAACCAACCATACTAATTATTAATCAATTATATTTATCCTTATCAGTATAGTTGTCCCTATAGGCAACAAGTGCATCGAAAATAAATATTAAGGCATTCTATAATGCTCATTACCCAGAACAATCCATATCTCAATCATAAAACCATGAAAGTTGGATATTATGCTCAGGGTTTCCAGAAGAACTTTAATATTTCAAAAAGCGAAGTGATGCATTTGAGTCTTTTCTGTTCTTTCTATAGGGACGGAGTTGAGCCCATCTAAATATTCTCGATGATTATGTAAGGATGAAATTTAATTATTCAATTGATTTTCACTCGTCCTTTCAAAAAGATTTTACCTTTCATTTTATTATAATATTCTTTGGACAAGGTTTTACTTAGGAAAATTCTAACGAAAAATTGGCAGCATGCCATCTGTAAATCAGACATTTTTCCATAAAACTTGTACTTGATATGTTCGAATAAGGAATTTTTAATTCAGTTTTAGGCACACGAGAACCTGAAACTACTACCAGCATGCAATATACATAAACTACATCTGTCATGCAGGAGGCATTCAACACAATCATGCAATTAGGTAGCTCAAAAACAAATCATGTAAAATAAAACTATCCAACAGTTTTTATCAATTAATGCACTATGGACAGCTATGTACAATTTAGTTCCCATAAAGACATACGTGCATATAATATGATATATGATTAGGAGAACCTTTGAATTTGTAACCATAGAAGATAAATGCTCCCCCTGAGTTATGCACTTATTCATTTTATGCCTTTGTTTCAACTTCAAGTTCAATAACCAAGAGTTATAATATTTTTAGTGATTTTAGCTTGGCTTTGAGTTCTTAGGCTTATCAGACCAAAAATTCATAATGGATATCATTTAAGTGTGATAAGCCAATCTTTGCCTCTTTTCTCATGATCTTCAAAATGTGAGAGACACAAGTTGGAATGGCTTTCGATTTAAACTACATACGCATAGGTCAACTTGAATTTTATGCATTCATCTAGATTGAGACCTAGTGCAACAACTTTAGTCATTCAACATATCATGAAGGATATGAAGCTCTAATAGATTTGATTTAATGTTTGAGAGCTTATGAAGCGAAAAAAGAGTAAATACTCTTAACAGTTAAATTATCATTAAGTTCAAAAGAGTATTTAGAATGAGTGGACATTTTTCAAAATATTTTTGCGCTTAGTAATCATGTCTAGGTTTGGGCAAAGAGCGTCTAGGAGTGAATGAATTTCTAAATGCAACTCTTTGGAGAATGGAATGTATCCTTTAAATATGATTATAATTATGAGCAAGGATAAAAGCCAAGGAATGGGAGAAACCCTACCAAATATGATCGTGGTTTGGTAAGGATTTCCTATGGAGGAGATGATGCATCAAAATAAAGGATTTTTATATTTAAGGTTCAAAGGGAATATTTTGATTTAATAATAAAACTTGAATCCCTTAAAGCATGCCTCAAATTTGATTCAGGAAGGATGTCTTTAAATTAAGCACTGGGTAGAATAGGAATTTGTGAAGGAGAGTGCCTATGTCCGAAATGATGACTAAGTTTTTTATCAAGGCCTTTACGTTCAAAGAATGTCTTATGATAAGCTCTCTATATATATTAGTCATTTATGATCAATAGTGCTTTTAGCCTAGAGTGATGGCTAAACTTTGATCCAGGCTTTTAGGTTTAAAGATAAGCTTAGGGATAGGGGATATAAAGTGTGAGATGAAACCCAAAACCTCAACTTTGTGAAATGGGAAAAGTATGCTTAACTTAATATGTTTATATTTAAGTGTGGGTTAAGCATTTTGAATTATATACCAGGCAGATGCGCCTTGTCCATTTGGAAGTGGATTTTCCTTGCCATGCTTATGAGAATTTATTCAAAATATGATTTATGTTTTTCATCTCAGTATTTTAAGGTTCTAGAATTTTTGCTTTAGGCACAAACCATTTCCCAAGCCTTTCAGACATCATAACCCCTAAATGTAATCCTAGGGTCTAAGGAAGAATTAACTAATTTGGTAATATTAATTTAAGTCCATTTTTCCTTAGGTCCTATGGGGTTTGCCTTCATGATTACCCACTTTATTTTCCTATCTAAGCCTCGGACACTTCTAAATAGACAATTAAGGCTGACATGCCCTTTCATTTTACTAAATAAGCAAGCTTTATATGCATGTGAACAATTTTGCTTATTTACTCTAGATGAGGCATGCATATGACAATGCGATTTAAAAAATGAGCCCTTTTTGAAAAAGTTTTTCCTTTTAACTTCTGAGGGTTTATCATTTTTATTCATTTCACAAGAGGGTTTGAAAATCATTTCAGAATAGTCTTTAGTTTTTCTTTGCAAGCATATGATTTTCAAAACTTTCACAATTTTTTCTTTCCTAAGGTGGCATGATGTCGTAGAGACCCAAACCTATAAATAAGGAAAATAAATAAGAAAAGGGGTAAAAAGGGAATAACAGCAGGATTCGTTGACGAAGGCAGTATGTTTGTCAACGAAGTCCCTTCAGCTCTTTGTCGCCAAAATTTTGAGAGTTCGATGAAGAGATATCGATCGAACCAAAGAAAATATCTGGATAGGATTCGTCGATGAATGTAAGGCTTCCTCCACAAACTGAGCGGCTGGTTCGTCGACAAAGGCGCCGCTTCATCGACGAGTTTGACTCGATTAAGGGCTCTATAAATCTCATTTTTGGTTGCTTAAGGGTTAAGAAAACTCAAAAGCTCTCTTTCTCTCTCTCTCTAGAACCAGCGAGCTCTCTCACTCTATGATTTTTCACCGTTCATTGTCCATTTCGACGATCGAAGGTTCCTGCATGGATCAGAAGGAGAATCTCTTCAATTATAGCAGATCAGATCATCGTTTTGAAGATTTTTGGTTTTTTCCCTAAAATTGAGGGAAGGATCTGAATTCATTTTCATTTCAGTAGATTTGTAGTGGATTGAATAATACTGAAGTATTGTTCTTCGATTTTTAGGTTTTGAGGATCCCATGTCGTAGTTCTGGATCAGTAAGCTTGTGTTTCGGGTTTTAGTTAAAAGGTAAGGTGATTTGTTTACATCAATATTTTTAGAAAAAAGACACCACATAATATGTAGCTTATGTTTATATGTATATATTGACTGTGTTGGCCTTATAGGTCACACCCGATTTCGATAGTGACAAATACTCTTGGTATTTAATGTCTGTCAAGTTTGTGTGCAAGTTCCTAATAACAAGATCATATGATGGCACGTGAAGACTTGAAGACTAAAGACCCTGAAGACTATCTTGTTGTAATTTATATTATTTGGGTCTGTTATAGTAATTAGGATATCGGTCTATAATAATCTATGCATGTCATGCATGTAGGTATTTGTAAGCTCTAAAAAAGACCGTAGTTTGACCATAGGGACCGAATGACTTTAGGGCACCCTTCGGTCGACTGACGCCGGGTTTTTAGGCGTACCTGAAAAGACCCTAGGTTCCTACACATTGTGCACAAAGTCAAACTTACATTATCAAGGGAAAGAATTGAAATAAAATTGGACAAAATAGGGTAAGTATGTAAGAGGTCGAGCAACAGAACCTCAGGAGTTCAAAATCCCTAGGGCGCCCGAACTGCTGGAAAGTTAGCAATTTGACCATGCTTCGGGCGACTGAACCCAAAATGACCATATTGGCCCTAAGCGCTCGAACCCTTAGAAGGTTACTTTTCACCAACTTAGGCTGCCGAACCTTCGCGTTCAAATCAGACCCCGGGCGACCAAACACATGAGTTCAGGCTATCGAACCTATGACCAGGCACTCGAAGTTATGAAGAAATGTTTCTGACTTTTGTTCAGGCCACCAAACTGAGACTCGGGCTACCGAATTGATTTAAATGGCTTTTATAATTGTGTCTATTTGGGCGACCGAACCTAGGTTCAACCACCTAAACCTTGGCGGGTTAAAAATATTTTAACTGAGGTAAATATAGGTTATCTTGGGTTAATTATGTCTAAACATTTTTGAACTTTTCTAATAATTCCCAAGTCCCAAACGGTTATAATTTTACCCCTACCTATAAATATGGGTTCATTTGTGAGGATTAGTAAGAGATTAAAAAAAATCATTAGCCAAAAATCCTCTCTTTCTCAAAATCCCATTTTGCCCAAATACTCTCAAATTTCTATTCCCTTTGTACATTTTAGTATTGTGAGAGTCTATTAGTTGTGCTAGTGTGTATTAGCCATTGCTTATACTCCCATTGTTTTTATTGATTGATTGTTATTATTTTTGGGGAGTCAAACAAGAGTTTTCCCACAAATTTTTATTTGATAGATCTTGTGTTGGGAAAAACTCATTAGCTTAAGGATCTTTGCATTGTCATTGCAAAGATTCCTATAGCTTGATTTTTGTTGTGCAAAATATTTTTCTACAAGCTAAAATATTTCATACTACTTTTGTGCTTATTACATTGAAGGAAAATATTTTGAGATAGTTTGAATACTTAATTAACATCTTTGAAACCCTGATTTGCTATTGAGACTTCATTTAGCTTGTTTCAAAGATATAGCTTGATTAGAACACTTTTGAGCATATTAGCGATCATATCTTGTTAAGTGTAGTTTGCACAAAAATACGCATCACTAAGCATACATTTCCTATATTGTTGATGTGTGGTTAATTGATTATACTGCACATATTAGGTACATATCTGCTTTACATGAAAGCATAATCATTGTACTAGTTACTTGTGATAAATATTGTTGTATTTCCAGGCATGGCCTGAGGGGGTTTGATCTAGCTCGGAAGGATCAGGTTGGGGTCAGCCCTTTGAATTTGACTCAGGGCCTTCTCCACCCCTCAAGGAGAGTTTGTAAAGGTTAAGGTCAACCCTGTGCTAATTGACCTGGTTTTATTAGGTGCCACTCCACCCATTAAGTGAGCCATTAGTGAAATCCTCAGGCTTGCGAGCTAGAGGCGGGAACGTAGGCATAGTTGGCCGAACCCCGATAACATATCGTGTGTCTGTTTATATTTCTGCACTTTATATTTACCGCACGTGTATGTTATTATGTGAATGATGCGCATGATTTAAATTTTACATATTATACTTATCTGCGCATTTGGGTAGATAGATCTAGGTTGTGAATATTGATTACGCCCTTAAATTGCGTAATTAGGTGTTTTAATTCATGTATTGCGAATTATATTTTTTTATTTAAATGCCTAATTACTCTCAATATTCTAAAATTGTGTTCTATTTATAAAATTTTAATTTTATTGAGTAATGTATGAAATTTTGGTGTTTTTTTTTTTATTGTAGAGCAACTGTTGGAAGCTAAAAACTGACGGTACTTTGCAATCTATGCGTAACTCTCTCATTCGAACCCTGATTTAGATGATTCAAGATTTTTAGAAAGATAAGAAAACAAATTACAATTTTTTTGTTTTGTGTTTTGCAAAATACTGGCGGCATCAAGGTCGAAATCAGACATGAAGTTACCATACGCCATTTTGTGGACTATTTTGACAATTCTTCGTAATCTGGGTGTAACTTTCTCTTACGATCTCCGATCGAGACAATTCAAAATTCTAGGTAAATCTGAAAAAGAGCTCTACATATTTTATGTTTTAAGCTTTGAGAGTTACGAGTTGTACGAGGGTCGAAAGTGGGCTTGAAATAGGAGGGCAGTTTGTGTACTTTTGAAAAAAATAAAAAATAAAATAAAAAATAAAAAAATGAGATGTGACCCGGCCATGCCGCCGGGTCATCTCAGTAGGGTGAGGTGCTGGGTACAAAAAAAAGGAAAGAAAGAAAGGCAAGGAAAGGAAAGGAAAGAAAGGAAAAGAAAGGAAAGAAAAAGGAGGTTGGAAAAGTCAAAGGGAAAAGAGGCATAGGGTTTCCTTGGGGGAGGTTGTGCACAAGAAGGGATTTTTGGGGGGAACTTTGGAGATTATTG
Organism: Malania oleifera; assembly: GCF_029873635.1. Taxonomy (NCBI): domain Eukaryota; kingdom Viridiplantae; phylum Streptophyta; class Magnoliopsida; order Santalales; family Ximeniaceae; genus Malania; species Malania oleifera. The sequence continues at coordinate 45,531,747 of NC_080425.1, forward strand.
AGGTGCTGGGTTGGAGGCCGGACCAGAGAGAGAATTTTTTTTTTTGGGGAGACATAGAGGCCACGGTGAGCAAGAGGCTTTCGGGGAGTCTTTCTTGGATTTTTAGAGAGGCTGTGCTGCATTGAAAAATAAGATGAACAATGGTAAAAGGAGGGCTGACGGCATAGAAAAATAAAATCTTTTCGAAATCGGAAGGCGGTGAACAACGGCGATATTCGGGGTGTTCGTGACGTGCGACGGCGGTGCTGCGAGTGTTGATCTTTCCCGTACGCTCCAAATAGAAGAAAATATGGTGAAATCTGTTATGTCGAATTTAATTTTCAGAATGAACTAAATTTTTATATTCTAGGAAAATGATGTAGCCAGTTTAGAACTATGCTTGCTCTTTGATGCTAATCTGAAGTAGTTTTCATTAATGTTTGTTTGAGTTATTCTGTGCCTAATGCTTTTAATTAACTGACCATTAATAAAATGATTTTAGTCTTGTGATTTGCTACCGAAATGGGGGATTATAGGATAGATCTTGGATAATTCAGCGTATGTAAATATCGAGATCAAAAGACTTGTATGAACCTACGTAGCATTAAAAATCAAGGGTCTTACTGCGTTCTTGCGTTATTAATTTGCATACTCTTATGTTAAATAATAAACAAGAATAGGTTCTGATTGACTATCGAAAGAGGCTTTTGGAAAAATTGGCGATTTGCTAACAAATAGAGAAAACAAAGTTGAATTAGCTAAATGAGTAAAGCGTAGTGAGAAACTAGGTGAAATCGGTTTCCTAGAAGTTTTCACCATCATCAATTTGACACGTGGTATCCAGTTTTAAATTCTCTTGAATAGTTTATTTAAAGTAGCTTTGTTTGAATTTCGCAGTCTAAAATAATTAATTTGTCTAAATAAAATCAAGGTTAATAAAATTTCTGTATTTGGTAAAATTAAGACATCAATCCTTGAGAACGATACTCTACACATCATTATATTATAAAACTACGATATTGTGCACTTGCAGTTTGCACAAGTCAAATTTTTGGCACCGTTGCCGAGGATTGAGTTTTTCTTATTTTTTCCAATATCGATACAAAGTAATCTTGGTTTTAATTTAGATTTTTATTTTTACATTTTTATTTATTTCTTTTCTTTTTATTTTATTATTTTTTTCTATATTTCTGGTGTGTTTTTTGTTGTTGGATGCGCAGTGCTAGAACACGTGACAATATTCCTTTTGATCCGGAGATTGAAAGAACGCTTAGAGCACTTAGGAAAAAGAGGGTATTAGCCATGGAGAATGAACAAGAGAATGTGCAGCCACGCGCCCTAAAAGATTATGTGCGACCAGTTGTGAATGACAACTATTCGGGTATCAGACGCCAGCCCATTAATGCCAACAATTTTGAGCTCAAACCCGCATTAATCAACATGGTGCAACAGGCCCAATTCAATGGATCACCACTTGATGATCCCAATATCCATCTGGCGATGTTTTTGGAGATTTGTGATACTATGAAGATCAATGGTGTTACTGAAGACACCGTTAGACTGAGATTATTCCCTTTCTCTTTGAGGGACAAAGCAAGAGGTTGGCTACAGTCGCTACAACCTGCGAGTATCACTAGTTGGCAGGACATGGCAGAAAAATTTCTGAGTAAATTCTTTCCACCTCCAAAAACAGCTCAACTCAGGAGTGAGATTGGTCAATTCAAGCAACATGATTTTTAATCACTTTATGAAGCATAGGAAAGGTATAAATATTTGATTATAATGGGTTGAATGGGCAAACTCGGACTTTAGTTGATGCTGTATCTAGAGGAACTTTGATGTCAAAGACACTTGAGGGTGTTGCTGCTCTTTTGGAAGAAATGGCCTCAAATAACTATCAATGGCCAACTAAAAGAACTATGTCTAAGAAAGTTGCTGGAATTCATGAATTGGAGCCGTTTGCTGCACTTTTAGCTCAAGTCGCTTCTCTATCCCATCAGATTTCAGTTTTGACAACCCAGAGGATACCACAAGGTGCAAAATATGTGGCAGCTACAAGTAGGACAAATCTGAGCATTGGAGCGAGTCAAGAACAAGTTCAATACATCAATAATCAGAACTACAATTATCGTGGTGATCCTTTGCCACAATATTACCATTCAGGGCTTTGAAATCATGAGAATTTGTCTTATGGAAATACAAGGAATGTGCTGCAACCTCCTACGGGATTTAAGAGTTATCAAGGTGAGAAGAAGATGTCACTTGAGGATGCCATGATATCTTTTGTTGAGGAGACAAAAGCAAGGTTTAAAAAGACAGATGCATGACTAGACAACATTGAGACTCATTGCAACAATATAGGAGCCACTATAAAGAACCTTGAAATGCAAATTGGGCAATTGGCCACGGCTATAAATACCCAACAGAGAGAAACTTTTCCTAGCAACACAGAAATGAATCCTAAGGAACAGTGCAATGTCATCACACTTAGGAGTGGAAGAGAAATTGAGAAATCACCAGCAAAGGAAACCAAGAGAGATTGTGGATGATACACCAAGAGAGATGGACACGCTTCCAGAAATTTCATTTCCTGACAATCCTTTTATTCTCTCTACCCCACTTCCTTATCCTCAATGCTTTCAAAAGCAAAAATTAGATAAGCAATTTTTATAAATTTTTGGATATTTTAAAAAAAATTCACATAAATATTCCTTTTGCAGATGCCTTGGAACAAATGCCAAACTATGTTAAATTCCTGAAGGAGATCATTTCAAAGAAAAGAAGGTTGGAGGAGTTCGAAACAGTGAAGCTTACCGAGGAGTGTAGTGCTATTCTTCAAAAGAAATTGCCTCAAAAATTAAAAGATCCAGGGAGTTTTACTTTGCCTTGCACTATTGGAAATTTATTTTTTGATAAAGTTTTATGTGATCTTGGTGCTAGTATTAATCTTATGCCACTTTCTGTTTGCAGGAATTGGGACTTGGAAAGATGAAACAAACAATCATTTTGTTGCAACTAGCAGACCGATCCATCAAGTATCCACGTGGAATCATAGAAGACGTATTGGTAAAAGTGGATAAATTTATTTTTCCTGCTGATTTTGTGGTGTTAGATATGGAGGAAGACCAAGAAGTCCCACTAATTCTTGGCCGACCATTCTTGACCACTGGAAGGGCTTTAATTGATGTTCAAAAGGGTGAGTTAACATTGAGAGTGGACAAGGAAGAGGTTATGTTCAACATATACCAAGACATGAGATTCCCAAAAGATCCAAGCACTTGCTTTCAGGTAGATGTCATTCAACAAGGTGTAGAAAAAGTCTTTCAAAAAGATGTACAAGTTGATCACCTAGAACGATCTTTGCAACAGATTACAACATAGCAGCGTGTGGGGAGGCTAGAACCTATGGTAGCAAAGACAGATTTTGTAATCTCTAAAAAAAAGATGCAGCAACCTATATCTCTAGAGTTGAAACAATTCCCTGAGCATCTTCGCTATGCATTCTCGAGTGATGCGTATGAAAATGCAAAAATCTACAAAGAGCATACGAAGAAGTGGCATGAAAAACATATTATCAGGCGTGAGTTTGCTCCAGGACAACAGGTTCAAATATTCAACTCACGATTAAAACTCTTCCCAGGAAATATATTCAGAGTTAATGGTCAGAGATTGAAGCACTATTATGGAGAACAAATGGAGAGGAACTGTGCAATTATTCCTTTTGGAGATCCTGGTTGATGAAGATTGAAACGTCTGGATGGAGACGTTAAAACAAGCGCTTATGGGAGGAAACCCAAAGAGTTTTTCTTTTGTTTATTTCTTTTATCTTTATTACTTTATTAATTTATTTATGCACTTTTGAATAAATTAAATTTTTTATGCAGGTTTATTTGGCATGAGTACAGAGCTGAAAACTTAATTCCTCTACGGATTCACCAATAAGTCAGGAAAGTTTCTTTGTTTTCTTCAATATTTCTCATTTTTGAATATAATTGAAAAAAAAAATGTGTGAATATGGATGATTAGGCCATGCATGACACTACTTATGCCCTTCATATACTTGCATATAACCTAAGAGTACACACTTGGGTCATTTATGTATAGTTTCTATTTATATGGCTAAACTAAGACTCATTGAAAGTTGATTGGTAGTGCAATTGTGTTAATCTGGCTATATAAACTCTTGTATCTACATGGTATCTCGTGAGGCTAAAAAAAAAAAATACACATTCACGTGACTTGTAGCACTTAGGGTTCCTTGTGAACACTGAGAGAGCGCTCGTGGAGACTTTGACACCTTGTGAAGTACTGTTGAACCATTTATCGCTCTTTGGAGTTTTGACATCAACTCAGAGTTCATGAAACTCAACTTTCCCTATTTTTTCTAGATACTCTTTGTACACTAGTCTTGGTTTTTGAATTGCTAGCCTAGAGGTGACATCTAGTGGGGAGATAAAAACTTAGGTCGTGTAGCCTACTCAAGATGTGAAGGCCGAACCACCCCTAGAAATGGACTTATTTCATGGACTCTTTTTTGAGCTTAATGCACATGGGTGGTATGAAAACAATAAAAGAAGTGTTATGATTGTCCTAATTGACCATGAAAAGAAAGAAATTGAAAAATGAGCAGAAGAAAGAAAAAGAGAAATAGAAATACCCTAGAAGAGGTGAAAGATTAATACCTGCTCCACACAACTACGACAAAAGTCAGGGACAAGACACATGTTATCCACATATGAAGATTCTTCACCCACCTAATGCCTCAGATGTATTCACGCTTGGTTTGTGAATAAGTTGATCTAAGGTGGCCTTGGTTGGATATGGCGAGTAGGTGAGAAGATGCTAGGGTGAAGGACCCGACACCTCATAAATAGGCTGGATCCTTTTCAGACTAGTCCACTCCGTACATTTAGCGTTTGTTCCTTGCAGTATGTGAGATGTTTGATCATGACACTCCTCCTCACGTACTACGAGTGAAACCATCCTTTTGGAGTTTCTGAACTAGTTTAACCTAGGAGAAAAAGTTTTAAATTTCCAATTCACCCCCTCCCCCTCTTGGGAATACACCAAAGCTAACAGACTGCTTATTTCAAAAGTTTTACCGCGTAAAAATGCTGATTCTTACGGTTTTCACGATTTTATAGTTTTGGAAAAAATGAGGTTTTTGGCATATGATTTCCAAATTTCTTAAACTACTTTATTTGCACTAAAACTACTTTATTTGCACTAAAACTATAGTAGGAGATGCTTGAAACTCTTCATAGTAGTAGAAATGATATTTTGTGAACCAGTTTATATGAAATGTATATATATGATCAAATAAGTGTGACGTATGATATGAATTGAATCTATACTAATTGAGATGCATGTATATAAACTATGGGGACTACAGTTTAGTGATTATCAGGAAATGCAGAAAATAGGTGTTAGTTATATAACGTGCCAGTATGAGAAAAGGGTAAAACTGAGAGGTTACGAGCCGATTTTTACCACAGTATTAATGAAAGTATGCATGAATGAGATTGTGAAAATACTAGAATTGCACAGGTTATTATGTTTTAATGTAAATTGCATATATGATATTGCGACCACAGCTTGTCTCAATAGTATATGAAGCCTTAAAAAGCTTATATTATGTCGGCTCGATACCGTTGCCAAAACAAAGGTACAGTGCAACCACACGTAGTTATTGTTCAATGTGGGTACCTAGTAGTAGGCTTGGTAAGAAGGGTCACTGGTCAAAAAGGATCAGGGTGGTGATGGCCAAGTTAGACTGCAGTATGTTTTGATGCCTGATGATCCTTGTACGTATAGGGCTCGATCAGTGTTTTCTTATCACACAACCCTTGCCATGAGGAGTTACTAGCATAGTTATGATAGTTTCGAGCTAGACAGTGTTCTAAATATGTATATACATGATTTAAATGCTTTACTGTGCAAAGTCATAGGTCTGAATACCGGACGAAGGGATCGTACAATGTATGGGCCTGTACCCTGCCCTAACCCCGGGAACTCTCACTTGTAATGATGTTGGGTTTTATATGATTAGGGATTTATATATATACTATATATATACATTACACTATTTTTAATGTGCAATCTATGCAACCATTTTCAAATAAGAATATAATTGTACAGTCACACACTGATGTAATATCTTCCTCCTTTCTGAAAAGTGTCTCACCCCAATCTTACAACGTTGTCCTTAAGAGTTACAGGAAACCAATCCTAGTCATCTAGAGAGGTTGTGGAACGTAGGGCCTTGTTATTTAGTGTAAGTTTTGGTATGAGTACTAGGTTGTTTGTTAGCTTTACCGTGATCCCAAAAGGGGGGGTGAATTGGTATTTTTAAATTCAATCCCTAGCTGAATGTTCTAACATCAGTATGTTCACAACCTTAAGGACAATCTAGTGCAACTAAAGTAAATATACTAGAATTTAAATAAAGCAATTTAATTAATGCCACATTCACCAGAAAGAAATAAAGCAAAAGTGACACACAGAGATGTGATCGAGGTTCAGCCAATTGCCTACGTCCCCGCCTTGGCTAACTAGCACAAGAATTACCACTATAATTTGCTCACTTAAACGGATGGAGCGGCACCTATACGAACCAGGTCAATTCAAGGGGCTGACCTCAATCATTACAACAACCCTTACAGGACTGGATTACTACCCCTTTAGGCCACGCCTGGAAACACTCAAATTTTACAATCAAATGGTACAGATAAAAGTGCTTTCAAGTAAAACAAATATGTACCCAAATATGCACAATCACATACGCATCAATAGCATGGATATAATGTAAGCTCAGTGATGTAAGATTTGTTCAATCAATACTCTACACAGTATAATCAATATGAAGCTCAAGAGTATTCAACACAATACAATCAGTATGATGCACAAGAGTATTCAATAAGAAAAGTCTTGGAATCTAGACAAGATATTTCAGTAGTACATCGATATTCCAAGCAGGTTAAACATATAATCAAACTAGTTCCAAAATGGTTTTCCTCAAAGAAATAGGCACAATACTAGTGTGTAAAAATAACTTGCTTGTTTGAAAAACATTTGCACACCAAAAGCAAAGCTCTTGGACACTTGCAATGGAATGCAAATATCCTAAGCTTTCTTGGTTTAATCCCACACGAGATTTATAAAGGAGAAATCCATGGGATAACCCTAAGCTAAACCCCCAAAGAAATAATCTCAAGTACACATACAAGAGGGAGTATTAACAAAGAATAATAATCACATAAGCACAAGAGAAACTCTCACTCTCTGATTTTTCGAATGGATGCAAGATATGAGAGTATTTGGATAAAGGAAGATTTTTCAGTAAAGAGAATTTTTTGGTTAATCACTTTTTTTCTAATTACTTGCTAATCGTGCAAATAAAGACATATTTATAGTCAGGTGAAAAAATAGAACCGTTTGGGATATAATGGGTATTATTAAAAAAGTCTCAAAGGATTAAAATCCAATTAGCCCGAAATAACCCTGTTTTACCGCAGTTAAACTAATTTTAACCAGGCGATGTTCAGGTGGCTGAACCTTAGTTCGGTCGCCTGATCAGACATAGTTCAAAAAGTTTTTCAATTAAGTTCAGTCGCTAGGATAAAGGTTCGGCAGCCTGAATCAAAGTCAATAGCCAAGCTTCGTGACTTCGGGTGCCCGGTCAAATTTTTGGTGGCCCGAAGACAGGTGTTCAGTGTCCCGGGGATATATTTGAACTAAAACCATTGAGCGCCCGAGTAGTTGGTGAACCCCCTCAAAGGGTTTGGGCACCCAAGGAAGATGTGTGCATTTGAGGTTCGGTCACCCAAGGGCTGGTCAACATTTTGACTTTCAAAGTTCGGGCTCCCGAGGAGTTTTGTACTCCAAAGTTTCGATTGCCCGACTCCTCTTACCTTGCTTAGATTTGTCCAATTTTAAGCACAATTATAACACACTCATATATTTTATGCTATGTGTTTGAGTGTTGGAGCCTAAGGTCTTGCTATGGTCTAATTGAGCTTACGCTATATCCTATATGCATGATGTGCAGGTGATAAACATACAACCACAACCTAGATTACTATTACAGACCCATACAAATTATTACAGACCGATATGAATTATAATTACAAATACAAGTCTTCGTGGTCTTCTTGTTTCTTCAAGTGTCCTTCCTTGGGATATTTATTTGAACTTGCATAAGCACTTGACAATCATCAAATATCAGAATTTGTCATTATCAAAATCGGGTGCGACCTATGAGGTCAACATTGTTAGCCTGATTGTTTTTGGGAATGTAATATAGTTTATGTTTTACGTATGGTTAAATATATGTAAGGAACATTTAGATACTTTTGTATATCTATTAGAATCCATATGAATGTTTATGTTTTCCACAATATATGTGAGTACAAATTATTATGAAATACCCATATGTCCCTGTTTAGGACAGGTAGTTATGTATGATATCAGGATTTGTACAGGATATATATGTATAGTAGCACTCTAGGGTCGTATTAAGGGCTGGGGCATTACATTTTGGTATCAGAGCTCATAGCCAGCCGGAAGTGTGATGTGAATTGCACTGCTTGGTTATAGATATGTTAAGCTTAGGTTGCTAGGTTCAGTTTTTCAAACTATGCTAGTGTTTAGGATGAGAGTATGATTTTCGGGTTTAGCTTAGTATACCTGAGGACAGAAATCCATTGACAGACTTCTATATTTTTCGGGATCATTCAAAGGGTTCAGAAAATCATGGCAATCTATTGGCAGTTTTGTTTCTAAGTGGAAGGGAGAAACTCGAGTAGGAATGAGAATGTGAGTCATTAGAGTACGTCGATACTAAGAATGTTACTATGGGAAGTGAGTTTATAGTAATGCAGTATTAGTGGTTAAGCTTCTAATTGATTTCCTCAATTGCTTCTTCAAGATGGAATCCAAGGGTATTACTGCCAACATTGGAGGTAGTAGTAGTCAAGGAGTTAGCCATGAGGCTGGAAGTGACTCCACGAGTGTTCTATGGGACTTCGCTCAACAGCTTATGGCTGAGGTTATCCAGACAAATAAGGGTCAGGATCATCCCCTTGTTGAGTTGGGATGCTCCATTGACTAGTTCACACAATTGAAACCTCTAGTCTTCATGTAGAGTGTAGATCCAATTTGGGCTGAGAATTGAATTGGGGAGATTGAGAAGATTCTAGACTTCCTGAATTGTCCTGAGAAGCAGAACGTAGCCTTTGCGACGTTCAAACTGACAGGCGAAGCAAAGAGGTGGTGGAAGTCAGTTAAGATACTTGAAGAGCATCGATTTACTCCTATGGTTCTGACGTGGGCTTAGTTCAAAGATTTATTCTTTGAATGGTTTTTTCTAGCCACAGTTAGAAATGCCAAGATGGAGAAATTCATAAGTCTAGAGTAAGGGCAGCTGTCAGTTCAGTAGTATGCTGCCAGATTTTAGGAGCTATCTCGATTTTCTCCTTTCATGATTCTGGATGAGGCAAAGAAGGCTTGGAAGTTTCAGAGGGGCCTGAAAAAGGAGATCAGGAAGCAGACTGCGATCTGGCATATGTAGGACTTTGTCACTCTAGTTGACAAAGCCACCATAGTGGAGGAAAGTTTGCAGGAGGACCTTGAGGTTCAGGTTCCGAAGAAGAAACTTGTGCCTCCGCAATGTGGGAGACCTCACTCAGGGAAGTGTTTGTCGGGTTCTAGAGCTTGTTTTTATCGTGGTAGGATGGTACATCAAAAGAAGGATTACCGCATGCCGATGAACAGTGGAGCTCCACAACAGTCATATGGAGAAGGTGCTCATGCACAACGGGGTGGTTAGCAAGGGGGGATAGCCCAGGCTAGGGTATACTCTTTGACTCCCGGTGACGTAGAGAATGCAAGAGATTTTTTTACTAGTACCATTTACATGTTTTTCAATAAAGTCATTATACTACTTTACTCGGGGGTAACGCATTTTTTTATCTCCGGAGGATTTTTTAAATTGTGTGGAATTGAGATTCAACAGCTAGGTTATGAATTGGCAGTGGCTACGCCTTCAGGGTCGGTAGTTGTATGTAGTAGGCTAATCTATGACTTTTCAGTAGAAATTCAGGAGAGAGTACTACTAGTTAGTCTTATTGTGTTTGATATGCATAACTTCGATATCATTCTGGGTATGGACTGGTTGTCTGCTAGTTATGCCAGTATCGATTGCCACAGGAGAGAAGTGGTGTTTGGACCTCCAGGAAAGTAGGAATTTAGATTCTTAGGGTCGTGTGTGCACTCTGCACAATGGATCCTTTCAGCTTTGCAAATTTGGTTTACTTTTGGAGGGATGCCAAGGGTATCTGGCATTTGTGAAAGATACGCTGACAGTGGAATGTGAACTGGAGGAGATTCCTATTGTGTGTGAGTTCCCAGATATGTTCCTAGAGGACTTGCCAAGATTACCTCCAGATCGTGAGGCGGAGTTTGGTATAGAGTTGGTTCTGGGTATGGCGCCGATATCAAAAGCTCCGTATCGTATGGCTCCAGTTGAACTGAGGGAGTTGAAAGAACAGCTTAAGGAATTGCTAGATAAGAGGTACATTCAACTGAGTGTTTCTTTTTAGGGAGCACCTGTGTTATTTGTGAAGAAGAATGATGGGTCGATGAGGATATGCATCGACTACAGAACACTTAATAAGGTAACGAAATACCCGCTACCCAAGATCGATGATCTATTTGACCAACTACAGAGCACATAGATCTTTTATAAGATTGATCTATGATCTAGGTATCACCAGCTAAAGGTGAAAATGGAGGATTTTTTGAAAAAAAATTTCCAAATTCCGTACAACCATTTTGAATTCATGGTTATGCCACTCGGCTTGACTAATGCACCTGTAGTATTTATAAATTTGATGAACCGAGTCTTTAACGAATACCTAGATCAATTCATCATGGTATTTATTGATGACATCCTAGTGTATTCTAGGAGTGCTATTGAACATGAAGTTCATCTGAGACTGGTATTGCAAATGCTTAGGGAGAAGAAGTTATTTGCTAAACTGAAGAAGTGCGAGTTCTGGCTGGAACATATTGCATTTCTAGGGCACGTAGTGTCTAAGGAAGGAGTATTAGTGGATCCAAGTAACATAGAGGTAGTAGTAGACTAGGTGAGACCGAAGAATGTTCAGGAGGTTAGAAGTTTTCTGGGTCTTGCTGGTTACTACAAACAGTTCGTAGAAGGGTTCTCTAGTTTAGCAAGTCCTTTGATGCGACTCATGAGACGTGAGGCATGAATGGACTTATGAGTGCGAGTTAAGTTTCTAGCAGCTGAAACAACGACTGGTTACGGCTCTAGTTCTGACCATTCCATTTGGGGATGGCGAATTTGTTATCTACAGTGATGCCTCTAAGAAAGGTCTTGGATGTGTTCTAATGCAGCAGGGCAGAGTAGTTGCTTATGCTTCTCATCAACTCAAAGAGTACGAGAAGAATTACTCGACACATGATATAGAATTGGTAGTTGTAGTGTTCACATTGAAAATCTGGAGGCACTACCTATATAGTGAAAGGTGCAAGATTTTTACTGATCACAAAAATTTTAAGTACATTTTCACCTAGAAAGAGCTGAACATGAGGCAGTGCAGGTGGCTTGAGTTCATAAAAGACTGTGACTGTACTATTAGCTACCACCCAGGAAAAGCAAATGTGGTAGCTGATTCTTTGAGTCGGAAGTCTGTGGATGCATTAGTCTCGGCAGTGGTAGTTTAGCATCAGATCTGTATAGACCTGGAAAGGTTGGGCGTGGAGGTAGTGGAAGGAAATCATCAGGTTGTTCTTACAAGCTTGGTGGTATAGCCGACCTTACAGAAGAAGATCTGAGCAGCGCATAAGGAGGATCCAGAGCTGTTTGAGGTTATGGAAGGAGTCCAGAGTGGGTTAAAGTCGGATTTCAATATATCTGGTGATGGGATATTGAGATTTCATAGTAGGGTATGTGTACCAGATGACGCCGGGATTAAACGGGTCATTCTGGAGGAGGCACACTATTCGCTCTACCTCGTACATCCTGGCAGTATAAAGATGTACCAAAATCTGAGGAAATATTTCTGGTGGTCAAACATGAAAAGAGAGATCGCCCAATTCGTAGGGCAGTGCTTGACGTGTCAGCAAGTTAAAGAAAAGCACCAGCGGCCAGCAGGACCACTTCAGCCACTTGACATCCCCAAGTGGAAGTAGGAGCATGTCTCAATGGATTTTGTGACGGGGTTACCTACGGCAATGCATGGGCAAAATGCGATATGGGTTGTAGTTGATCGACTGACGAAGACAGCACATTTCATTCCAATCAGAGTCAGCAATTCTTTAAGTCGGCTAGCTGAGTTGTATGTGTAGGAGATTGTATGACTCCATGGTGTCCCTATTTCTATTGTTTCATATCAAGATCCACGTTTTACATCTTGTTTCTAGAAGATTCAACAGGATGCCTTAGGATCACAACTGACGTTCAGTACGTCTATTTACCCGCGGACGGATGGACAGTCCTTAACTATTCAGACATTAGAGGATATGTTGTAGGATTGTGTACTGGACTTTGGTGGTAGTTGGATACGGTATCTACTACTTGTTGAGTTTGCGTATAATAATAGTTACCACGACAGCATAGAGATGGCACCTTACAAGGCATTATATGGTCGTCGGTGTCGATCTCCATTGTACTGAGATCATGTAGGTGATTGGCAGATACTGGGTCCGAAACTAATTTAGTAGGCCTCTACAAAGGTCAAGTTGATTAGGGAGAGAATCAAGGCAGCTCAGAGTCGGTAAAAGAGTTATGCAGATACTCGTCGATGAGAGCTAGAATTTGAGGTAGGAGATATGGTGTTTCTTAAGATCGCTCCGATGAAAGGGGTGATCAGGTTCGGAAAGAAAGGGAAGCTAAGTCCTTGGTATATCAGGCCTTTTGAGATCCTAGAAATGATAGGTTCGGTAGCTTATTGGGTGGCTTTACCTCTAACACTATTCAGAGTCCATGATGTGTTCCACGTGTCAGTGCTAAGGAAGTACGTATCACACCCATCACACATGCTGAGTTACAAACCTCTAGAAATCAGTGATGCTTTATCATATGAGGAGGTACCAGTATAGGTATTAGATTGAAAAGTGCAGTAGTTACAAACTAAGGAAATACCGCTAGTGAAGGTATTGTGGCAGAACCATGCAGTGGAAGAAGCTTCATAGGAACTAGAGACATAAATACGCCAGAAGCACTTGCAATTATTTTATGGTACATAGTAGTATAGGTGGTTCAGATTAAATAGTATGGTCTTCGGGAGAGTTTTGTATGTGTATGTATTCTCCAAAAACATCATGTTGTAACAACGATATTCCTCTGCCATATGTGAGGGTAGGTAATAAACTTAGGCCGGAGATGCTACGTGGGCAGTTGCCGACTTTTTGGTAGGACTAAGTCGTAAGTGTAGAATATGCATAGTATCGATTAGTAAATTTTGAGGATGAAATTTTTATAAAGAGGGGAGATTGTAGAGACCCAAACCTGTAAATAAGGAAAATAAATAAGAAAAGGGGTAAAAAGGGAATAACAACAGGATTCGTCGACGAAGGCAGTATGTTCATCGGTAAAGTACCTTCAGATCTTCGTTGTAAAAATTCAGAGAGTTGTCGACAAAGAGATACTGAGTGAACCAAAGAAAATATCCAGATAGGGTTCATCGACAAAGGTAGGGTTTCGCCCATGAACTAAGCGGCTGGTTCGTCGACGAAGGCGCCACTTCGTCGATGACTTTGACTCAGTCAAGGGATCTATAAATATCATTTTTGGTTGTTAAGGGTTAAGAAAACCCAAAAGCTCTCTCTCTCTCTCTCTCTCTCTCTCTCTCTCTCTCTCTCTCTCTCTCTCTCTCTCTTTACGATTCTTCTCCATTCATTGTCCGTTTCGACGATCGGAGGTTCTTATGTGGATTAGAAGGAGAATCTTCAGTTATAGTGGATTAGATCATCGTTTTGAAGATTTTTGAGTTTTTCCCTAAAATTGAGGTAAGGATCTGAATTTGTTTTCATTTCAATAGATCTGTAGTGGATTGAATAATACGGAAGTATTGTTCTTTGATTTTTAGGTTTTGAGGATCCCGTATCATAGTTCTGGATCAATAAGCTTGTGTTTCAATTTTTACGTTAAAAGGTAAGGGGATTTGTTTATATAAGTATTTTTAGGAAAAGAAACCACAGAATATGTAGCTTATGTTTATATGTATATATTGACTGCTTATTTGTAAAGTTTTACCGGGTAAAAATGCCGATTCTTACAGCTTTCATGATTTTACGATTTTGGCAAAAATGGGGTTTTTGGTATATGATTTTCAAATTTCTTAAACTGCTTTATTTGCACTAAAACTAAAGTAGGAGATGCTTGAAACTCTTAATAGCAGTAGAAATGATATTTTTTGAACGATTTTATATAAAATGCATATATATATATATATATATATATATATGATCAAATAAGTGTGACGTATGATATTAATTGAATCTATACTGATTGAGATCCATGTATATGAACTATGGGGACTACGGTTCCAAGTGATTATCAGGAAATGCAGAAAATAGGTGCCAGTTAGATACCGTACCAAGTATGAAAAAAGGGTAAAATCGAGAGGTTACAAGCTGATTTTTACCACAGTATGAATGAAAGTATGCATGAATGAGATTGTGAAAATACTAAAATTGCATAGGTTATTATGTGTCAATGTAAATTGTATATATGATATTGGGACCACAGCTTGTCTCAATAGTATATGAAGCCTTAAAAGGCTTATATTATGTAGGCTCAGTACCGTTGCCAAAACAGAGGTACAATACAAACACACGTAGTTATTGTTCAGTGTGGGTACCTAGTAGTAGGCTTGGTAAGAAGAGTCACTGGTCAAAAGGGATCAAGGTGGTGATGGCTAAGTTAGACTGCGGTATGTGACGATGCCTGACGATGCCTGTTTATACAGGACTCGATCAGTGTTTTCTTATTGTACAACCCTTGCCACGGGGAGTTACTGGCATAGTTATAATAGTTTCAAGATGGACGGTGTTCTAAATATGCATATATATTATTTAAACACTTTACTGGGCAAAGTCACAGGTCTGAGTATGCGAAGAGATCATACAGTGTATAGGCCTGTACCCTACCCTAACCCTAGGAACTCTCATTTGTAATGATGCTGGGTTTTATATTATCAAGGATTTATATATGTGTTATATATATACATTACAGTATTGATAATGTATAATCTGTGTAACCGTTTTCAAATAAGAATATAACTATACAATCACACACTGATGTAATACCTTCCTCCTTACTGAGAAGTGTCTCACCCCAATCTTACAACCTTGCTTTTAGGAGTTACAGGAAACTGGTCCTAGTCGTCTAGAGAGGTTGTGGAGCATAGGGTCCTGTTAATTAGTGTAAGTTTTGGTATGAGTACTGGGTTATTAGCCTGGTTGTTTTTGGGAATGTAATATAGTTTATGTTTTACATATGGTTGAATATATGTAAGGACCATTTAGATACTCTAGTATATCTATTAGAATCCGTATGAATGTTTATGTTTTTCGAAATATATGTGAGTACAGATTATTATGGAATACCTGTATGTCCCTGTTTAAGGCGGGTAGTTATGTATGTTATCAGGATTTGTATAGGATATGTATGTATAGTAGCACTTTGGGGCCATATTAAGGGCTAGGGCATTACAAATGTTCTCTTAGGTTTTCTAATAGCATTGCCCACCTTTGACTCTCATCATCAAGATTGTTTTTCCTTTAGACATCCTAACTAGAAACTTATGTATATTCAATGAAGCCTTTTCTAGTTCTTCATACATATATATATTTTCATTATTGGATTTAACACATGATTCGTCACAACATTTAACATAATCATTACATGAATCATTGCATGTGTCTTTAGCAGGATTATCACAAAATTCAACAGATGATTCATCAAATGCAATATTAATTAAACCAAAAGGTGAGTCATATACATCCTCGTTGGTTATTTCGGTTAGCCTAGATCTGCCACTACCTGATCATTTGATCTTGAAGCTTCTAGAGTGACAATCTCCTTTTCCTGGGGTCTCTTAATATTTCTTTTCCAGCTCAACCTAGATCTCCCTTGCATTTGTACATCTCATAATCTCAAGCAAAATATTGGAATCTAAAGCGCAATATAGCAAATCCATGGCATGTGAATTTTCATGCATCAAAGTAATATCATTTTCATTTATAGACATACAAATTCCTTTGACAATTGCCTGCTAGGCCCTCCAGTCCATTGATTTTATAAATATGCTAAATCTAATTTTCCAAGTGATATAATCAACACCACAAAATGATAGAGGACTGGAAGGTGATCGTCCCTCTTCAAATGAGGATACACCAATGTGAGCCATTGCGATCTTTTGCAAAAATGTTTAAGTTTATGCAATGAAACTCTAATACATATTGTTGACTTTAGTCTATTCCCAAGAGGGGGTGTGAATTGGGTATTAAAAATTTATTCCTATGTTTATCCAAATCAGCAGCAGTAATGCACAACATAGGGTCTGTCTATATAATCGTAAACCCAATCAACACATATACATCGTATAATGAATTAGGCATACAACATACATGTGCTGAAAATGAAAGTGCAAAAAATAAATTGCGGAAATATAAAGTGCACGCATGATATGTTATCGAGGTTTGGCCAATACTGCCTACGTCCCGACCTCAGCTCGCAAGCTCGAGGATTACCACTATTGCTCACTTAACGAGGGGAGTAGCACCATTTACAACAGGTCAAATTCCCAGGGTTGACCTCAACCTTTACAAACTCTCCTTATGGGGCAGAGAAGGCCCTACCAACTGATCCTTACAGGCTAGATCAAACCCCCTCAGGTCATTGACTCACTCAAAAAATGAACGGTTCGGAAGCTATCCCAAGTATAGGAGTTTTGTCGTGTAATATTCAACCCAAAGGCCAAATCTTCTCCTCAGGGAATGCGGTTTATTCTCAAATTTTACGTATTTCTAATTGAAAATAAAATTGTACTGAACTCAGTTCAAATTTGGGGTTTTTTGGATTGGTTGAAATTTCTTTTGACAAATTAAACAAACATGCAATTTCAATTCTAAAACCTAACATGCACTGAATTAAATAACGAGAAACGGAAATCCTACGTCTAATCAGATAGGAATTGAAACATGCATTTAAACTCCGGAATAAAAACTCACAATGACTTAATGCACAAACTTAAACATGCAATCAAGAACTTGAATCAAAATCACGATTTTAACAACTAGGCAATAAGCTAAACATGCTAAAAATTCCAACTCTAATTAAACCAAAGTTAAAGTAAATAGGCGTCAACAAAATTTAAATCCTAAAGAAGAATTTTTTTTATTTTTGTATTTTATTTATTTATTTTTTTCAAGAAGCCAAATCGAACTGTAGTGACCCAGAGAAATTATAGTATTTAAATAATAAAGAGGGAGAAAAAGGTAATTAAAAAGGGGACACAGCAGGTCCTCATCGACGATGCGACATATTGGGCTCATCAACGAGGGTGCTCTTTGTTGACGATAAAATACCGAAAGGGGGTTGTGCGTGATTCTGAATTCCGTTGACGAGGAGAGAGTTCGTCGACGAGTTGTCTTCATGACCTTGTCGACGAGGTGACGTGGCTCGTCGACAAGGTCCAGTGTATAAATACGCCAAAACTTTATTTTTGGCTGAAAACTCACGCGCAAAATCTTCCTTCTCTCTCCTCGTCAGCTCCCACCCCTTCTTTTTTAATTTTTGGGTCTGTTCTTCACCGGATCAACGATCTGAAGCCACCATGACACTGTTAGGGAAGTTCTCTACATATCTATTGGAGTAAATCATTGGTGGGGCTAGTTCGGAATTCATCCCAAATTCAGGGTAAGGCTTTCTACTCAATTTTTGACTTTACGACAGTTGTAGAAAGCGTAGTATGCATAGAAATACTAAAGTATAATTCTGAAAAATATTATTTTCAGGGTATTGAACAGGGAACCCAGCGGGTGTTGAGTTGATTGTTTTAGGGGCTCTTTTAGGAATCAAGTAAGGGAATAAACTAAGCTAATTGTTTTATGAAAATTTATAAGTAAATTATATAGAATTTGATTTCAGAAAAATATATGTATATAAATATATATATATATATATATATATATGAGTATTATGTTGGGAAATACCGTTGAAAATGATAATATGTTATGGATATATATATATAATACCCATTTTGTGTGGCATGAGTAGATTTTATGATGAATTACTATTTCTAGGAACATGATAATATTATGAATTTTTTTAATGAAAAATTGGCGTACAGGCTGAGAATTTTTATATGATTTGCCAGCGTACAAGTCAAGTTATGGATATGTTTTTCCAGCGAACGGGCCGAGCTATTGATATGTTTTGTTGGTGTACGGGCCAAGCTATGAATATGTTTTGCTGGTGTACGGGCTAAGCTATGGATATAATTTGCCAGTGTACGGGCAAAGTTATGGATATGATTTGTCGACGTATGGGCCGAGCTATGGTAAAAATATGAAATGCCGATGTACGGGCCGATGATTTTCATGATGTATATATATATGCAAAATAATGTGATGATATTAACTTGGAAAATATTAGTATGAAATATCTATGTATCACTGTTTGATTATATGCTATATTTTATCAGAACCTGGTTGGCTTGGTGTATGCTAGCACTTGCACGGTACTGCTGCTATGTGTTTGTGGGAAGTGACCCTGGGACTCTTTTGGGTGGTTTACATATGTAATTACAATGGATATAGTAACTCTTGTATTGTGATGGATGGTATTGTATATGGTATTTTGAGTTGTTTATGATTTTATGTTTCCTACTACTTAAACTTCTGTGCTATTTTCTGATGTATCCCTGGTACCGATGGGTATAGGTTGATTATAATCTGTTGGATTGGTTATATTGGTTTGTATTATTTTAGAAAAATGTATGAAAATTAAGTAGGTAGTTACACGAACTTTAAGCAAAAGAAAAATAACTCAAGCAAAACTTTAATCTAATACTAGTATTAATTAAGAGAAGAAAGAATTTAAATAACTCAATAATAACACCCAAACAAGCTTCAAAAATTAAAACATTAAATAAAATTCCACCCAAAAAAATACAATTATTTAATCAATTAAAAGCAAGAAATAAAACTAAAAGAAAAGAGAAGAAAGAAGAAAGAAAGAAAGAGAAAGAGAATGAGAGAGAGAGAGAGAGAGAGAGAGAGAGAGAAAGAGAGAGAGAGAGAGTAGTTATCCCGTGGGTGAAGAGAGCAGCAACAGATAGGGGAAGTAGGGGCACAACAGTAGTGGAAGGATGGCTCAGGTTGCATTGCCAACAGCAGTAAGGGGCAGCGGGGTTCAGCAGTTGTCTGGAGCATCCGTGGAGGTTAGAGGATGGCACAGCAGCAGCAGCAGTGCAAGGAGCTTCTTGGGATAGCAGCAGTAGCAGCACGGGAGTTGGATAGCAGCCATAGAAGTGAGCGGAGAGCAGCCGGGTGTTTTGGAGTTGCAGCAGTAGCTGGGAGGTTCTAGTTCAGCCAACTATAGCAGCAGTAGCAGCCAGCTACAACAGCACTACCTCGGATTAGTGTCCTGGTGCAGCAGGAAAAGAGAGAGGAAAAGAGAAGGGGAATGAAGGGAGAAGAATGAAGCAAAGGGGAAAAGAGGATAGCAGAGGGAGAGAAAGGAAGGTTTAGAGGGGCTCGAGTGTTGTAGGAAAGGGAGGAGAAAGGGAAGAGAAGGGAAAGGAAGAAAGAGAGAAGAAGAGAGATAGGGAGAACGAGAGAGGGTGTGGGGGTGTCTTTGATTGAAGAAGAAAGGGATTTATAGGAAAAGGAGGGGAAGCCCTATGCGCAATGATATCCAACCCAGCTACATGGCCAGGTCACATCAAATGGTTTTATATATTATTATTATTAATATTGTTATTGTTATTATTATTATTATTATTATTATTATTATTATTATTATTATTATTATTTTCTTTTTCTTTTCCTTATTTCTTCTTTCTTCTTTTTTTTATTTCTCTGCAAACGAGGCCAATCTTGACCCTTCTGGAGCTCATATCTCTCAAAGCTTGAAACATGAAAGTTTCAAATAATCTTCTCATCTTTCTCTAAAATTTCAAATCATCTCGATCGGAGCTCGGATGGAAAAACTATGCTCAAATTATGAACTGATGCCGGTTTTAGCTCCTGATAATTTTCCTACAATAAAAATATGCCAAAAATTCATAAATTGTTCAATAAAACCCAGAGATTATAAATAAGACACAACGTTAAAATATTGAGAGTAATTAGGTATTTAATTAAAAATATGTGTCTCAATGCATGAATTAAAATGCCTAATTACGCAGTTTAAGCGCGTAATCACACCCCCCAACTAACGTTTTTCTAGTCTCTAACAAATAATGTGAATGAATTTTAAGGCGGTATCCACAATTATTAACTTCAGCCAACATGAAATTAATGCCCATACAACACAATCATACCGTTTCATATACAAGAATATAACCAAGTTTCACACCACCTCGTTCATATTCAATGCGTATAACTCCAGAGCACATCACTCATGCAAGTTTTATCATTATATAGCATTTAAGAAAAGTATACTCACATGAAGTTAACTAGTGGTACAATTCAGAGTTAATGCGGTCATATAAATTCGAGTATAAATAGATGAAATCTTAAGAAATGTGTGATGTGTGTGACTTATTACACCTAAGATACTAGTGAACACCTACAGAATGGTCATTTTGACTCGGCCTAACTGGTATACTCTCAAAAATACTAAAAAATAATGGGTTCACTCATCATATGTGAAGAGGAGTGTCGCGATCAAACATCCCACATATTGCAATAAACAAATGCTAAATATATGGAGTGGACTAGTCTGAAAAGGATTTAGCTTATTTGTGAGGTGTCGGGTCCTTCAACCTAGCATCTTTTCACCTACTCACCATGTCCAACTGAGACCACCCTAGATCAACTTATTCACAAACTTGGTGTAAATACATCTGAGGTATTAAACAGTTGAAGAATCTTCATACGTGGAAAACATGTGTCATATCCATGATTTTTTGTGGTATTTGTGCGAAGTAGACATTAGCATTTCATTTCATGTGCATTTCTATTTATTCTTTCTTCTACTTATTCTTCAATTTCTATCTTTTTTTGGTCAATTAGGACAATCATTACACCTTTTTTCATTATCTTCATACCACCAATGGGAATTAAGCTTGAACAATGGTCTATGAACTAAGTCTATTTCTAGGGGTGGTTCAGCCTTCACATCTTGAGTAGGCTACAAGAACTAGATTTCTATCTCCCCACTAGATGTCACCTCTAGGTTAGAAAGTCAAAAACAGAAACTAGTGTGCAAAGAATCGTCTAGAAGAAAAGAGAATTGAGTTTCGTGAACTCTAATTTGATGTTAAAACTCAAAAGGACGATAAATAGCTCAAGGATATCTCACAAGGTGTCATAGTCACCACGGGTGTTCTCTCAGTGCTCACAAGGAACCCTAAGTGCAATGAATCACGTGAATGTTTCTATTTAGTCTCATGAGATACCATATAAATACAAGAGTTTATATAGCTAGATTAACACAAGTGTGCTACCAGTCAATTCTTCATGGAGTTACAAAGTCATATAAATAGAAACTACGCATAAATGACTCAAGTGTATAATTCTTAAGTTATATGCAAGTATGTGAAGGGTATATGTCAGTGTTAATCATGACATACGTCAGTGTAATTCCTTAATACTCTTTCTTTCTTTCTTTCTTTTCTTTTTTTTTTCAAATTAATATATAAAACCCAGTAAGTATATATGCATAGTGTCAAATGCAAATGCTCCCCCCCCCCCAAACTAAAGTGGAACATTGTCCTCAATGTGAAAGCATAGGGGAAATAGAAAAACTATGCACGGGTGAACAAACTAATAGAAAATCACAGCCAACTAATGCGATAGAAAAAGAAAAGAGAAATGCAAATAAAAAGAAAAAAAATGAAAAAGAAAAATAGTAAGATACAAAGGTCAGATGACTACTCTAGGATCTTGCAGAAGCAAGACCTCTTTATTTGGATCGAAGAGGATCGTTGGAGGCTTGAGCTGCTAGTCATTGACCATGATGTCGTTATCATTCATTGGATCCACCAGTTCTACTACGTCATGGGAATGAGCATGCTTAACGATATACGAGCCACATTGGGATCTCAGCTTCTAGGGAAAAAGACGATATCTAGAGTTGCAGAGAGGGTCTTGCTGAATTGGAAGGGTTGTTTATCCTTGATTTTATGCAGCAGCTTCATCTGCTTCCTCACTAAGTGGTCCCTATCATAGACTTTCCTCTTGGATTTTATACGCTTATGCACCTGCAACTTTCTTAAACCATAAATCAACCTATATGGAGTCATCCTTGAAATTTTCTTGATTGTAGTTTGGTAAGACCAAAGCGCATCAACCAATTTCTCGAACCAGGCTTTTCGATTAGGATAACCCGTCTTCTCAAATAAGATCTTGATTTCTACAAAGAACTATCATTTATCCTGCATTATCCCATATTCTGGTGTTCGATCGGTGGCAAAGTAGTTAACAATATCATCAACTCAAGGGCCACATGACATGTCAGTGATAAGATAGATGATGTCTAACATCATCAACTTCGGCGATCTCCATCACACATCATGGACCGGTATTGCATCTATCTTTGTGGACTGCCTCTCTAATTCAAGTAACACGCAAATCAAGGGAAAATTTTCATCAATTACCTCAGGTTGCTCAAGAGCTTCATTCTCAAATGCACCATCAGGACCAAATGCTGAAAACAGCTCTAGCGTATCCAAATCATGTACCACATCTAATGCATGTACCTCTAAATCATCACACCTAGTTGGCGTCTTATTAAACATGTTTATCTCTACTATCATATTTTCGAATGTGAGCTTGAATACTCCGCTTCGATAGTTAATCAAGGCATTAGAAGTAGTAAGGAATGGTGGGCCAAGAATAACAGGTGCCTAATATATGGTGGAAACAGGCTGTTGCGTGTCCAAAACAACGAAGTCCACTAGGTAGTAAAATTTGTTGACTTTAATCAATACATCCTTAACAACGCCTCATGAAGCTTTTACAGATCTGTCTAGCAACTATAGCATCATAGTAGTTTTCTTCAGCTCACCTAAACCCAGCTATTCATATATCGAAAATGGGAGCAAGTTCACACTACTCCCCAAACCAAATAAAGCTCTCCCGATACGAGATTCACCAATCATGATCAAAATAGTGGGAAAACTAGGGTCTCTAAGTTTCTACGGAGTCTAACTCAATATCAACACGCTAACTTACTCAGCCAAGAAGGCTTTTTTCTTCACGTTTAGTTTCCTTTTTACTGTGCATAGGTCTTTTAGAAATTTTGCATATGCAAGGATTTGTTGTATGATTTCTAGAAGTGGAATGTTGATCTTCACCTGTTTGAGTATTTCTTGGATCTCAATGTGATACTTATTCTTTTGACCAGATGTCAACCGCTGAGGATAGGGTACCACAAGCTAATACTCCTTAACCGGCTCATCCTCCTTATTATCTAACTTTGTTAAACTTGAGCTAGCTTCATCTGATTTTTCTTTTCCCTCATCTTTCTCAACTATCACTTCAGGTTCTGGAGCAATTGTTTGTTGATCAGTGGGCATTTCAGGACGAGCAACTTCTTTTCCTCTTCTCAAGGTAATAACTACCTTAGCTGACTCGAAAACATCCCCTGAAACATTGTGCACCGATTGCTATTGCTTTCTATATACCTGGGGATTAGGCTGAGGCTGTGTAGGAATTTCCCTTTTTTTAGGGTATTCAACTGTGTACTTATCTTATTCACAGCATCTTTCAATTCTCTAGTGGTTGTGGCATGAAGCTGCATGAATTTCTAAAACATGTTCGCCATCTGCGTCATGCTATCATCAGGAGATTTCTTTGTTGGAATAAGAGCTAGAGTTAGTTGGAATCCTGATGGTGTGTAGCTTTGAGAAATCTATTGTGACTGATATTGCAGTTGAGGAGCTGCAACTGGGTGATATATCGGTTGTAGAGGCAGCGCATAAGATTGAGGAACTTGCTGATACCGTGAGGCTGATGGGCCGGGTTGATCATTCCTCCATGAGAGGTTCAAATGATTCCTCCATCCTAGATTATAAGTGTTCGAGAATGGTTGATTCTAAGTTTTGTTGACCCAATTCACCGATGGCACCGGATCAGATCTATTTTTCTGCCATACTGGTAGTAATTGACAGTCCTGAAGTCTGTGGTCTGAGGTCTCACAGATAGAGCAATCTTCAGCTTTCACTTTTTCTGACTCCATAACCTCCAGTTTCTTAGACAACGCAACAATAAGAGCCTGTATGCTAGTTTCCTCTTTGACCTCGTATCTGCCTCCACCATTGATCGCTCTTAGAGGTTGTGCTGCTATTGGTGCCCGTTCATGATATATGTTCCTGTAATGACCCAAAAAAATAATGGTATTTAAATAATAAAGAGGGAGGGAAATGGAAATATTAATAGAATGAGCCAGCCGTCTTTATTGACGAATGCGAAACTTTGGGATGCAATGACCCAAGAAAAATTTATCAGGTCCTCGTCGACGAACACAGGGGATTCATCGACGAGGGTACAAAAGGGCCTTGTCGAAGATGACAAATTTCATCGATAAGAAGATACCGAGAGAGGATTTTTCGAAGTCTAAAATTCATCGATGAGGGTGCAGGTTTGTCGAAGAACTTTCTATAGAACTCATCGATGAGGTGACGTGTCCCGTTGACGAATTCAGCCCTATAAATAGCTGAAACTCGGATTTTTAATGCAGAAAATCAAAAAATCTCTCTCTCTCTCTCTCTCTCTCTCTCTTTCCCTCTCTCTCTCTCTCTCTCTCTCTCTCTCGCTCTCTCCCTCTCGCTCTCTCCCTCTCTCTCTCTCTCCTCCCTATGGTTTCTCTCTCCTCTCTCTTCGATAGCTCCTTCGTTCGTCGGATCGGCGATCTGAGGCCACCCCGACGCTCTTGGAGAAGTTCTCTGCATATCTGCTGGAGCGGATCATCGATGGAACTACATTGGAATTCATCTCTGAATAAAGGTAAGGCTTTTTATTTGAAATTTGGTCTTTCCACAGTTGAAGGAAATGATGTACTCGAATAAATACTGAAATTTAGTTCTAGGAGTTATCATTTTCAGGGTACTGCTTAAGTTTTCCTACGGGTGTAAGACCAGTATTATAAAGGGACTTTTCAGTTGCTAGGTAAGGGGATAAATTAAAACAGTTATTTTCCATTGAAATTACTATTATTTAATAGTAGAATAATTTTCAGAAAGCATGTGATTATATATGAATATAATTGAGAAAATGTAAGTTTGGGAAAATACTGCAATTGTATAGGAAATGTGATTTTAGAATGGAATATATGGTTTCATTCAATTCATGTGGCGTGAATATTATTTTATATATATATATATATATATATATATATATATATATTATACCATGTTAAGTTAAATTTACAAAATAAGCAATGTTGACAAATATTTTCAAGAATAACATGATAAACACAGTAAATTATGATTTCAGAATATATAATATGTTCGGCGCAAGGCCGTAATTAATGATCGACGCAAGGCCGCAATTACTCATGTTATTCGGCACAAAACCACATTTATTTATATTTTCGGCACGAGACTGTAATTATTATGTTAATGTAGGATTCAAAAAATGCTATTATTTGATTTACGATAAACAGTATATGTTTATATACTATATGTTATCAGAAACCGGATGTTAGTTTAGTACAGTTTCAGGAGCACGGTAGTGTAGCTTATAGATTAGATATCTATAATCAGATTAGTGCTAACCACTCCACGAGGGGGTGGGAGTTGGATAGTTGATGTGGCTTTCAGTGTAGAGTTGTAGACGTCCACCTGACAGTCCAGACTAAGGTGTGGTGGGCCCATCGTACTTACAGACATTTTTGACTCGGCAGTAGTCGGCCAGTCATTGTCGAGTTTTGCCTTTGGGCTACACAACCCGTCATAGGGGGTAATACATGACATTAGCTAGCTATACATCCTGAGTAGTTTTCAATATTATAGATTATATCAGATAATACATTATTAGTATGATTACTTGGAAGTATGAAATTATATGTTTATCTAACCATATTACGATTTATGTTTTATGGTATATGAAATGTATGGTATATGTATTACAGCATTAAATATTCATGTTGCCACACAACTGATTTTAATTTATCTACCCTTAATGAGAAGTGTCTCACCCTAAGTTTAAATTATTTCAGGAAACCCGGAAAGACCGGTGGGTCAGGGCTGCCGTTGAGTGAGTTGAGCTTCCCTGCTAGAAGGGTAAGTTTTGATCTATGATCAGGAGATTTTTGTTATAAGATCCTAGGTTTATTTTGATGTTTTGGAGATTGTATATAAATACAGTATCTTTGGGAATATAGTAGACTCTGGTGTTGATGAATGTGATTTACATTTACTGTTGCCTAGGTTCCGCTGTGTATGACAGGTGTCCCCACTACCTACGGGCTCGGGTTCACTACTTTATTCATTATGTTTTATTATATATTAAGATAAGCAGGTCATTACAGTTCCATTGTTAGGCGCTTTCAACTAAATAATCGAAGAATGATAGAGCCTCATCTAGTTCCTTGTGTAAGAACTCCCCATTCACATAGTCTAGACAAATTGTTTACACGCAGGGGTTAGTGCAGTATAAAAATAACTCACTAACCTCCATGATTCGAATCCGTGGTGTGGACATATATTCATTAGGTCCTTGAATCTCTCCCAACAAGCTTGGAACGTCCCGTCACCTCTTTGCATGAACTGGTTGATATATTCCTGTACGTACTGAGTTCTCTAAAAAGGAAAGAACTTATGTAAGAACTCACGCTACATTTTAGACCAGCTAGTAATAGAGTTAAGTCGCACAGAATTAAACCAAAATTTTGCCTAATCTTTCAAAGAAAAGGGAAATAAGTGAAGTTTGATATACTCATCAATTCCAACCTTATTAATGAAAGTGGTGCAGACCAACTCAAAATCTATCATGTGTTGGTATGAACTCTCGGAATCCATCCCGTGAAATTGGGGTATCACAGATAACATGTCATGCTTAATATTGAAGTTCGGTGCATCCTGTGGTAACACAATATAGGAAGGTGTAGATGTGCGTGTAGGCTGTAGAAAATCTTGAAGTGTACGTGGTGCAGGTGCAGCCATGACTTCCTCAAAGATTTGTTCAAACAGATTACTCAAATCAATTTCAGAATCACTCGTAAAATTAATAGAAGAACAGTCAAATTTTATGCTCTATGTGTCCCTACTGGTGTTAGGTGAAATTTTAGATAATTTATTCGAATTATCTTGAAGCCAGAGCATCAAACATCAATGCAAATAGAAAAAAATCAATAACACAGCAACAAACAAGCATGATCAATTTTTTCAAAATTTTTAATTTTTTTAATTTTTAATTTTTTTATTTAATGAAAAATAAAAAATAATTGGAAAAACGAAAAATTTGAAATTAAAACTGGCACTCCTTGGTAACGGTGCCAAAAACTTGACTCACTCAAAAAATAAGCAGCTCAGAAGCTATCCCAAGTATAGAAGTTTTGTCGTCTAATATTTAGCCCAAAGGCCAGATCGTCTCCTCAAGGAATGCAGTTTAATCGCAAATTTTACGTATTTCCAATTGAAAATAAAAAGTTACTAAACTCAATTCAGATTTGGGGTTTTCTGGATTGGTTGAAATTTCTTTTAACAAATTAAAAAAACATGCAATTTCAATTCTAAAACCTAACATGTGCTGAATTAAATAACAAGAAATGGAAATCCTACGTCTAATCAGACAGGAATTGAAACATGCGTTTAAACTCCGGAATAAAAACTAACAATGACTTAACACACAAACTTAAACATGCTAGGAGGTTTGGGTCCAGCCAACTACAGTAGCAACGGCAACCAGCTATAGTAGTCGCTGCCTCGGATTTGTGGCCTGGTGTAGCGGGAAAAGAGAGGAAAGGAGAAGGGGAAGTAAGGGAGAAGGAGGAAGCAAAGGGGAAGAGAGGATAGCAGAGGGAGAGAAGGGAAGGTTTAGAGGGGCTTGAGTGTTTCAGGAAAGGGAGGAGAAAGGGAAGAGAAGAGAAAGGAAGAAGAGAGGAGAAGAGAGAAAGGGAGAAAGAGAGAGGGTGCAGGTGTGTCTTTGATTGAAGAAAAAAGGGATTTATAGGAAAAGGAGGGGAAGCCCTATGTGCAAGGATACCGGGACCTGGCAGCATGGCTGGGTCACGTCAAATGGTTTTATATATTATTATTATTATTATTATTATTATTATTATTATTATTATTATTATTATTATTATTATTATTATTATTATTATTATTATTATTATTATTTCTTTTTCTTTTCCTTTTCCTTTTCCTTCCTTCTTCTTCATTTTATTTCTTTGCGAACGAAGCCAATCTTGACCCTCCCGGAGCCCGTATCCCTCAAAGCTCGAAACACAAAAGTTTTAGATAATTTTCTCATCATTCTCCAAAATTGTGAATCATCTCGATTGGAGCTCATATGGAAAAACTATACACGAATTACGAACTGATGCCGGTTTTAGCTCTCAATAATTTTCCTACCATAAAAACATACCAAAAATTCATAAATTGTTTCATAAAACCTAGAGATTATAAATAAGACACAATGTTAGAATATTGAGAGTAATTAGGTATTTAATTAGAAGTATGCGCCTCAATGCACGAATTAAAACACCTAATTATGTAGTTTAAGCACGTAATCAGTCACACATGGAATACAACAAACAATTTAAATTTGCATACAATTTTAATGCTTCTAAACACAAGCATATTTGTACCGATACAACATAGTATAATTAATGCACATCAAACAGATAAAAACAATAAGCTCAGTGCCAATGAAGTGTGCTAACACTCAATTTGATGTCAATATTCAATCAAGTCCTAGAGTGCATTTTCAAACAATCTTTGAAACAATGTATCAATATTAATCAATCACAACTAGGTTTCAAAGAGTTCCAACAAGAGTATTCAAAATATCCCAAAAATGATTTTCAAAAATATTAGCTCAAGAGATATTTGAAAAATAAGCTTGTGAAAATAACTTTAACACAATAAAAAAAACAAGCTTAATGAGTCTTGCAATAATGATGCAAAGACTCACTAGCTACAAGGTTTTCCCACACAATGATTATTAATTAAATTGGGAGAAAAACTTTGGCTAAAACTCTCAATCAAAAACAATCAATCAACTAAAATAAGGAGAGTTTTAAGCAAGTGGAATCAATGTGGGATCACTCAAGAGCACTCTTAAGAAGCTTGATTTATCAAGGGAATAACAAAGAAAGAGTGTATGGGTTTTGTATTTGAAAAATATGCACTCAACAATTCAAAGGACTTTTAGGCTAATCCAAATGCTAATTATCATTTAATTGTGCAAATGAAGTCATATTTATAGACATTGTAAGAATTATGACTGTTGGGGACATCAGGGGGATTTTTTAGAATTGTTTAAAATGAGTTTAATAAAAATAATCCTGTTTTACCCCAATTAACCCTCTATAATTTTTTACCAATCCGAGAGTTTCGGTCAACTGAGTCATAGGTTCGGTCGACCGAATAGACATGTGAGAAAAAAAAAATAGGTGAGTTTTTCATGTTTGGGTGCCCTAAAATGAGTTTGGTTAGCTGAACAAGGTGATTTTCCAAACTGCTCGATGTTCAGTTGCCTGTTCTTAAGTTCAGTCTACTGAACTAGCCATTTCGGTCGCCCGAGGTCAAAATGATCATGGAGTTTCGGGCCCCTGAGTTGTTGGAAAAGTTAGGGTAAGATATTTGATTGGACGATAACATTATATTCTTTTTGGTTCAGTCACCCGAAGTCAAGTCAACAATTTGACTTGTCCAACGTTCAATCGACCGAGGCGTTTTCAAAGCCAAGGTTTGGTCGACCGAATCCTTTATTATTTTAGGACCTAAGTTAAAATAGTACCCTTGATTGCATAGATGATAGTGGAGACTTATTCTAAGTGTCTGTGTAAGGTCTTAGGGTCTTTCTAAGGTCTTTTTACCTAGACCCAAAAATCCGATGTCGGTTGACCCCTAAGGTCATTCAACGGTCTTGAGCTTATAAGTTCGTGCATACATGATATGCATCAATTATTATAGACCATTAGAATTTAAAGAATATTACAGACCCAAATTAAAAATACAAATAAATTAAACACTTTGGTCTTCTTTTTCTTCAAGTCAATATGTGCCGCCATATGATTTCGCCAATATAATCCTGTACACAAACTTAGCAAACATTAAATACTAAAGTATTTGTCATAATCAAAATGTGATATGTCCCATAAAGTCAAAAAAATAATATTATATTATTATTATCTACGTTTTATTTCAATTTTTACATTTTATTTTCTAAATTGCCTTATTATTGTTAATTTATTCAAATGTCAAACGTAAGCAAAGTTGAATTTGTTCTCCTTGATATCAATGACAACAATTTATCATGGATTATTGATGTTGATATCCATCTAAATGTAATGAACTTGGGAAATACTTTTTTATTTATTTATGGAAATACCGCATTCCTACAAGATCATGCAAAAGTTATGATCTTCCTTCGTCATCATTTAGATGAAGAATTAAAAACTAAATACCTCACTGTTAAAGACCCACTTATCCTATGGAAAAATTTAAAGGATAAATTTGACTACCAAAAACTGTGATTTTACCAAAAGCTCGATATAAATAGTTGCACCTAAGGTTGCAAGACTTTAAAATAGTTAGAAAATATAACTCAGCTTTGCATAAGATTAGCTCGAAGTAAAATTTATAGGGTGCAAATATTATTGATAAAGACATGCTAGAAAAAACTTTTACTACTTTTCATCCTACTAATGTGCTCCTGTAGCAACAATATAGGAAGAAGAAATTTACTAAATTTTTTTAACTTATATCATGTCTTCTTGTTGATGAGAAAAATAACGAGCTTTTGATGAAAAATCACCAAACTTGTCCAACTAGTACAACCCCATTCCCTAAAGTGAACACATCTCATGGTCGAGGATGAGGCCGCAGGTATGTCGTGAGTATGGTCATGGTCATGGTCAAAATAATCATTGACATCGATGTGAGGTTACAATCCCCCAAAAGAGGGATGACCCCCAGAAGAGGGATGGCCCCCAGAAGTGGGTTAATGATCAAAATCAATGACCTAGGCTGCATAAAACTGAATGTCACAGATGCGAAGAAAAAAAGGTCATTGGTAGATCTATATCAAGCCTCTATAAAAGAAAAGGAAAAGAGTAAAGATGTTGAAACAAATTTTGCTGATAATATTTTTTTAATAGACCTTGATGTTGGACTATCCAACTTTGTTTATCTTGATATTACTGATTTCCTTGTAAATCAAGACGAAAATAATGATGTAATATTTTAAGATATAAAGTAAGCAATATTATGTTTGGATTTCAATAAATAAATTATTGTATTTATTATCGCTATGATAAATTATAATAATGGGTTTTTAAAATATGTGTTGTAATGTGAATTATCTTAAATCTTTAATCGATTCTAAGATATCTATGGAAGAAGTTTGTTTAGTTAACAGTGCTACAACACACAATTATTCGAGATAAAAAATATTTCCTTTACTTGAATATATCTTGAACAAATGTTAAAATAATATATAAATTTGATTGAAAGCTCTGAAAAAGCTAATATAAAGTTACCCAATGATATTTTATTACAAATTGATGAAACTTTATATTCCAATAGATCTAGAAGAAATCTATTAAGTTTTAAAGATTTAGGATTCAATGGATATCACGTTGAAACTACAAATGAAGACAGTAAAGAATTCCTTTATATTACTTCTATTGTTTCTGGGAAGAAACAAATTTTAGAAAATAAAAAATTGTCAACTTAATCTTCTAGATTATATTATACAAAGATTAAAGCAGTTGAATCATATAATGTCTTGCACCAGAAGTGCAATGACCCAAAGTTATTTACACTTTAGCATTATCATCTTGGACATCTTGGAGATGTAATGATGCAAATAATCATTGAGAATTTGCATGGTCATCCATTAAAAACCAGAAGATTCTTTTATCAAGTGATTTCATGCGTATTGTTACTCTGAAGGGAAATTAATTGTCAAACCATCTATTTCAAAAGTAAGTCTTGAATCTCCCAATTTCTTACAAAGAATTCATGGTGACATATGCGAACCAATACATCCACCATATGGACAATTAAGATATTTCATGGTCTTAATTGATGCATCTACTCTGGTCACATGTTTCTATACTTTCTACCCATAATATTGCATTTTCTAGACTTCTTTCTCAATTGATTAGATTACGAGCTTATTTTCCCGATTATCCAATTAAATCAATTCATTTGGATAATGTTAGTGAATTTATATCCTAAACCTTTGATAGCTATTACATATAACTTGGAATATATGTTGAACATCTCGTTGCTCATACCTATACACAAAATAGTTTAGTTGAATATTTTATTAAAAAACTTCAACTCATTGCTAGACCTATGATTATGAGAACCAAATTGTCTTTATCTGTTTGGGGACATACTATTCTTCATGTTGCATGTTTAGTTCGTATAAGGCCAATTGCTTACAATAATCTTTCACCCATGCAATAAGTTTTTAGGCAATAATATGATATTTTTTATTTAAGAACTTTTGATTGTGCAATATATGTTCCTATTGCCCCTCCTTAAAGAACTAAAATTGGTTCTCAACGTAAGCTTTGCTTTGTATCTATGTTTGTTTTGATTCTCCTTCTATTATTAGATATCTTGAACCTTTAACAAGTGATTTGTTTAAAACATGTTTTCAAAATTGTCATATTGATGAAGCAGTATTCCTTATATTAAATCATATGGAATGCCATGAGTTTATCTCATTTAGATTCTCGCATGAATCAAAGTGAACTTGAATTTCACAATATTATAAATTTGCAAGGGGTTACAAATCAATTACTAGATTCTTTTGCAAATACCAAGGTCATATAAAAATCTCATATACTTGTTGCAAATATTCGAGCACACATTGATGTCCTTGATGGACAACAACTGACTAATGAACCTAAATCGCAATTTCAACGTGGAAGGCCTATTGGTGCAAAAGATAAAACTCCCAGAAGGAGAAAATTGAAATCTGTAAACACTCCAGAAAAGGTTACAGAGGTGGATACTCCATCTGACATTCACAAACTCATTTCTCCTGAAAATGAAATCCATATTATGGAACCTCTTGAAGAGGAATCTTCTGTAGAAAAAACTCTTGAAGAGACATCCCTTGAAAATGAACAGGTACCTGAAAATAATAATGAGATCTCAATTCATTACACATGAGAAATGTGGGATAGAAAGTAATAAATACAAAGTGATTGGCCAAAAATGGATTATGAACCTAAATCTGTTAATGAATGTCAATATAAAAGTGATTGGCCAAAATGGAAAGAGGCTGTCACATCATAACTAAATTCTCTATCAAAAAGAGAAGTTTTTTGACATGTAGTCTAGACACTAGAAGATATCCAACCCATTGGATACAAATAAGTATTTGTATGCAATCGAAATGAAAATAATGAAACTACTCAATACAAAGCAACGCGTGTGGCACAAGATTTCTCGCAGAAACCCAAAATTGATTATGAGGAGACATATTATCACTTTCGGATTCTTAATTGGACTAGTAGTCGCTAAAGGATTGAGCATGTGTCTTATGGATGTAGTAACAACATACCTATATGGATCGTTGGATAATGAAATCTATATGAAAATTCATGAAGGATCTAAATTTCCTGAAACAAAACTCAGAAATTTATATTCTATTAAACTTCAACATTCTTTATATGGATTAAAGCAATTTGGATGCATGTGGTACAATTGATTAAGTGAATACCTTGTGAAAGAATGATTCATAAATGATCCAATTTGTCTATGCATTTTTATTAAAAGATCAAAATCAAAATTTTCTATAATTGTTGTTTATGTTGATGATTTGAATTTAGTTGGGGCTCTTGAAAAGCTCACTAAAGCTGCAAATTATTTAATGGTGTAATTTGAAATGAAAGATTTAGGAAAGACAAAATGTTGTTTTGGCCTATATATTGAATATGTAAATTGCGGAATTATTGTTCATTAATCTAAATATACCAAAAAGATATTAAGACAATTCTATATAGACAAAGTTCATCCTTCGGGATTTCCAATGATGGTGTGATCACTTGATGTTAGGAAGGGTCCATTTCGATCTCATGATGAAAGGGAGGAATTACTTGGTCCTGAAGTACCATATTTAAGTGCTATCGGCTCTTTGATATATCTAGCTATTTGTACAAGACTCGACATTGCATTTTTTGTAAATCTACTAGCAAGATATAGCTCTACTCATACTTGTCAATACTGGAATGGAATTAAGCACATTCTACACTATTTTAGAGTTGCATCTGATATGAGTCTATTATACTCATTTGATTCCAAATCTCAACCCGTAGAATATGCAGATGATGAATATCTATCTAATCCTCATAATGATAAATCTCAAATTGGATATGTATCTTTTTATGGAAAAATTGTTATATCTTGAAAATCAGTAAAGCAGATTATTACAGCAACATCCTTCAATCATTCTGAAATACTAACTATCCATAAAGCTAGTAGAGAATGTGTGTGACTCAGATCAATGATTTATTATATCCAAGAAAATTATAGTCTTCAATCAATCAAGGATATTCCAATAGTTTTATATGAAGACAACACTGCATGTATAGCTCAACTAAGAGGAGGATACATAAAGTGTGATAGAACAAATCATATCTCTCCAAAATTCTTCTATACACATGAACTTTAGAAAAATAGTGATATAAATGTTCAGCAAATCCGAACAAGTGATAATCTAATAGATTTGTTCACCAAAACTTTACCTACTACAACATTCAAGAAATTGGTTCATCTCATTAGAATGAGACATCTTAAAAATCTTAACAGAATGAGTTTATATATGAGTGACATCCAAGGAAGAGTGTTATGAAAACCATAAGGGTGTAATGGTTTTCACCCCTTTGTTTTTCCAGTTCAATAAATGCTTTGTTATCCTTATTACCCTATAAAAGGGCATCATCTCCCTCTCATTTGTAATACACACATTGTATGCTCGTATATTCATTTGCATGCTTGTAGTAAGTAGATATATAGAAAGAAGAGGAGAGATAAAAAAAACAAAAGAAGATATTTTGTATAAGACCAGTTCCAAATCATCTTGTAATTATTCCTGAAATAGTTAACTTTTTTATCCCATCCACAATGGAATAGGCATAGCCGAAGCACATAAATCTTTGTTTCATCTCTATTTAATTTCCTATTTATTTTATATATATATATCTTTTAAGTAGTTGGAAAAGATAAGTATTTTTTATGTTCCATACTGAAAAATGAAGTTTTAACCGTAATAGAATAAATTTTCATATGCTCCAAACAGAGAGTTTGCCATGGACTCCAAGGACTAACCCCTATTTTGCATTACTTTAGAGTCACTTATTTTGTTTTTATTTCTTATGTTAGCATTTGTTGGAAAACCTTCCTGAACAACTTCTCAATTTTGGGTAATCCCCGCCGGGCGCGAGGTACCACCAATGCACCCACCGCCTTCCAAATAATGACCCAACCGCCTTGCTTTGCTTCAGTAGCCGTTAGTGTTTCAATATGGAAAGTTTCTGTAGATAAATAGCCGCTAGGGTTTCATTAGCCGTTTGTTAGTGTTCTTTCTCCGTCCCAAACTCATCACTTCAATTCGATTCCTCTCCTTTTCTTCTCCTCTCCGATGCTCTACCTCCATTCACTTATAATATTTACTTGGGGAGGGTTAGTTTGGGTTGCTGTTCTTCTAGATATGTTTTCTGCCGAGTTTGATAATAATTCTTCGGAAAATTCTCCGGCCCCAAGAAAAATGGTTTAAGTCTGACGAGAAAAATCCTGCTCTGACCAAACCCCCAAGCTCAAAAGGTACAGTTAATGGGCCTCAACGCTTATTAGTTTCTGTGACATGGGGTTTCCTTAATTTTCCTGCGAATCAATTGTAGTTGTCAGAATATTGTAATTTCTAACATGGTTTTTCCTTGGGGTTCAGGAATTGGTAGGAGAATGTTTGGTTCAGAAGTTAGTCAGAATATTGTAGCTGCAGGAGCACCTCCTCTTGTGGTTAACAAAAGAGGGTTACCAGAGTATGTATTCTTGATCTGTTAATCATGCTTTTGCCTGAAGTTTCACGACCACTAACATTAATTTAATCTTCTTGATTAGGTTGCTCAGAAAGATCTGCAAAGAAAACATGCCTGATCATCAAGTGCATCGACCAATCTCAAGGTTGGAATATGTGGGCCCATTATAGTTTGATCAATTCTTCATCTGTTCTGCTGAAAATTTTCTGTTAAAATTTGATATTTATTCTAGTTCTGATACATGGCTGCTTGTTTGATTTTATTAGGAGTTTTATTGCACAAATGGGCAGTACGCAGCATCAATTCTCTGTGGTACTATTCTCTCTCTCTCCCCCTCTATGCCTCTCTCTCAAGCTTGTAGAATTGATATATATTGTTTTCTTGGCATTAACCATGATAGGAATCCAAGAGAATAAACACATCAGTTCAAGATTCAATTAGAGTAGAAGACTGTAATTTGATCATATGTGCAGATGAAAAAAATGATGCCAAAGACCAACCTGAACCAATGTTCTTGGAGCAAACAGATCAAATAGTCAAGCATGAAATGGGTCAGATGGTACGTATATTTATCTCCTTAAAACAATTATTACAGAATATTTACTATTATTAATTGAAGTGGTTGATTTATTTATTGATGCAGTACCTCTTTTAATTTAAATGGTAGGAGGAGGTCAAAATGAAGGATCTATGTGAAGATCCTGTCATGGATATAGACACCTGTGATGTAAAAAACCCACTTGAAATTGTTGACTACGTTGAAGATATCTATGCCTATTACAAGAAGATGGAGGTAACTTCACCTCTCTCGACTTCCATATGGTACCTATCTCTTCAAAAGACTTCTTAATACAAAATAGGAATTCATGGGCATGGGTTATGATTTTCATATAATTTATTGGATTTCGAAGATTTCATTTGATTTTCTAGTTGTTGTTTAAAACAGTGGCCTAGAGCAACTTACAAATGCAAAGATTTGATCCGTTTACTGCTCATCACAAAATAAAAAATAATCAAAATATATTAAATGACTATAGTGATGACTTGTTTTGAATTTCTTTAAACTTTTGACTTGTCTTCCCATTAAAAAGAGAGGGGGAAAAAAAAGCTGATCAAACTCGTTCAATGGGTGAGAAAGTGCAGTTTAATGATCATTTTTCTTTTCCAGTTTGCTGACTGGACAAATCTTCTTCATACAGTGTTCAGGCTATGTCCCGCCAGACTACATGGCACAACAATTTGACATTAATGGGAAAATGAGAGATATACTAATTGACTGGCTTATCGAGGTAATTCATGTTGTTTTGAAAAAATTGGCATTGAAATTCGCTTTGATTCTCATCAATTCTCAAAAACATCTATTCAAATCAACAGGTACACAATGATTTTGAACTCAGGGAGGAAACATTATTTCTTACTGTAAATCTCGTTGACAGATTTTTAGCCCAGCAAAGAGTGGACAGAGAGAAGCTTCAGTTGGTGGGTCTGACTGCGATGCTGCTGGCATGCAAATATGAAAATTTTCGTGGAGTACTTATTGAGAATTTAATTTTTATATCAGGCAGTGCTTGTGCCAGGAAGGAACTTCTAGATATGGTATAGTATTTTCTTTTCGATGTAATACAATGGAGCCAACTCTCCATTTTCAGTACTCATGATCTCATGAATCAATGTAAATGATCTTGCAGGAAAGATTGATGCTCAAGACTTTGCAATTTAACTTGTCTTGTCCAACCCCATATGTTTTCATGAGAAGGTTCCTAAAGGCTGCTCAATCTGACAAGAAGGTTAGTGGTATTTCATGCCTCAGCTTTTAGTAGCATAGCATACAGTTTTAATTTAGGGTTTAGGGTTTAGCATGATCTTATTCTAATTGTGATGATTACCTTGAATCAGCTAGAAATATTGTCATTCTTCTTGATTGATCTTTGCCTTGTGGAGTACGAGATGCTCAAGTTCCCACCATCTCTGTTAGCTGCTTCTGCAATCTATACTGCCCAATGTACCCTTCATGGGTTTAAGCAATGGGATAAGAAGTGCCAGTGGTATACTGGCTATTCAGAAGATGAACTCCTGTGAGTCTGACACATCATCGTTTCTGCTTTTTAATTTAGATTTACTTTCTGTTTTTTGTCTCTGAATCATGGACATGAACACTTTCTTCTTTTAATCCAAATATGGTCCTTCAAAAAAATAGAATTCAAATGAATTTGCATTCAATGTTGATAAATATTGTAATTTGATCGATTCAAGTTACAAGTTCCCTTAATTTGGATAATATATCTTTTTTAAAATATAAAAAGCTCACAAAAATTGGTAATATTACAAGCATATATCCTCGTTGAAGTCTCTTAGCTCAAAATACGGATTTTTTTAGGTGTGCAAAGTGTGGCTCAAAATGCTGTCAATTAATAAACAGAAGAAGAACTCATTAAGTCTAATAGTTATTTCTTGTTTGCTTGTTTGTTTCTCGCAGTGAATGCTCAGTACTAATAGTTACTTTCCACCAGAAAGCAGGAACTGGGAAACTAATTGGGCTTCAGAGGAAATACTCTGCATCTAGGTTTGGCTTTACTGCAAAATATGAACCTGCAAAGTTTTTATTAGAGGGCATCCAAGTATAGCAAGGGAATGTGTACAAACTTTACATGAACAAGGTTCATCTGGGCTTCGGTGGGAATGGGGGCCTGTGATGCACCTGCGAGGGTTTTGTAGCTTCTTAGGTTGTTACGATGATAATAACCATGGTTATTTTCACTTTCAAGACACTTTTTTTGAAGATCTATAGTACAAATTAATTTCTGAAGTATGTCTCTTGTACAAAGCCAGAAGGATGTGCAATATTTGTGTGTGAATTACGTTGGGATGGAGCCCAACTGTGCATGCTGAAAATTGTGGACTGATGCAACGTAGGAATGCTACGTTTAGTTCCTAAGAAAATGTGTTATAGGAAGAAGAAACAACTAAATTCTGAAAAACCAGAAGACCAAGCTAGTTACTGCATATTTCCAAGCAAGAAAGTGTTTCCTCTGTTTCTGAATCAAAAGCCCTCTAAATTAGGCAGTTTGCACCATGAAACGTCCTGCAATTAAGCCAAAATTCACTAAAATTGGAATGTCTCTCCCTCTCCATCTCTCGTCCGAATCGTCATGGTGTATTTATTTATTTTCATATAATGGAATGTGAAGACATTTTTTTTTTCCTCTTAGAGCATCAATGGGATGACCAGTTGGTCTCTTAAAGCCTCGACCTCTCACAGTCTCTCCTCTTAAATTGGTAATTGTTGCTAAAGACACGATAATTTTGAATGGAAAGTTTTTCTCACTAAAAACATGAAAAGAAATTGTATTATATTTGTTGGTCCTAGAGTCGAGTTTAGAGTGGGGTGAATAGACTCTTTTGCATATTTTCACTTTTCTCTACAAAATATAAAATATTGACAAGATGCAAAAAATATATATATATATATATATATATATATATATATATATAAAATTTAAACCATGCACAAGAAATAAATTAAAGAGTAGGGAAGAAAAACCCAACAAACAATATGAACGTGGTTTAGCCCCTGGCCTACGTCAACGTCTTGATTCAAGAATTCTCAATCCATTATGACAATCTCCTTCATCGGCGGAAAAGCTTTTAGACCACAAGGGAACAAATCCCTTAACGCTCACCTAGAGCCTTTATAAAGGAATAAATCCCTTTTGTTTATACATGACTTTCACACGGGAACCAAACCCTATTACTCGCACAGAGACTTTACAAGGAAACAAATCCGTTAATACTTGGTTCACAAAGAACCCTTACAAGATGAAAATGATTTACAAAAACAATGGTCCTTGAATGAGTTGATATCTAATACATTACAAAACAATTCCTAATCTCTCAAGTAATGAATCACAACAAGATTAGAGAGTAAGAGAGATATTGAGCACAAAAATGATGAACAAAAATGTAGTGCGCTTGGAAATGATAATCACTTAATGTTAATTACTAAGATCAATCATTAAACAAATCTTGGGCCTTGTATTTATATGCAAATTGAAGAACTAGGTATTATATGGCCGTTAGGTTTATACAATAATTAAATACTTTGAAAACTAACTGTTTATAGTCGTTGGGCTTAGAATCCTAGCGTGAACCGTCGACGGATTCCCTAAACCGTCGACCGTTTCTCCTCAAATTGTAGACGGTTTCATTTAGGCCAAATTCCATTAAACTCTTTGCCTAAAACTGTCATTACACCTAGCCCAAACCATCAATGGTTTATCATGTTTCTTGATTAACTTGATTTTTAGGTGCTTAACTATGGCTTTAACCCAACTGGGACCAAGTATGTGAAGATATATAATATTTGGACTATTTAACACTTGTCCCATTTTAAACAAAATTGAGTATAGGATATTTTCATGTAAAACTTATTATTTTATCTTTGAAAACTCATGAGTATGAAACTTATGATTTGGTGATATCCTATATACTAGTATGCACATGCAATTACTCAACTTTTACTCAATAAATGTGTATGAAACATAAATACAAGAGTTACAACAAATACTGCTTCAAACACACCCCATTACATTTGATTCTTCATCAGCTTTATTGGATGTGCCTGAGTTCTTCTGAGTGATTATACACTTTGATCTTTCCTACTTGAATGTTCACTCGATCTTTGCATTTAATCCTGTATTTTTATGTCGTATCTGTACTAACTTGATATGCAAAGATTAGTTTGACTTAGAATGACTAATAAGTTGTTATCATCAAAACATGACAATTAGAATCATGTAGCCACTCAAGCTAACAATATTATATCAATTCTTGTAATAAATTATTTTATTTCATCATTATTAAAAAATTCAATATACTAAGAAATTCAATCTTGTTTACAACATTATTGATTTTAATTCACCTATTAAATAAGAAAAACGAACAAATATGAATCTAATGAAATTATATTAGTATAATTAGGGAAAAAGACACTCATCTACTGAGATTTCAAAGCCTTGAGATTTCAAAAATATTAGAAGCATTCTCTGAGATTTGCCAAAACGACAATTATATAAGTTTTTCTCCATAACTAAAAAGAGCTTACATAGTTTAGGGTTCATCCATGTAGGATTTTTTTAAAAGAAGTAAATAAAGAAATGGAACAAAAAGTTGTAATTCCAAAACATTCCATAGATACACACTTGCTAAAGGCATGCCAAAAAAAAAAGCTTAATTTAAATGCAAAAAATTTGGCGCTAACCATCAATGTTAAATAGTGAAATTTAAAATATTCATTTAGTTATGAGCTAATAAAATTTCAGCTGCACCTCCTCTATTTTCTAAAAACTTCATATTTATTTCAAACATATAATAATCCAAATTCAATTTTATTACAAATTTCATCATTTCATCTGTAAATTCACAATATATCGTTTACAAGCACTTAAAAATAAATATTTATAAAACTTAATAAGATGAATACCGTAATGTCCCAGAAAATGATATACTTGGAAATGTAAATAATAATAATAATAATAATTATTATTATTATTATTATTATTATTATAGTAAATACATAAATAAATTAATTAATTAAAAAAATAATATAATAAGATATAATATTTTATATATATATATATATAAGGATATAATAAAGTAATGTATAATATTATATTAATGTTATATATATATATATATATATATATATGTATATATATATATATATATGTATATATATATATATATTTTATATAGGTTAGTTACCTCCTGAGAAAGTTTGGGAATCAGAATCTGAGAAATAGAGAGGTAATCTGCGCTCAGTCTCTCGTCTCTCTCATCTCTTTGTTCTCTCCCACTCTCATTTTTTTGGCTAATATTTAGTCGATCGGAAAATCAAAGATACCGTTGGGTTCCTATCTCTGCCACTAACATTCCTACTGGAACGGATTTATTGTGGGAGCCATATAGGCACCACTCCTAGGGAAAGGTATACTCCCTTTCTTTTCTTAATTTCTCCTTTAATCTCCAGCCAAATTGACAATTGGGCACCACTAAGGTATCCAAATCTCAATCGTCATCATTTTGGTTAGAGTGAATTTTCAATTTGAGGGTCCTAAACACCAATTCAAAGTAAGAGTGAGATTTAGGAAATTAATTAAATTGATTTTTTTTTGGGAATCTAATTATTTATTTGGAGTTTATAAGTTTAGGAAATGTTAAATACTTATTGAGAATTTTGTGAGTTTGGGAATATTAAGGAAATTATAATTTTAGGGTTGAATTGATTTTATTGGGGATAATGTGTGATTTCAGGGTTTGAAGTTTTGATTGCGCCTGGCGTGGGTTGGAATTTTTACCAAACTTCTCAAGTATCACGTAAAGGGATTAAGTTAATTCAGTAATTTTATGGAATTTGAATCAATTTAATTGTTATGTTTATTTATATAACTTGATTTGAGAATTCAGAGGTTATTTTCAAAAACCCCAGTTCTGATTGATTCATTTTACAAAATTAGGATATGTAATTTTATATAAAATGAACGGAGGACAGTTGAATATATATATATATATATATATATATATATATATATGGGGGCGTTTAAATGTGAAATTATGTGGCAAATGATCTGAATGGGTTGGAAATTATAAAATACTGAATTGTTTAAGAAATACTGGAAATGCTTGCGAAAATACTGGAACTATTTATGAAATGCAGGAGTTTGAAATAACGGCCAGTGGCTTGGTATTGTTTGATTGGGCAAAGGCCAAGATTATTATTTGACGGCCGAAGACCGAGTTTTAATTGATAGCTATACGTCGGGTTGTATTTTGTGGTCGGGGGTGCTCTAAGAACTCTGAGAACTAGTGAATTATAAGCACAGTATCATTGTTAGGGATTTGTTATGTAGTTATGTGCACCCACACTTGTGCTGAGAGGTATAAGGTGGCCTTGTCCGATTTACCTATGTGAGGTGAACGTACCCTCCT
This sequence comes from Malania oleifera, assembly GCF_029873635.1. Classification (NCBI taxonomy): domain Eukaryota; kingdom Viridiplantae; phylum Streptophyta; class Magnoliopsida; order Santalales; family Ximeniaceae; genus Malania; species Malania oleifera. The sequence goes on from NC_080425.1 coordinate 45,575,140, forward strand.
GGGTAAGGGGCAATTGGACCAGTAGCTGGAGTTGGATATACTTGCGGAGTATGTTAGCAGAGAGTATAGATGACTATTGTCTGGATAGATCCCCCAGGACATTAGTCCATCCTTCGAGCCGCACAACCCTGACCACGGGGGTTTATACATGGTGATTAGTCCTAGGGAATTGTCTTATATGCATATTTGTTAATTTATGTGAATATGAATAATTAATAAGATAACTTTGAGGGTTTGCTGAGAAAGGTGAGTGCCCTAATAGTAGTAATGGTATTAGAGCAGAGGGAAGCTACTTGTATGGGCGGGTAATCTTCCTTATCCTCGGCTAATTGTGTGTGTGAGTGTAAAATAAGAATGATTTCATAAATGTGTTTATTTACTTAGGGAACTAGTTATTTTATGTACACTAAATGCATGTTGGTCACACAATAACATTAACTTAATCTTTCCTTTATTGAGTTGTGTTTCACCCCTACTTTATAAAATATCTTTTTAGGAAATCTTAGAGATCGGGTCTAACAGGCTTGAGGAGCCAGGCTAGTGGTTTAAATTTATGTAGGTGGTGTGTATAAATAGAGATTTTATTTTTGTATAGTTTTATGAGACGTAATTATGTGAAAATTGAAATATTTGTGTATAAAGATTGTTAGAATTCTGGTAATGTAATTTGAGGATTTTTTTATTTATTTCCACTACGTATGTGCGTTTCATATATGATGAATAAGGTAATAGGTACACAAACATCACTAAAGTAGCACCCCAGGGCCACGTGGCCGGTCGGGGGTGTTACAAATACTCTTTAAAAAAAGTGGTATTTGGTTGATATTACAACAAGTGCTTTTGCAAAAGTGGTATTGTGCAACCAATTTTTTTTTTTTGAAAAATTTTAAGTGAACTTTAAAAAGTCAAATTGAATTGCTTTTTGCCTATTTATAAATAAGCACTATAGAGAGACGATTGTCATTTGTAAATATAGTGAACTTCAGTGGCCAAATTGTAGTTTTAAGTAATCCTCATAGCCTCTCTCTCATAAGACTCCTCCTTCAGCTGTCTCTCTCCCTCCCTCTCCTTGAACTTTCCCAAGTCCTTTTCTGTTAGCTTTACCATTAACCCAAAAGGGGGGGGGGGTGAATTGGTATTTTCAAAACTGATGCCCTAGCTCCCTAAATAACAGTATTACACAACCTTATGGTCAATCTAATGAAGATAAATTAAATTAATTTAAATACACAATGGAAATTAAATTGCACAATAAAATTAATTGGGCATGCACTAGAAATTTGTAAATAAGATTTGACACCCAAAAATATTATCGAGGTTCGGAAAATTACCTATTTCCCCATCTTGGCTAACAAGCACAAGGATTACCACTATAAGGCTCACTTAACGGGTGAAGCGGCACCTAATTAGGTCAATTAGCATAGGGCTGACTTCAACTTTTACAAACAATCCTTACCGAGTTGGATTACCGCCCCCCCTCAGGCGACGCTTGGAATACAAAAGTATTTTTCACAATGATACTGGTACAATGATTATACTTCTCAGTAAAACAGATATGTATCCAATCTAACCAATACACCACTGAATGATATGATGAAGTAAGTTCAATGTGGCCTAAGTGTCTACTCTTAAATATTTATGCAAATATTTCAATCAGGGTGTGAGAGTGTAAATGATATGATCTTTGTGTCAAAATAATGATTTTAATCACAATGCCCAAACAAAGATCCTTAGCACACTTTAAATATCTAAACAAATATTTTTCTACAAATATAAGCCTCAAGAGATATTCAGATTTAATTTATAAAATGATTTGATCTTTGTGTTCAAGAAGATAAAATCAATCAAAGGATACTGTTACAAAGATCTTTTTGCACATGCACAAATATCTTAACAAATATTTTTCAAAGTAAATCACACGAGATATTTGAAGATGATTTGAAAAATATTTTTGGCAATCAAAAGGCAATGTGAACTCCCTAAGATATTGTAATGAGAATGCAATACTCACAATCTCGAATGAAGTTTTCCTAAGGAAGGCTTATCAATAAAGTCTCCTAGGAAAAACTTAAAACTTTGTTCCCAAAGAAAATAATCTCAATCAACCAAGCATGGGAGAGCAATAGCCTAACAACAAGAACACTCAAGCACACACTAACGAAGAGATTTTAGCAATAAGAACTAGCAATAGTGAGTATATGAGGCTTCAAAATGAGTATATAAGAAATTTGAATTTTAGAGAATTTTGCTAATCAAGATTGCTATTTTTTTATACTAATCTTTTCAAATGAGGGGGTGTATATAGACTACCCCATAATTATAACCGTCCAGGACACATAGGGTATTATTAGTATTGTTTTAAAACATTTTAGTACAATTAACCCCATTTAAAAAATTTAATTGCGGTAAAAAAAAATTTCAACCTGAGAGCATCGGTCAACCGGACTTGAGGGTCGGTTGACCAAGTGATAAAAATTTTGGTCGACCGGGAGAAATTTGAATTGAGAGTTCGGTCGACCAAACTAAGGGTCCCAAAGGCGATTTTTCCATTTTCGCGTGGTTCGATCGACCTGGTGATTTTGAACTATGAAGTTCGGTTGATCGGGTAGTTGGATTCTCGCACATGGGATTTCGGTCAACCAAGGCGTTGCCCGTATAAATCTGGTCAGTTGATTGAGGAGTCAAACGTTGACCTAGTGGGAGTTCGGTCGACCAAGTTATATGAACTTAGCACGGTACAGTCGATCGAGCTATGGTCAAACTGTTGACCTCTTGACCGGTTTGGTCGACCAAATATTTTTATTTGTTCCGATTCGGTCGACCGAATATACATTTTTAATGCATTTTGATTCCAACTCCCTTATATATTCACCCTATTCATATAAGCATATATGTTTTATGCATGCATGTGAATCCTAGGGTCATTTTAGGTCTTTTTGAGCTTACCTATCATATCATGCATGTAATGCATTTGATTATTACATACCATTTTTCTCCTATTTACTATTACCGACCCGCATTACATAAAATAAATTTGAAGTACAACATAAGTATGGTTTTCAGGGTCATCACGTTTTACTTCATGTGCCATAATTTTGATTTGCTAATTATATACCTGCACATATCCTTAGATACCCGTCAAATACAACAAGTATTTGTCATTATCAAGACTGGGTGTGACCTATAAGGTCAACATTCTTTCCCTTTTTGATGATGAAAAATACACCATGTGTTGACCTTATAGGTCACATCCGGTTTTGATAATGACAAATACTTGTTGTATTTGATGCATGTTTGAGGATATGTGCAGGTATATAGTTGGCAAGTCAAGATGATGGTACAAGGAGTAAAAGTTGAAGGCATCCTATTTATGTTGTATTTAAAGTCTTTATTCATTATGGGTTTGTAATAGTAAATAGGTTCTTAGACTGTAATAATTATATGCATCACCTGCATGGTATGATAGGTAAGCTCAAACGAAAAATACCTAGAATGACCCTAGGACACACACACACACACACACACACACACACACACACACATATATATGGTTAAAAGGAATGGGTGATCACATAAGTCAAAAGGATTGAAATGCACTAAATATGCACGTTCGATCGGCTGTACTGCTCAAATACACTATCACCTAGTCGACCGAACCAGGACCGGGTTAACACTTTGAACATTGCCCGGTCGACCGTGACATGCCTGTTCATTCTCACCGATCAAACTCCCTCTCAGTCAACACTTTGACCATATGGTCGACCGAGCCCAAAATGTAAACTAACTTCCTGGTCGACCGAGTTCTCACGTGTGAGAACTCAACGCCCCGGTCGATCGAACTACCCAGTTCAAAAGCTCTCGATCGATCGAACCGTGCTAAATAGAAAAATCGCCCCTGGGACACCATGTCTGGTCGACCGAACTTCAAGTTCAATTTATTCTCGGTTAACCAAACTTGCACAGCTCGGTCAACCGAACCTTCCTTCATTCAACCGGTGCTCTCAGGTTGCCCCAATATTTTTACCATGGTTGAAATGTTTAAACGACGTTAATTTGGTTAAATTTTTTTAAAACATTTGTAATTATTCTATATGTGTTCTAAACGGTTATATTTTAGGGGAAGTCTATATATACCCCCTTATTTGGAATAATTAGTACAAGATTAGAAAACTTAATTAGTGATATTTCTCTGAATTTCAAAATCATTCTCTCTTACTTCCAAGTATCCTACACTCATACTTACCTTGCCATTTTGCCAAAAATTCGTTTGTAAGTTTGAATTGAATTAAGCGTTCTTGTCCTATAGGTTTGCTCTCTCAAATCTGTGATTGTTTGATATTATTTTGTTTGAGAGCAAGATCTAAAGTTTTCTTAGGAGGCTTTATTGATAAGTCTTTCCTAAGAAGACTTCACTTGAGCTTCTAAGTATTGCACTATCATTGCAATATCTTAAGAAGCTCATATTCGATTTTGGTTGCTAAAAATCTTTTCAAATCATTTTCAAATATCTCGTGTGTTTCATTTTGAGAGAAATTTTTGAAGAGATATTTGTTTATGTTCTAAAGATCTTTGTTACAATATTCCTTGAGTAATATTATTTGTTGAACACAAAGATCAAATCCTTTTTGCAAACAAAATTTATACATCTCTTGAGCTTTATACATTGAGAAAAACTATTCGTTGAGATATCTGAAGTGTTGCTAATATCTTTGTTTTAGCATTGTGATTGAATATATTGTGTGTTACAAAATCGTATTATTTGCACTCTCTCGCATTGATTACAACGCTTGTATAAATATTTGAGAGTAGACATCTAAGACCACATTGAGCTTACTTCATTATATCATTTGGTGGTGTATGCGATTGCTTAGATTAGGTACACATCTGCTTTACATGAAAGCATAATCACTGTACCAATTTCATTATTATGAACATACTGTTGTGTTTCCAAGCATGGCCCAAGGGGGCGGTAATCTAGCCTGGTAAGGATTGGTTGTAAAGGTTGAGGTCAGCCCTGTGCTAATCGACTTGGTTTGTTTAGGTGCCGCTCCACCCGTTTAAGTGAGCAAGTATAGTGGTAATCCTTGTGCTTGTTAGCCAAGGCGGGGACGTAGGCAATTTGCTGAACCTCGATAACATTTTCGCGTGTCACTTTCCTTTACTGCTTTCTAGTGCATGTGTAGTTAATTAAATTGTGTCGTTTAAATTCTGGTACATATTATAATTGATTTATTTTACTTGCACTAAATTGACCTTAGGGTTCTGAATATACTACTATTAGGATACTGACCTAGGGCATTAAATTTAAAATCACCAATTCACCCCCTCTCTTGGGATCACGGTAAAGCTAACAATTGGTATCAGAGACACGTAGCATAGACTAGTAATTATTTTGCAAAAGATCTTATATAGCTCATAGCTCTATGACCCCAACCTCCGATTTTTAGTGGTGTTAATTACACCTTCTAGAAATAGAGGATGTGCATCTACCTCCAAAATACAGATTGGAAGGTGTGGAGGATTGTCTCTAAGGGAAATTGTTCCTATGAAAACAAAGGGTGCAACTAAAGTTTCTAAAACTGAGGAAGAATGTGATGATGATGACATGAAAGTTATTAGTTTGAATGACACCGCTATGAACATTCTGTATTGTAGTCTTCATGTAAATGAATTTAACAGAATTATGGCATATTCTACTGCAAAAGAAATTTGGGATAAGTTAGAAGTCACATATGAGGGTATTAGGGATGTGAAAGATAGTAGAATAGAAATGTTGACTAGTGAGTATGAGGCCTTTCAGATCAATGTAGGTGAGTCCATTCAGAGCATGTACACTAGATTCACACACATCATAAACTCACTACATGTATTAGGAAAGACCTATCCCACATATGAGATGATTAGGAAGATCCTTAGAGGCTTGCCTCCTGTTTAGGAAGCCAAAGCTACGACCTTTGCTAAGGGTAGAGACCTTAAGGCCATGACTCTAGATGAATTGATAGGTTCCCTGATCACCTATGAATTAGTCATAAATGAGAGACTCAATTAACATAATGGGGCGAAGAAAGTGACTACATTGAAAACCTCCGCTGACACATCTAGTGAATGTAGTGAACCTGACACTGATGATGATATGACAATGTTAACTAGAAAATTTAGCAAATTCTTCAGGAAGAATAGAAAGTCATACAAAAAATATAGGGAGTCCACATCTGAGAAGGAAGTGTCTAGCAAAAGAAAAGAAAAATCAAATGTTCCCACGTGTTACAATTGCAACAAAGTCGGGCACATCAAACCAGACTGCCCACTACTAAAAAATTAGGCTAAGAAAAAGAAAAAAGTCATGAAAGCAAGCACTTCATGGGATAAATTGAGCAACAGTGACTCAGGCTCAGACCACAGCGACTCAAGGTTGCTAATATGTGCTTGATGGCACATTGTGATGAGGTATTGTCCTTTTGTTCCTTATCTTCTTATTATTCATCTGATGATTCTGATTCTGATTGCATGCCTACGTTTTGAGAATTACAATTTGAATATATTTGTGTATCTAAACTATTGAGTAAAATGACCAAAGAAAATGATGATTTAAAAAAAAAATGTGAAAATTGGTCAAAATTGTTTGGTATTGCAAAAACCTCTCATGCTTTTATTTTGAAAGAAAAAGATGTGACTATTGTTGAACTTAAGAGGAAATTGTAGGATAGCTCCAAAATTATTTTTAAATTCACTGAGGGCAAACGTAATTTTGAAAAACTACTTGGGGCCCAATGAAATTCTTTAAGTAAAGAGGGTCTAGGTTGTAATGGTGTTGAAAATGTTAGACGACCTAATCTTTACTTGGAACAGTTCACACGTGAATCAAAATCTCAAGCCCCACCTAAAGATCCTAAGTGTAGAATGAAATGTTTTAAATGCAAACAAATTGACCGTATTCAATTTGATTGTCCATTTAGGAATAAGCATGTGAAAATTATAAGAGTGCGGGTTGTTAAGGGTGATCCAATTACTAACCCCCGTGGACCCAACAAAATTTGGGGACCAGTATCAGTTACTTAGTCTATTTTGCTGGTATATTTGAGATTATCCTCCTCTAAGGATAGGTGGTACCTGGATAGTAGGTACTCACGGCACATGACCAACAACAAGGGAAAATTCGCATAAATCATTCCCAAGGATGGAGGATATGTAACATTCGGCGACAATGCAAAAGGATGCACCATCGATGTAGGAAAGGCTAGTAAGGATTCTTCCCTTACTATTGATAATGTTTTATTGGTTAATAGGCTGAAGCATAATTTATTGAGCATAAGTCAATTGTGTGATAAAGGATATAAGGTATCATTTGAAAATGATAAATGCATAGTTGAAAATAAATAAGATCACAAAGTGATTTTTGCTGCAGTTTGCCATGAAAATGTTTATACTACTTTTTTGGATAACTTAGCTTTACAACAAGTAACTTGTTTTTTAGTTATAAATGAAGTTAGTTGGTTATGGCATAAGCACTTAGGACATGCTAGCATGGAGTTATTGTCAAAACTTGTTAGAAAAGAATTAATAAAAGGCTTGCCTAAAATGCGAATTGTAAAAAATAAAATTTGTGATGCATGTCAAATGGGTAAGCAAACAAAATCTAGTTTTAAGAAAAATAAATTCTTATCCACCACTAGACCACTTGAAATGCTTCACTTGGATTTGTTTGGTCCTAATTCTGTGCAAATTCTAGGTGGTAAATCATATGATTTTGTTATTGTTGATGACTTTTCTAGATTCACATGGGTGTTATTTCTTTCACATAAAAATGAATCACGTGAATAGTTTACCAAGCTTTGTAGGAGAATTCAAAATGAAAAGGGCTATAAGATAACTCATATAAGAAGTAATAGAGACACTGAATTTAAGAATGAAGACATAGAAAATTATTGTGACCTAGAGGGCATATCACATAACTTTTCTATACCTAGGACCCCTCAACAAAACAGTGTGGTAGAAATAAAGAATAGGTCATTACAAGAAATGGGTAGAACTATACTGAATAAACATAACTTACCTAAATATTTTTGGGTCGATGCCATAAATACTGCTTGTTATATCATGAATAGGGTGTTGATTAGACCATCAATTAATAAAACCCATTATGAATTGTGGAACAACCATAAACCTAATATTTCCTATTTTCATGTTTTTGGTTGTAAATGCTTTATGCTTAGGGATAATGAACATCTAGAGAAATTTGACTCTAAATTTGATGAAGTTATTTTCCTAAGCTATGCTCTTAATAGTAAAGCATATAGGGTTTTCAATAAAAAACCATTGACTATCATTGAATCTATCCATGTTGTGTTTGATGAATCTAATCCATTTTTTAAGAAATATGATATTGATATTATAAAATGCTTAGATAAATTATATATTGAAAACAACGCAAGTGAAAATTCAGAAGTAAAAGATAAATCATATGAAGATAATGAAAATGAAATTTAGGAGTGGCCTAGAGATTGGAAATTTATTAGAAACCATCCTATAGATCAAATCATATGTGAACCATCCCGTGGTGTAGCCACAAGATCCTCCTTGAAAAACTTAGTGAGTCATTCTACTTCCTTGTGCCAAGAAGAACCTAAAAGCATTAAAGAAGCTATAGAAGATGAGTCTTGGGCAATGTCCATGCAAGAAGAACTTAATCAATTTGAAAGAAGTAAAGTGTGGACCCTAGTTCTTAGGCCTAATGATCATACAATTATTGGAGCCAAATGGGTATATATAAATAAGAAAGATGAGAATGGGGTAGTAACTAGAAATAAAGTTAGACTAGTTGCCCAAGGTTATAATCAGGAGGAGAGGATCAACTTTGATGAAACATATGCTCCTGTTGTTAGGTTAGAAGTCATTCATATACTACTTTCTTATGCCGCTTTTAAAAATTTTAAATTGTTTCAAATGGATGTTAAAAGTGTTTTTCTAAATTGCTATATTAATGAGAAAGTATGTGTAGAACAACCACCCGGTTTTGAAAATCATAAATATCCAGATCATGTTTACCGGTTGTCTAAGGCTTTGTATGGATTGAAACAAGTGCCTAGAGTTTGGTATGAGAGGCTTAGTGATTTTCTGCTAGAAAATGGGTTTACCCGTGGCAAAATTGACACTACACTTTTCATCAAATCCAAAAATGATGATATACTCCTTGTTCAAATTTATGTGGATGATATCATTTTTGGAGCCACTAATGATGAGTTGTGTAATAACTTAGCCAAATGCATGCAAAGTGAATTTGAAATGATTATGATGGGTGAACTTAGTTTCTTCTTAGGGCTGCAAATTAAACAAGCTGAATATGGAACTTTCACATGACAATCTAAATATGTCAGGTACTTACTAAAGAAATTTAATATGGAAGATTGTAAAATTCTTGGTACCCCAATGAGTTCTTCCATTAAACTTGATAAAGATGAGCAAGGTATCCATGTTGACATGAAATTGTATCGTGGCATGATTGAGAGTCTTCTATATCTCACTGCTAGTAGGCTTGATATTATGTTTAGTGTGTGTATGTATGCTAGGTTTTAGGTTGCTCCTAAGGAATCCCATCTATTAGCTATTAAACGAATGCTTAGGTATCTAAGTGGAACTATAGAGTTAGGCTTATGGTACCCTACGCATACTACCTTTGAGATTTTGAGTTATATTGATGCTGACTTTGCCGGTAGTAAGATTGATAGAAAGAGTACCAGCGGCACTTGTCACTATTTAGGACAATCTCTCATTTCTTAGTTCTTTAAGAAACAAAAGTCAGTTGCCTTCTCCATAGTCGAAGCAGAATATATTGCGGCTGGAAGTTGCTGTGCTCAAACTCTTTATATGAAGCAACAACTTATGGATTTTGGGTTGCACTATGATACAGTACCGATTAAATGTGATAATACTAGTGCAATCAACATCTCTAAAAATCCTATATCACATTCACGATCTAAACACATTGAAATTAGACATCTCTTCCTTCGTGATCATGTGCAGAAAGGGGATGTTGCTCTTGAGATTGTATGCACTAATGAGCAGTGGGCGGATATTTTCACTAAACCACTTTCAGAAGATAGGTTCATTCGAATCAGATGTGAATTAGGGCTCATGCATAGTAGAGATGCTTCCTAGATATTTCATAGTTTGCAAAAATTTAGGGGGAGCATTTAATAAGTTTACAAGTCTAACTACAATTAATATAATTGTTGATATCCTGTATTGTCTTAGACTTTGTGAAACTTGATTATTGTCAGTGATGTATAATTCTTATATCTACTGCCAAATCATGCTTGCATTTATGTTTTATATTTTGATAATACTGGAATTGTTTGAGTAGTTATGTATAAATTGCTCGGTCTTATAAACTCCGAACATGTCATTTTTGAATACATGATTTGTTTTAGAATATCCTATTTTCAAACGACATGCTACCGAAATTTTTCAAAAATATTTCAAACTTAGTGTGTATAAAAATGATTTTTACCCATTGCCTAAAGCTATAATTTTTATGGCCCTTTTTGCTGTTGCCAAAAGGGGGAGATGAAAAGGCAAAAACTAGGTTGAAATTAGATTGCACTTAATGCATATTGTTAGGGGGAGCCATTTATGGCTATATCCATATTTTTTTCGTGATGTATTTGTCATCATAAAAAAGGAGGAGAATGTTGACCTTATAGGTTACACCCGGTTTTGATAATGAGAAATACTTTTTGTATTTGATTTATGTTTGAGGATATGTGCATTTATACAGTTGGCAGGTCAAGATGATGGCACAAGGAGTAAAAGTTGAAGGCCCTGAAGATCCTATTTATGTTGTATTTAAAGTATTTATTCATTATGGGTCTGTAATAGTAAATAGGTTCTTGGATTGTAATAATTATATGCATCACCTGCATGGTATGATAGGTAAGCTCAAACGAAAAATACCTAGAATGACCCTAGGACACTCACACATGCATATATATAGTTAAAAGGAATGGGTGATCACATAAGTAAAAAGGACCGAAATGCACTAAATATGCACGTTCGGTCGACTGTACTTGTAACAACCCCCTTATATATATATATATATATATATATATATATATATATAAATTCTCTACTATTCTAAATTAAAACAATTTCCTACACAACGAAAAGCAACTAACATGAAACACAACCTTATATATATATATATATATACAACACCAGAGTGTCTAAATATTCTACAAATATTACATATTTTACTGTACCCTCAAGAACTACTCTTACTAATACTAGGGCTAACAAGATTGTACCCCAAAAACACTCACCTTAAAAAAGAATAAACTAATAGCTTCTCTATCTGTGAGCCTACTCCGCTCACCCAATTGGCTCACCTGAAAAATAATTCAACATTGGAATCAGCCAAAGCTCAGTAAGACAAAACATGTTATCACTAGTGTGTGGCTACTGAGATGTGGATTTGTAAAAATTAATCCGAGTTAAGAGTAGTACAAATAACTAAAACTGAAAATGCTAATACTACATAACATATTATAAAACCTTTAACTACATAATTTAACATGTCAAACTATTTGAGATTACTTTCCATAATAATACTACTATTTCAGAAATCTGATAATACTATAATATCTGAGAATATTTCCCTGGATGACTATATGTCATGATTTAACCCCTCATGATAGGGTTGTGCAGCCCGAAGGCTGGATTTATCCTGGTTGGCCTACCAGGGTAAACCACTCTACTCCTCGGTCAGATCGGGCCTCCTCAACCCATATCTGATGGGGAGCTTGTCCACAACTAGGCACGATTGACCTCATACTACTTACTATCTGAGTTAAGTGGTTGCACTCTGAACTGATTATTTGTATATCTGTAGCTACGGTACCGTGCTCTGCTGTTTGATCCATCAGAGTCTGATACTATATAATACGTTTCTATATACAACTAACTGTTTTACCATGATTCTGTAATAACTGTATCTTTCTGAGATAAACTGTAAATCTACTTGTTATGGTGCTATAAAATTGTAAAATCATGGTATTCTGAAAGATACTGTAAACGCATTTCATTGTCTGTATATTCTGTAAAACATATACCTGAAAATACCGTAAAAACATGTTTCTATACTGTATTCATACTCTCATGCCACACAATAATTTAAAATGTTTTAACATCAATAATAAATTGCATAAATTTCTGCTCTGCTTTGAATAGTAACCTGGTAAAATCATAAACTTCATATTGAAATCATACTAGGTTTTCCTAACATAGCATGTTTCCCTTACCAAGCTGTCAAAAAGTCCCTATCGTATACTAGTCCTACACCCGCAGGGCTTCCTATTCCACACCCTGAAAACCAAATTTTTCAGAACAAAATATCAATATTTCTTGGCCTACATCATTTCCTACAACTGTCATAAGGTCAAAAATTGGCTAAAAGATCTTACCCTGATTCTAGGGAGAAATTTGACTTGATCCCACTGACGATTCGCCCCAGCAGACTTGAAGGAAACTCTTCTAGGAGCATCGTGGTGGCCTCAGATAGTCAATCTAGCGACTGATGGGGCCAAAATCGAATAAAAGGGGAGGAAGAACCGTCCAGGAGAGAGAGAGAGAGAGAGAGAGAGAGAGAGAGAGAGAGAGAGAGAGAGAGAGAGAGAGGGGAGTTTTACACCGAAAATCCTGCGTATAAACCAAGTTTAGGCTATTTATACTGCGGCCTTCATCAATGAGCCACGTCATCTCATTAGCGAGGTCAAGAGACAATTCGTCAATGAACCATGCCCTTCGTCAACGAAATTCAGAGCCACCCAAACATTCTCTCGGTATTTTCTCGTCGACGAAGGTTTCGGTATTTTCTCGTCAACGAAGCTTAACCTTCGTCGACGAGGTCCTGCTATACCCTCGTTGACGAATCCCCTATATTCGTCGATGAGGACCAAGGAAAATTTTCAGTTATTATCCCTAAAGTACAATGTCGTCGACGAAGTCTGCCGTCTCCTTCTGTTTCTTTTTCCATTTCTATCCCTTTTAATTATTTAAATACCATTTTTCTTCAGGTCATTACAATACTGCTCAAGTACACTATCACCCGGTCGATCAAACCGGGACCGGGTCAACACTTTGACCAATGCCTGGTCGACCGTGACATGCCTATTCTTTCTCACCGACCAAACTCCCTATGAGTCAACACTTTGACCATATGGTCGACCGAGCCCAAAATGTAAACTAACTTCCTGGTCGACCGAGTTCTCACGTGTGAGAACTCAACGCCCCGATCGATCGAACTACCCAGTTCAAAAGCTCTCGATCAATCGAACCGTGCTAAATAGAAAAATCGCCCCTTGGGACACCATGTCCGGTCGACCGAACTTCAAGTTCAATTTATTCTCGGTCAACCAAACTTGCACAGCTCGGTCAACCGAACCTTCCTTCATTCAACCGGTGCTCTCAGGTTGCCCCAATATTTTTACCATGGTTAAAATGTTTAAACGACGTTAATTTGGTTAAATTGTTTTAAAACATTTGTAATTATTCTATATGTGTTCTAAACGGTTATGTTTTAGGGGAAATCTATATATACCCCCTCATTTGGAATAATTAGTACAAGATTAGCAAACTTGATTAGTGATTTTTCTCTAAATTTCAAAATCATTCTCTCTTACTTCCAAGTATCCTACACTTATACTTACCTTACCATATTGCAAAAAATTCGTTTGTAAGTTTGAATTGAATTGAGCGTTCTTGTCCTATAGGTTTGCTCTCTCAAATCTATGATTGTCTGATATTATTTTTGTTTGAGAGCATGACCTCAAGTTTTTCTTAGGAGGCTTTATTGATAAGTCTTTCGTAAGAAGACTTCACTTGAGCTTTTGAGTATTACACTATCATTGCAATATCTTAAGAAGTTCTTATTCGATTTTGGTTGCTAAAAATCTTTTCAAATCATTTTCAAATATCTCGTGTGTTTCATTTTGAGAGAAATTTTTGAAGAGATATTTGTTTATGTTTTAAAGATTTTTTTTGCAATATTCCTTGAGTAATATTGTTTGTTGAACACAAAGATCAAATCCTTTTTGCAAACAAAATTTATACATCTCTTGAGCTTTATACGTTGAGAAAAACTATTCGTTGAGATATCTGAAGTGTTTCTGATATCTTTGTTTGAGCATTGTGATTGAATATATTGTGTGATACAAAGATCGTATTATTTGCACTCTCTCGCATTGATTACAATGCTTGTATAAATATTTGATAGTAGACATCTAAGACCACATTGAGCTTACTTCATTATATCATTTGGTGGTGTATGCGATTGCTTAGATTGGGTACACATCTGCTTTACATGAAAGCATAATCACTGTACCAATTTCATTATTGTGAACATACTGTTGTGTTTCCAAGCATGGCCTAAAGGAGCGGTAATCCAGTCCAGTAAGGATTGGTTGCAAAGGTTGAGGTCAGTCCTGTGCTAATTGACCTAGTTTGTTTATGTGCCGCTCCACTCGTTTAAGTGAGCAAGTATAGTGGTAATCCTTGTACTTGTTAGCCAAGACAGGAATGTAGGTAATTTGCCAAACCTCGATAACATTTCCACGTGTCACTTTCCTTTACTGCTTTCGAGTGCATACATAGTTAATTAAATTGTGTCATTTAAATTCTGGTACATATTATAACTGATTTATTTTACTTGCACTAGATTGACCTTAGGGTTGTGAATATACTGCTGTTAGGATACTGACCTAGGGCATTAAATTTAAAAACACCAATTCACCCCCCTCTTGGGATCACAGTAAAGTTAACACCATGCAAAAAATGGGTATAGCCTTAGAAGGCTCCCCCTAACAATATGCAATATGTAAAAGTTCGTCAATGCAAAATATTTTTCTGAAGTGCAAGTGCAAACCAATTTTTGCCTCTTATCCATTTCCCCTTTTTGGCAATAGTAAAAAGGGCTATGAAAGTAATAGCTTTAGGCAATGGGTGTAAATCATTAGTATACACGATAAGTTTGGGAAATTTTAAAAAATTTCTGTAGCATGCCATTTGAACATAGGACATTTCCCAAAAACAATTCTGTATAAAAATGACCTGTTTTGAGTTTTTAAGATCTAATAGTTTATCCACAACTACTCAACTCAAACAGTTTCAATATGATCAATACATAAAACATAAATAGAATCATCATCATGCAGTAGATATGAGAATTGTGCATTGTAAAACATAATCAATTTCATAAAGTCCAAGCCAATGAAAGATTCTAATTGTTATATTAATTGTTAGACTTTGAAATTTTTAGACAGCTCCCCCTAAGTTTATGCAAACTATGAAATATCTAGGAAGCATCTTTACTATGCATGAGACCTAGTTCACGTCTAATTTGTATGAACCTATCTTCTAGAAGTGGTTTAGTGAAAATATTCGCCCACTGCTCACTAGTGCATACAAACTCAAGAACCATATCCCCTTTCTGCACGTGATCATGAAGGAAGTGATGTCTAATCTCAATGTGTTTTGTTCGTGAATGTGAGATAAGATTTTTAGAGATGTTGATTGCACTAGTATTATCATATTTAATCGAGACTATATCGTAGTGCAATCCAAAATCCACAAGTTGTTGTTTAATATAAAGAGTTTGAGCACAACAACTTCCAGCCGCAATATATTCTGCTTTGGCTGTAGATAAGGCGATTGAGTTCTGTTTCTTGGAGAATTAGGAAATGAGAGATTGTCCTAAAAAGTGACAAGTTCCGCTAGTGCTTTTCCTATCAACCTTACTACCAGCAAAGTCAGCATTAGTATAACTAAAAATCTCAAAAGTAGTATGTTTAGGATATAATAAGCTTAACTCTATGGTTCCAACTAGATATCTAAGAATTCGTTTAACTGCTAATAGATGAAATTCCTTAGGAGTGGCCTGAAACCTAGCACATATGCACACACTAAACATGATATCAAGTCGACTAGCAGTAAGATATATAAGACTCTGAATCATGTCACGATATAATTTTACATCAACAGGGATTCCTTGTTCATCTTTATCAAGATTAGTGGAAGAGCTCATAGGAGTACCAAGAATTTTACCGTCTTCCATGTTAAATCTCTTTAACAAATCCCTAACATATTTGGGTGGGCATATAAAAGTTCCAAATTTAGCTTGTTTAATTTGTAGCCCTAAAAAGAAACTAAGCTCACCCATTATGTTCATTTCAAATTCACTTTGCATGCATTTGGCAAACTCATTACATAAATCATCATTGGTTGCTCCAAAAATGATATCTTCAACATAAATTTGAAGTAGGAGCATATCATCATTTTTGGATTTGATGAAGAGTGTAGTGTCAATCTTGCCACGGGTAAACCCATTTTCTAGTAGAAAACCGCTAAGCCTTTCATACCAAACTCTAGGAGCTTGTTTCAATCCATACAAGGCCTTAAACAATCGGTATACATGATTTGGATATTTATGATTTTCAAAATCGGGTGGTTGTTCTACATACACTTCCTCATTAATATAGCCATTTAGAAAAGCGTTTTTAACATCCATTTAAAACAATTTAAATTTTTTAAAAGCGGCATAAGCAAGTAGCATACAAATGACTTCCATTCTAGCAACGGGAGCATAGGTTTCATCAAAATCAATTCCCTCTTCCTGATTATAACCCTGGGCAACTAGTCTAGCCTTATTCCTAGTTACTACTCCATTCTCATCTTTCTTATTTCTATATACCCATTTGGTTCTAATAATTGTATAATCACTTGGCCTGGGAATTAGGGTCCACACTTTGTTTCTTTCAAATTGATTAAGTTCTTCTTGCATGGACATTACCCAAGAATCATCCTCTATTGTTTCTTTAATATTTTTAGGTTCTTCTTGGGACAAGAAAGCAGAATGACTCACTAGGTTCTTCAAGGAAGATCTTTTGGCTACACCACGAGATGGTTCACCTATGGTTTGATCTATAGGATGCTTCCTAATGAATTTCCAATCTCTAGACAACTCCTGAACTTCATTTTTCCTTGTCATTATCTTTAGATGATTTATCATTTATTTCTGAATTTTCACTTGCATTGTTTTCAATAGATAACTTGTCTAAGCATTTTCTAATGTCAATATCATATTCATAATCTTTCTTAGAAAATGGATTAGATTCATCAAATACGATATAGATAGATTCAATGACAATCAATGTTCTTTTATTGAAAACTCTATATGCTTTACTATTAAGAGCATAGCCTAGGAAAATGCCTTCATCGGATTTAGAATCAAATTTCCCTAGATGTTCATTATCCCAAAGTACAAAACATTTACAACCAAAGATATGAAAATACGAAATATTAGGCCTATGGTTGTTCCACAATTCATAAGGGGTGTTATTAAGTGACGATCTAATCAACACCTTATTCATGACATAACATGCAGTATTTGTGGCCTCAGCCCAAAAATATTTAGGTAGTTTATGCTCATTTAACATGATCCTACCCATTTCTTGTAATGACCTATTCTTTCTTTCAACCACACCATTTTGTTGAGTGATCCTAGGTACAGAAAAGTTATGTGATATACCCTCTAAGTCACAATAATCTTCTATCCTTTCATTTTTAAATTCAGTACCTCTATCACTTCTTATGTGAGTTATCTTATAGCCTTTTTCATTTTGAATTCTCCTGCAAAGTTTAGTAAACTATTCACATGATTCATTTTTATGTGAGAGAAATAGCACCCATGTGAACCTTGAAAAGTCATCAATAATGACAAAAGCATATGATTTACCACCAAGACTTTGCACAGAATTAAGACCAAACAAATCCAAGTGAAGCATTTCCAGTGGTCTAGTGGTAGATATGAATTTCTTTTTCTTAAAATTTGATTTTGCTTGCTTACCCATTTGACATGCATTACATATTTTATCTTTCACAAATGGTGTTTTTGGCAAGCCTTTTACTAAATCTTTTCTTACTAGTTTTGACAATAAGTCCATGCTAACGTGTCCTAAGTGCCTATGCCATAACCAACTATCTTCATTTATTGTAGAAAAACAAGTTACTTATTGTGAAGCTAAATTGTCAAAAGTAATAGTATATACATTTTCATGCCGGTATGCAGTGAAAGAAATTTTATGATCTGATTTATTTTCAACTATACATTTATCATTTTCAAATGAAACCTTATATCCTTTATCACACAATTGGCTTATGCTCAATAAATTATGCTTCAACCCATCAACTAATATAACATTATCAATAACCAGGGAAGGATCCTTACCGACCTTACATACGCCAATGATGTGTCCCTTTGCATTGTCGCCAAACGTCACATATCCTCTATCCTTGGGAATGATAGATGCAAATTTTGCCTTGTCGCCGGTCATGTGCCATGAGCACCCACTATCTTGGTACCACCTGTCCTTGGAGGAGGATGCTCTCAAGTACACCTGCAAGATAGACTAAGTGACTGATGATGGTCCCCAAATTTTGTTGGGTCCATGGGGGTAAGTAACTGGATCACCCTTAACTACCCACACCTTTCTAATTTTTGCATGCTTATTCCTAAGTGGACAATCAAACTGAATATGGCCAATTTGTTTGCATTTAAAACATTTCATTCTACACTTAAGATCTTTAGGTGGGACTTGAGATTTTGATTCGCGTGTGAAATGTCCCAAATAAAGATTAGGTCATCTAACATTTTCAATGCCTTTAAAACCTAGACCGTCTTTACTTAGAGAATTTCTCTGGGCACCAAGTAGTTTTTCAAAATTGCGTTTGCCCTCGATGAATTTAAAAACAATTTTGGAGCTATCCTCCAATTTCCTCTCAAGCTCAGCAATAGTAACATCTTTTTCTTTCAAAATCGAAGCATAGAAGGTTTTTGAAATTCCAAACAATTTTGACTAATTTTCGCATTTCTTTTTCAAGTCATCATTTTCTTTGGTCATTTTATTCAATAGTTTAGATACACAAATATATTCAAATTGTAATTCTCTAAACGTAGGCTTGCAATCAGAATCATAATCATCAAAAGAATAATATGAAGATAAAGAGCAAGAAAATGATACCTCATCATCATGTGCCATCAAGCACAGATTAGCAACCTCTAAGTTGCTGCAGCCTGAGTTTGAGTCACTACTACTTAATTTATCCCATGAAGTGCCTGCTTTCATGACTTTCTTCTTTTTCCTAGCATCCTTTTTCAGTAGTGGGCAGTCTGGTTTGATGTGCCCAACTTTTTTGTAATTGTAACACGTGTGAGCATTTGATTTTTATTTTCTTTTACTAGACTCTCCCTTCTCAGATGCAGACTCCCTATATATTTTGTATGGCTTTCTATTCTTCTTAAAGAATTTGCTGAATTTTCTAGTTAACATGGCCATATCATCCTTAGAGTCAGGTTTGCTGCATTCACTAGATGTATTAGTGGAGGTTTTCAATGTAGTCACCTTATTTCGCCCTATTATGTCCATTGAGTCTCTCATTTATAGCTAATTCATAGGTGATCAGGGAACTTTTCAATTCATCTAGAGTCATGGCCTTAAGGTCTCTACCCTCATAAATGGCCGTAGCCTTAGCTTTCTAAACAGGAGGCAAGCCTCTAAGGATCTTCCTAATCATCTCATATGTAGGATAGCTCTTACCTAATGCATGTATTTAGTTTATAACGTGTGTGAATTTGGTGTACATACTTTGAATGGACTCACCTACATTCATCTTAAAAGCCTCATACTCACTAGTCAGCATGTTTATCCTACTATCTTTTATATCCCTAGTGCCTTCATATGTGACTTCTAATTTATCCCACATTTTTTTTTTTTTTTTGCAGTAGCACATGTCATTACTTTATTAAACTCATTCACATCAAGACCACAATACAAATTATTCAAAGCAGTGGCATTCAAACTAACAACTTTCATATCATCATCATCATTATATTCTTCCTCAGTTTTAGGAACTCTAGTCTCACCTTCTATTTTCATAGGAACATAATTTCCCTTATAGACAATCCTCCACACCTTACAATCTATATTTTGAAGGTAGATGTGCATCCTCTATTTCTAGAAGGTGTAATTAACACCACTGAAAATCGGAGGTTTTGTGGAAGAGGGTCCCTTAGGGAAAGGGGTCACGATACTATGAGCCATCCTAGATCTTTTGCAAATTAACTATTAAGTCTATGCTACGTGGCTCTGATACCAATTGTTAGTTTTACCGTTAACCCAAGAGGGGGGGAGGGTGAATTGGTATTTTCAAAATTGATGCCCTAGGTAAATCCCCCCATAGCAGTATTACACAACCTTATGGTCAATCTAATGCAAATAAATTAAATTAATTTAAATACGGAGTGAAAATTAAATTGCATGATAAGTGAGCATGTGCTAGAAAACTGTAAATAAGAGATGATACCCAAAAATGTTATCGAGGTTCGGAAAATTGCCTACGTCCCCACCTTGGCTAATAAGCACAAGGATTACCACTATAAGACTCACTTAATGGGTGCAGCGGGACCAAATCAACTAGGTCAATTAGCACAGGGCTGACCTCAACATTTACAAACAATCCTTACCAGAATGGATTACCACCTCCTTAGGTCACACTTGGAATATAACAGTATTTTTCACAATGATACCAGTATAGTGATTATGCTTCTCAGTAAAGCAAATATGTACCCAATCTAATCAATACACCACCGAATGATATGATGAAGTAAGCTCAATATGGTCTAAGTGTCTACTCTCAAATATTTATGCAAATATTGCAATCAGTGCGTGAGAGTGTGAATGATATGATCTTTGTGTCAAAATAATGATTTCAATCACAATGTACAAACAAGATCCTTAGCACACTTTAAATATCTT
The DNA here is from genome assembly GCF_029873635.1 of Malania oleifera. Classification (NCBI taxonomy): domain Eukaryota; kingdom Viridiplantae; phylum Streptophyta; class Magnoliopsida; order Santalales; family Ximeniaceae; genus Malania; species Malania oleifera. Next base: position 45,596,001 of record NC_080425.1, read on the forward strand.
AACAAATATTTTTTCTACAAACATAAGCCTCAAGAGATATTCAGATTTAATTTATAAAATGATTTGATCTTTGTGTTCAAGAAGATAAAATTAATCAAAGGATATTGTTACAAAGATCTTTTTGCATATGCAAAATTATCTCAACAAATATTTTTCAAAGTAAATCACACGAGATATTTGAAGATGATTTGAAAAATATTTTTGGCAATCAAAAGGCAACGTGAACTCCCTGAGATATTGCAATGAGAATGCAATACTCACAAGCTCGAATGAAGTTTTCCTAAGGAAGGCTTATCAATAAAGTATCCTAGGAAAAACTTAAAGCTTTGTTCCCAAAGAAAATAATCTCAATCAACCAAGCATGGGAGAGCAATAGCCTAACAACAAGAACACTCGAGCACACACTTATAAAGAGATTTTAGCAATTAAAACTAGCAAGAGTGAGTGTAGAAGGCTTAAAAATGAGTATACGAGAATTTTGAATTTTAGAGAATTTTGCTAATCAAGATTGCTAATTTTTTGTAGTAATCTTTTCAAATGAGGGGGTATATATAAACTACCCCATAATTATAACCGTCTAGGACACATAGGGTATTATTAGTATTGTTTTAAAACATTTTAGCACAATTAACCCCATTTAAAAAATTTAACTGCGGTTAAAAAAAATTTCAACTCGAGAGCACCGGTCGACAGGACTTGAGGTTCAGTTGACCAAGTGACAAAGTTCGGTCGACTAGGAGAAATTTGAACTGAGAGTTCGGTCGACCAGACTAAGGGTCCCAAAGGAGATTTTTCCATTTTCGCGCAGTTCAGTAGACCTAGTGATTTTGAACTATGAAGTTTGGTTGACTGGACAGTTGGATTCTCCCACATGGGGGTTCAGTCGACCAGGGCATTGCCCGTATAAATTTTTGGTCGGTCGACCGAGAAGTCAAACGTTGACCAGATGGGAGTTTGGTCGACCAAGTTATATGAACTTGGCATGGTATGGTCTACCGAGCTATGGTCAAACTATTGACCTCTTGACCGGTTTGATGGACTGAATATTTTTATATATTCCAGTTTGGTCGATCGAATATGTATTTTTAATGCCTTTCAGTTCCAACTCCCTTATATATTCACCTTATTCATATAAGCATATATGTTTTATGCATGCATGTGGATCCTAGGGTCATTCTAGGTCTTTTTGAGCTTACTTATCATATCATGCATGTAATGCATTTGATTATTACAGACCATTTTTCTCCTACTTACTATTACAGACCCGCATTACATAAAATGAATTTAAAGTACAATATAAGTATGGTCTTCAGGGTCTTCACGCTCTACTTCATGTGCCATCATTTTGATTTGCTAATTATATACTTGCACATATCCTTAGATAGCCATCAAATACAGCATGTATTTGTCATTATCAAAATCGGGTGTGACCTATAATGTCAACATTTTCCCCTCAAGAAAAAATTAATTCCTCGACCTTTCCGTTCAAGAAAACACTCCAAATAGTGAGTCCTATTAAATTGTATGTGGATCCTATTATGTGAGATTCATAAAGTATTTTCATTGGATGATAAGATGATGGGAGGACCATGTTAGTCCTCCCAGGGAACTAATTTTTTTCTTTCCTCCCCCTCAGGTTGCACCATCCAACTCAAATCGATTGGTCTGGTGGTGCTCTACAATTGAATAATGATGCTTCGACTCTAAGATCAGTCTAGCCAACACCGAACCCTCTTTGCTTTGTGGTCTCTTGAGCCCCCCCACCTCTCTTCTCTCTTGAACCCTTACTTTTCAGATTTTGGATGCTAACATGCCGCTACCGATGCTGTCACCTCCTCATCCGCAAGTTGTTAGCGGTGCTACCACTGCCTCCTCCCCCTCTACGATCTATTGATGCCATCCTTATTCTACAGTGTCAAACTTCTTCTCAAATGTGAAGAAGCGACAATCTACGAGTGAAGGAAAGAACTGATTTTATTATTTTAATTAAAATTAAATTAAAATAAATTGATTAGTTTAATTAAGAATGTTATAATTAGCATAAATTAATAAGATAATATTCATATGTTATAAATATGATAATATTAATAATATATATTAATAATCATATGCTATAAATATATATTAATAAGAAGACACTATATTCATATGTTGTTTTAATTAATAAAAATTATTTAAATTTTTATGAAAATAAATTAATTTAATTTGAGAATACTAATAATTTAATTTAAAATATTATTTGGAAAATAATAATTTATTATTTTGTATTATGACATATTAATTATTGATGAAATAAAATAAATGTTGTACTTATTTAACAAAATGCGTATCTGATACACCCAAAATAATAGGAATGCTCATAGGGTTGGACAATTATAAGACCAACATTGATGTCTCACGTAATAGCCTTTAAGTTACCTAAAACCCCCTAAACTTAATGGTATGTTTACAATAGAGTTATTATTGATGTCTTGCATAACATTCCTTAAGTTACCTATAACCTCCCTAAGCTTAATGGTACAGTTATAAGAAAGCTACTATTGATGTCTTGCATAACCTCCCTTAATTAAGCATAATGTCACACTCATAAATGCCAAGCTAAAGGAGGGTTTGCCTCCACCACTATAAAAAGGGATCCTACCTCATTCTCACTCACTTTTCATTTACTTTTGCAATATGAACCTCTTATTCCCTAACTTAGGCATCAAAGTGATACCTTGGAGTACACCTTGGATCCTCCAAGCTGTTATTATTTGATTCCTTTTAGGTGGTCACAGTTGAAGGATAGTTCAATTAAAGCTATTTGATTTTTAGTAGCAATATTTGGCGCCGTCTGTAGGAACCCTTGGGAGGTTTTCTATCCTTGACCATGACCACAAAAGGGAGTCGGACCAATATGAAAAGGAAGAGTCTAAGTGACTTGGGTGAAGCGGCTAAGGAAGGGAAGGAAATGACTTATAGACTCATGGCACGCGAACCCAAGTGATGCGAACCCCAATGGCATAAATCTCAATGACAAAAATCCCAATGGCATGGATCAATTTGCCCAGACTAATAACGGCCCACTTGATGAGCATTGCTCGTGAGGCCTTTAAAGACATGCCCATTTGATGAGCACAACTTATAAGGTAACAAAGGAGTGAGCGGAGCTCACCCATAAATGGCCCATCTGATGAGCATAACTCATGAGGCAATAAAGGAGTAAGCATGACTCACCCATAATAGCCTATCTAATGAGCACAACTCACCCATAATGGCTCATCTGATGAGTACAACTCATGAGGCAACAAAGGAGTGAGCATGACTCACCTATAATGGCCCATTTGATGAGCATAACTCATGAGGCACAAAGGAGTGGACGCGACTCATCCATAATGGTACATCTGATGAGCATAGCTCATCAGACCCTGAAAACTTGCCCACTTGATGGGCACAGCTCATAAGGCAACAAAGGAGTGAGCATAACTCACCCATAATGACCCATCTAATGGGTACAGCTCATGAGACATAAATGAGTGAGCACGACTCAGCCATAATGGCCCATTTGATGAGCACAACTCATGAGGCATAGAGAAGTGAGCATGACTCACTCGTAATGGCCCATTTGATGAGTAATGTTGACTTTTTGAGTCCAATCCCTATTGTTATTATGACAAACCACAACTTCTCATTTGTGTGCCAAGTTTGTACAAGTCTATCTTTCTTAAAAAGCACAACTGATGATGTAATATGGAAGCCTTGAAAAGCTCCCTACACGATTATATTCCAACGCGTATTCCATGGAGTTTTTTAAAGAACTGAGCCTAAAGACTTTACAATTTTTAAGTTGTAATAATAATTAGGGTTTATAGGTGCATGCATGCTCATATGATTTTAATTGATGTTCAAACTAGACCTAAATTGACCTTAAGAACCCTAAACTCATAAAAACCTCTTTATACTTAAATATTAGCTTCTACAAAAGGTTTGAAATATTTTGAAATCAAAGACAAGGCCAAAAACTCACTTTAGTTAAGGCCAATCGACCGGAGTGCTTTTAAGGCCAATAACGAGTTTTTATACAAAGGCTCAGTCGACTAGCCTCCCACAAGTATACTTGGGTCTGTCGACTGACCAGTTCACTTGGCCAGAAATATGTAATTAAATAGCCCCAGTAGACCGGACCTTGTCCCAGTCGACCAGACCTTGTCCCAGTTGATCGGACCTTGTCCCAATCGACCAGACCTCTTGGGTTTAGCATAGATTGAGCTTTCAACAGCCATAAAATTCAAAATAATAATATTATTTTATTCCTAACGGCCATATAATGACTAGTTTTGAGTTTGGCCTATAAATACAAGCTTAAGAAACTTGTAAGAGTTTACAAAAAAACTCTTAGGAAGCGTTCTTGTATATTCTTTGATTCCAAATATATTTTATACTCCTTTTTGAAGATCAAAGATTATTTCTCCCACTCTTTATTTTTGAAAATATCTTTGGGGGAATTATTTTAGATTATACTCAAAGAGGCTCGTGCACATATCTAATCTTACACATATTGTTCTTGAAAGCCTTCTTGTCTTTTAGATTTCAAATATCAAATTTCTCCTATATACTTTCTTTTGAAAACTATTTTCGAGAAATTTGTAATGGATTCTTGAAAAAGGTTTGAGTTCATATTTATTTCATATATCTAGATTGAGAGCCTTTTCTTTTATTTTAATCTCAAAGATCAAACTCTCCTATACACATCATCATTAAAAATTGTTTGTGGAGAAATCTTTGAGTAAATCAAAAGAGCTTTGAGCAATATATTCATTCATATATTTTTTTTTCTTGAAAAGCTTCTTAGATTTCAATTTTACTACAGGTCAATCTTAGGGAAAAACATTTTCCAAACTCTCAGTCTTTACTTGAAAAATATTTTAAGAGGAAAACCCTGTGTAACGACCTGCTATTTATTCAACTCTTTTTTTTCTTTTTGTAAGTATCATTTGTCTGAATATTGATAATAACATCTCGGGCCCAAAGAGCATTGAGGAAACTCTGTCTGTCATACATAACTAAGCAGCGGTACACAAAACTGAGAACTGCTATATACAATACAATACCAGAAAACTATAGAGCTCTAAAATATATTTACAATACAATATACCCAGTGACGTCACTATAATATGAAAACTATCCCAAAACTCTGGTATCTCAAAAACCTACCCTTTTTTATAAGGGTAGCACAAGTCAACCTCTACCCGCAAGCCTAATCTGCTCGCCTAGCTGGATCTCCTGAAAAATGATAAGTCACTGGGATGAGACAACGCTCAATAAGTGGAAATATGCTATTACTAGTGTGTGGCAACTGAGTTAATCATTTAAAATACTAAAATAATATTGTAATATGAGAAAACTCGTAAACTGTATAGAACATATATCTATCATGTAATCTTTAAAATATAACTGTGTATCTGATTTTGCTATCTGAAGGTACTGCTAATATAATAATATAGCTGCTGCTATGTGATATATCTGTACATAGGAACTTCTGCTATACCCTGGGATCTGTATATCATGATATATCCCCTCATGATAGGGTTGTGCGGCCCGTAGGCTGGACTTACTCTAGTCGGCCCTCTAGGTAAGTCAATCCCTATCTTCTGCCAATCTGTAATGATCTATGTAGATCCTAGCCCACTGCAATCACTCTGGGTTATCTCAAACCTCTGTCATCGTCTAATTGGCTACCTCAACCCAGCATGTTGGGGAGACTGCAAATCTCTCCTGGCACGGTTAGATGGAATCCACATGCTATCTGAGTCATGTGGTTACACGTGTCTGAAACTAGCAATAGTACTGTGCTTTTCTGTAAATATATCTATCTATAATTTCCACAGGGATCTGATATCGTGTAATACTGTATACATATATAAATAGATAATCATCTTGCTGCTTTTAACATGATTTCAAAAACAACCATACCACTATAATTCTGAACTGTATTATTTGAGATATCTGACTGAAAGATATATATATATATATATATATATATTATCTATCTGTAATATCTATGTTTTCTTTCTATACTATCTATAATATCTGTATAAAATCTCTATATATGATATCTGTGTTTTCTTTCTATACTATCTATAATATCTGTATAAAATCTCTGTATATAATATATGTATACTCTGTATATAATATATGTATGCTTTATACATAATATTTGTGTGCTCTGTATATAATCTCTGTATACTTTGTATATCTGCTCTAGCATCTTGATGCTATCACTATATAATCTGTCTAAATAAACTGTCTAAGTGTTATGGTTTAGAAATCATGCTTTTTTCTGGAAATATTGTAAGTCTCATTCATTGCTAATAATCTAAAATATCTGAATGTCTGTATATCTGTAATACTGTAAAATTTATATATATATATATATATATATATATATATTTTACTGTTTATATATTGTACTATAATAAACTCATGCCACACATTTGAATAAACACAGTCTCATGCTCAATTTAGCTAATTATGCTATAAAAATAATATTCATAATTCTCTGAAAAAAATAATCTGATCTGCATGCTTGTAAATACTCATTCATAATATTATGTATACATATTAAAACTGCTAGCATAGCATATTTCCCTTACCTTAAATCTGAAATGCCCCTACTAAATTATGGCCCCATACCCGCAGGGTTCCTAGCTCAACATCCTGAAAACAATATCCCCCACAACAAAACATTAGTATTTTCTTACCTACAACATTTCTTATAACTACAAGGAAGGCATAATCTGAATAAAATACCTTACCCTGGATTTGGGATGAATTTCAAACCAACTTTTCCTACGATCTGCTCTGGCAGACTTGCAGAAAACTTTGCCAAGAGCGTCGTGGTGGCCTCAGATCTTTAACCCGACGAGAAATGGGGCCAGGATCGAAGAGAGAAGAGGAGGGGATTATGAGAGAGAGAGAGAGAGAGAGAGGAGGGTATATGCGTTGAAGATTTGATTAAAAATTCGAGTTTCAGCTATTTATAGGGCTGGATTCGTCGACGAGACACGTCACCTCATCGACGAATCCTGTAGAAAGTTCGTCGACGAACCCACACCCTCATTGACGAGTTTCAATATGTTTTAAACCCTCTCTCGGTATCTTCTCGTCGACGAGATCTTAAAGAGCCCTTATCGACGAAACCCCTGTGTTCATTGACGAGTCCTGTGGGAATTTCTTGGGTTATTACATTCTCACTCCTTATAAAATTTTGTCCTCAAAATTTACTGTTTGTATTACCTTCTACCATCCCATAAAAGAAAATGGTCTACTTATTTTATTACTTACCCTCACTTATGGCGGAGGAATACCGTGGTTACATACTATGTTCTGGGAGATTACATATATAAAACTAAAACTATTTACTAACTAAATCCATACATGTACCTACAAAAGAAACTTATCTAATTATTATACTTTACCTAATTACCTTTATACCTTTTGGAACAACTGTGGGTATCTCTGTTTGATCTGCTCCTCGAGTTCCCAAGAAGCTTCTTCTATAGCATAATTCTTCCACAAAACTTTCCCTAACCGAATTTCTTTTGTGTGTAATTCTTGTGTCTTTCTGTCTAATATATGTACTGGTGCTTCTTCATAAGCTAATGAATCCTTAAGCTCTATCTCTACATAGCTAATGATGTGGGATGGGTTTGGGACGTATTTCCTCAACATAGCAGCATGAAACACGTCGTGTATTCTAGATAAAACTGGCGGCAAAGCTAGCCTGTAGGCAACTGACCCTATTCTCTCTAGTATCTCAAAAGGGCCAATATACCTAGGGATCAACTTGCCCTTCTTCCCAAATCTCATAATCCCTCTCATAGAAGCTACTTTTAAGAATACTCGATCTCCCACTTCAAACTCTAACTCCCAATGGCGAGTGTCTATATAACTTTTCTGCCGACTCTGTGCGGTACTGATTCTTTCTTTAATTAGTAGGACCTTTTCCCAAGCCTGTTGTACAATCTCTGGACCCAAAACTCATCTCTCACCTACCTCATCCCAGAAGAAAGGAGAACAACATCTCCTTCCATACAATACCTCGTATGTAGCCATGTCGATACTAGAATGGTAGCTGTTATTATAAGTAAATTCAACTAGTGGTAAAAACTGAGTCCAACTACCCAAAAATCTAGCACGCATGCACAAAGCATATCTTCTAAGGTCTAAATTTTCCTCTCAGTCGGACCATCAATCTGGGGATGGAAAGTTGTACTAAATGCTAACTGTGTACCTATAGCCTCCTGAAAGCTTTTCCAGAATCGTGAAGTAAACCAAGGATCCTGGTTTGAGACTATGGATAGTAGTACACCATGGATGCAAACTATCTCTTGAACATATATATCTTCCAGTTTGTCTGTGGAATAGTCAACTTTAATAGGGATAAAATAGGCAGCCTTCATCAAACGATCAACAACTACCCAAATTGCATTCAATCCCTGCCGCACTGGTGGTAACCTCGTAACAAAATCCATAAAAATGTGGTCCCACTTCCACTCTGGAATAAACAACGGCTGCAACTGTCTTGCTGGTCTATGGTGCTCAGCCTTAACCTACTAGCACATCAAGCACTGCTGTACAAATTTAGCAATTTCTCTTTTCATTCCACTCCACCAAAAGTACTCTCACAGATCCTTGTACATTTTAGTACTGCTAGGATGGACTGTGTATAGTGATTTGTGAGCCTCCTCCAATATAATTCTTTTGATCTTGATATCTGCGGGAACACATAGTCTAGTACAGAAATGCAGGGCTTCGTCATCTGATATGCTGAACTCCTCTCCTTAACCATCCCGCACTCTAGCCATAACCTCTTCCAACTCTACAACATCACCCTGAGCTGCTTTAATTTTCTCATATAGGGTAGGCTATATAACTAGGCTGGCAACAAAAGCTTGTGGACTATCTTCTACCAACTCTATACCGAGTCTCTCCAAATCCATTAGGATAGGGTGCTGAATCTCTATGGCTGCTAGTATTGGTTCTACTAACTTCCTACTCAGAGCATCTGCCACTACATTTGTTTTCCCTGGGTGGTAACTAATAATACAGTCATAATCTTTGATAAGTTCTAACCACCTTCTTTGCCTCATGTTCAATTCTCTCTGGGTGAAGAAATATTTCAAACTCTTGTGATCTGTGAAGATTTCACATTTCCTACCATACAGATAATGCCTCCAGATTTTAAGAGCGTACACCACTGTAGCTAACTCCAAATCATGTACAGGGTAACTCTTCTCATATTCTTTATGTTGTCTAGAAGCATATGCAATGACCCTGCCATGCTGCATCAATATGCACCCAAGCCCCTTTAGGGATGCATCACTGTATATCACAAACCCATCCTCTCCTAATGGAATAGCCAACACTGGGGCAGTCACCAACCTTTGCTTCAACTCCTAAAATCTCTGCTCACGGTCATTAGTCCAGTCAAACCTTACATTTTTCCTCGTAAGTCATGTCAACATACCTGACAAATTGGAGAAACCATCCATGAAGCGCTGATAATAGCCTGCTAAACCCAAAAAACTCTGAACCTCTTGAACATTTCCAGGCCTCATCCAATTTACCACTACCTCTATCTTACTCGGATCGACACATACACCAGCCTCAGAGATCATATGGTCGAGAAAAGAAACCTGGCTCAGCTAGAATTCACATTTCTTAAACTTTGTATATAACTTCCTCTCTCTCAACGTCTGCAATACCAGCCTCAAATGATGCTCGTGCTCCTCAAAACTCCTCGAGTAGACTAGTATATCATCAATGAATACAACCACAAACTGGTCCAGGTACTGATGGAACACTCGATTCATTAAATCCATAAATATCGCTGGTGCATTAGTCAACCCAAATGGAATTACTAAGAACTCGTAATGACCATATCTCGTATGAAACACCGTCTTCGAGACGTCCTCTGCCCTCACTTTCACTTGATGGTAACCTGACCGTAGGTCGATTTTAGAATAAACCTAGGTCCCCTGGAGCTGATCAAATAAATTGTCGATCCTGGGAAGAGGATATTTATTCTTAATTGTCAATTTATTTATATCTCTGTAATCGATACACAACCTCATGGTTCCATATTTCTTTTTCACAAATAAGACTGGTACTCCCCAGGGTGACATACTGGGCTTGATAAATCCCTTATCCAGTAATTCTTGCAATTGGTCTTTTAATTCTTTTAACTCGGCTGGGGCCATTTGATAAGGAGCCTTATATACTAGTGCTGACCCTGGTAGAAAATCCACTGTAAACTCTACTTCACGGTTTGGTGGCAAACTAGGTAATTCTTATGGACATACATCTGAGAATTCTTTAACTACAGGGACATCATCTTGTTTCAATTCTTCTTTCAGTGATTCCTTGATGTAAGCAACAAATCTTTGGCACCCTTCTTGGATCAATTTTATCACTTGAACAGCTGACGCAAGTTGGGCGAAGAACATACCTGCGAACCAAGAAATCTATATTCTGGCTTGCCTGGAGGTCTGAAAATCACTTCTTTTAAATGACAGTCAATACTAGCATGATTATCTGCTAACCAGTCCATACCCAGAATTACATCAAATCCTTGCATATCTAATATCACCAAATCAGCAGGTAATATTTTCCCCTGAATAGTTACTAGAAAACTTCTGAGTACCCTTCTACATCTCATCATCGACCTAATCGGCATAGCTACAGCCAACCTAATATCTAACAACTGTGCCTCATACCCGATTAACTTAGCATATACCACAGACACCAAAGAGTGAGTGGCACCTGTATCAAATAAAACAATAGCTATAAATGAGAAAACAGTAAGGGTACCTGTAACTACGTCTCCAGCTGCATCGGCATCACCCAGTGTCAATGCGTACACTCTCACCGGTGCCGTGTTTCTCTACTGTCCTCCACGGGGTGCCTGATAACCACCCCAGTATGGTCTGGAAGCTGGTTCCTAAGCTAGCAATCCCTGACACGACCACAATCAGTTCCTGGGTCTCCCACATCTATAGCAGACATCCTCACCCATCCTGCATTCACCTGGATGTCTGTGGCCACATCTAGGACAGGTAGGAGCAGCCCGTCCACCCTGAAAACCACCACGGCCCATCATCCGTCCCTGACCACCTCCATAGCAATCTCCTCTTCATGGCCTTTGGCTAGAGCTCGCTTGTAAATCCTGAGGTGCAGACCTCTTCCTCTGACCCTGAGCTGCAGACCTCTTCCTCTGACCCTGAGCTGCAGCGTTCCTCTGCATACCACTCTCAATAACAACAGCTATATCCACCACCTCAGGAAACATATGAGCTCGAAAGCTGATAACTTGCTCAAATAAACTCTACTTCAATCCCTCTTCAAACTTCCTAGCATTTTTCTCTTCGTTTAGTGCTAAATGTGGGGCAAAATGGTATAACTCAAGAAATCGTGCAACATACTGTGTCATCATCATCAACCCCTGAGTCATATGTAGAAACTCTGCTGCCTTTTTGCTCCGAACGATAGCAGGGAAATATCGCTTGAAGAAGAAATCCTTGAATCGACTCCATGACACTAGCACTGGATCCGACCTCAGTTCCTCAATCATACGCGTTGATCTCCACTAGTGCTTTGCCTCTCCTGTTAGTTTAAACGTCGTAAATGCCACTTTCTGCTTGTCTGTACATGCCACTACTGCTAAGATGTCCTAGATATCCTAAACCCAATTCTTAGTCACAATCGGGTTAGGTCCTCAAACAAAAGAAGGAGGCATCATTTGCGTAAACTACTCGATCATGCAGCTACGCTCTCCTCCACTACTGGCTATCTCAGCCATCACCTATTGAGTGACGCTGCGTAGTATGACATCTGTATCTTCCCCTCCCATATTGAAGGGTCCTGGTCTGTCACCTCCAATATTCGTACCACTGCTACCCGAATCCATCCTGAAAATACACAAAACGCTATTTTAAAAACCTACACAGATCTACTTTACTCCATCCAACTAAAATCTCAAATTCACTATCAACTATTTCCCTTGTTCCTGCCCCAAAATACAATCCTGCGACCCAAACACACGATTCGTCGATAGTTTACTATAGTTTTCCTAAAATCGTCACCCCAGGAAAAACACAGAAACCACCACGATAAACTTGTATTCAGACCATATAACAAATCCTCAAAATCTTTTCCTATATTCTAGTATTGCATCCGCTGCATTCTAGAGTCTATAGAACCTAGCAACCTAGGCTTTGATACCAAACTGTAAGACCTTCTATTTATTCAACTCTTTTTTTTTCTTTTTGCAAGTATCATCTGTCTAAATACTGATAATAACATCTCAGACCCAAAGAGGACTGAGGAAACTCTTTCTATCATACATAACTAAGCAACGGTACACAAAACTGGGAATTGCTATATACAATACAATACCAGAAAACTATAGAGCTCTAAAATATATTTACAATACAATATACCCAATGACGTCACTATACTCTAAAAACTATCCCAAAACTCTAGTATCTCAAAAACCTGCCCTTTTCTGTAAGGGCAGCACAAGTCAACCTCTACCCGCGAGCCTAATTTGCTCACCTAGTTGGATCTCCTGAAAAATGATAAGTCACTGGGATGAGACAACACTCAGTAAGTGAAAATATGTTATTACTACTGTGTGGCAGCTGAGTTAATCATTTAAAATACTGAAATAATACTGTAATCTGAGAAAATTTGTAAACTGTGTAGAATATATATCTATCATGTAATCTTTAAAATATAACTGTATATCTGAGTTTGCTATCTGAAGGTATTGCTAATATAATAATATAACTGCTGCTGTGTATAATATCTGTACATAGGAACTTTTGCTATACCTTAGGATCTGTATATCATGATATATCCCCTCATGATAGGGTTGTGCGGTCCGTAGGCTGTACATACTCTGGTCACCCCTCTAGGTAAGATAATCTCTATCATCCACCAATCTGTAATGATCTATGTAGATCCTAGCCCACTGCAATCACTCCAGGCTATCTCAAACCTCTGTCATCATCTAACCGGCTACCTCAACCTAGCATGCTGAGGAGACTGCAAATCTCTCCTAGTACGGTTAGATGGAATCCACATGATATTTGAGTCATGTGGTTGCACGTGTCTAAAACTAGCAACGGTACTGTGCTCTGCTGTAAATATATCTGTTTGTAATTTCCACAAGGATCTAATATCGTGTAATACTATATATATATATATATATATATATATATATATATAAATAGATAATCATCTTTCTACTTTTAACATGATTTCAAAAATAACCTTAACACTATAATTTTGAACTGTATTATCTGAGATATCTGACTGAAAGATATATATATATATATATATATATTATTTGTCTGTAATATTTGTGTTTTCTGTCTGTACTATCTTTAATATCTATATAAAATCTCTGTATATAATATATGTATACTCTGTATATAATATTTGTATGCTCTGTATATAATATCTATGTGCTCTGTATATAATCTCTATATACTCTGTATATTTGCTGTAGCATCTTGATGCTATCACTGTATAATCTGTCTGAATAAACTGTCCGAGCATTATGGTTTAGAAATCACGTTTTCTTTTGGAAATACTGTAAGTCTCATTCATTGCTAAAAATTTGAAATATCAGAATATCTGTATATCTATAATACTATAAAATTTCTATAAATTGTACTGTAATAAACTTATGCCACACATTTGAATAAACACAGTCTCATGCTCAATTTCTATAATTCTGCTATAAAAATAATATTCATAATTCTCTAAAAAAAATAATCTGATCTGCATGCTTGTAAATACTCATTCATAATATTCTGTATACATATTAGAACTGCTAGCATACCATATTTCCCTTACCTTAAATCTGAAAAGCCCCTACTAAATTATGGCCCTATACCCGCAGGGTTCCTAACTCAACATCCTGAAAACAATATCCCCCAGAAAAAAAACATCAGTATTTTATTACCTACAACATTTTTTATAACTACAAGGAAGACACAATCTGAATAAAATACCTTACCCTAGATCTGGGATGAATTTCAAACCAACTTTTCCCACGATTTGCTTCAGCAGACTTGCAGAAAACTTTGCCAGGAGCATCGTGGTGGCCTCAGATCTTCAATCTAGCGAGAAATGGGGCCAGAATCAAAGAGAGAAGGGGAGGGGTTCATGAGAGAGAGAGAGAGAGAGAGAGAGAGAGAGAGAGAGAGAGAGAGAGAGAGAGAGAGAGAGAGAGAAAGGAGGGCTTCTGCGCTGAAGATTTGATTAAAAATCTGAGTTTCGGCTATTTATAGGGCTGGATTCGTCGACGAGAAACGTCACCTGGTCGACGAGTCCTGTAGAAAGTTTACCGATGAACCCACACCCTCATCAACGAGTTTCAATATGCTTTAAACCCTCTCTCGGTATCTTCTTGTCGATGAGATGGATCTTCATCGATGAGATCCTGAAGAGCCCTTATCGACGAAACCCCTGTGTTCATTGACGAGTCCTGTGGGAATTTCTTGGTTTATTACACCCTGACTCTATTGAGCTTCAAATTTAATATCATTTGAGAGTGTATATTGGATTTTAATTTGTACATACCTGCTCATTTAAGAAGCATTATCTTGTACAAAAAATTATATATCTTTTTTATCTCTGCGGTTTGGGCAGTGAATTGTGTTCCAGGTGTGAGGTATCACCTAAAGAAGAGGGCTCCATCCTATAGGAGTGTTCCAGATGTGGGGCATCACCTAAGGAGGAGGGCTCCATCCTATAAGGAGTGTGCCAGGTGTGGGGTATCACCTGTAGAGGAGGGCTCCATCCTTTAAGGAGTTGTTGTAACAATTTGTGCTTCACTCGTTTAAGTGAGTAGGGTTAGTGGAATCCTTAAGGGGTTTGCCCAAGGCGAGGATATAGACGGGATTTCCCGAACCTCATTAAAAATCCCGGTGTCATTCTCTTTCTCCCTTTACTATTTATCTTTCTAGCACATCAATGTTTATATTTGATTTATTGTGAATGTGCATGATTTAAATATTTTCATTTTTTGATATTTGTATTTGAGATTGTATAAAAAGACCTTTGGTTGTGATATATTGGTTGTGGTTTTAAAATTAGCGAAAAAGTGTCCTAAATTTTTTAAATCTCCAATTCACCCCCCTTTTGGGATTACACCTTAACTATCTATTGGTATCAGAGTCTCACTGCAAAAAGCTTAAACGCCTTTTTTAAATATCGTAATGGCTCGTGTTGGTGCATCCCCATTTTGTGAGGGACAATCTTGTTATAGGCTTGCAATATTCTATGGTGAAAATTTTTCCATTTGGAAACTAAAAATGAGTATCTTTATAAAATCAATGGTTTTTTTGGGGGGGGGGGGGGGGATGACAAATGATTGTTAAAGGAATTTGTATGCCAGTGAATGAAAATGATGTTAGTTTAATGCATGCAAATTCAAATGCCATGAATATATTATATTGCGCTTTAGATTCCAATGTTTTTCATGAAATTATGGCATGTAAATATGCAAAATAATTTTGGGAAGAGCTTGACAAGAGGTATGGAGAGTCCAATGCCACCTCTCAGGACGCTCTGAGCTCAAATGATCAAAATGGAGAAGGTGTTGTCATATTGCATTAGCAAATGGAGAGATAAGTGCTTCTCACTCTACCTCTATTGATGATTCGTGTGTTAAATGTTGTGATATATCATGCGTTGAATCATTTGTTGACCCTTGTGATAAGTCTATTAGTGATGCATGCATTGATTCATGTAATAATTATTATGATAAATCCTACGATAAGTCATGCAAAGAATTTAATGATGAAATCATGCCCTTAAACGAAGAACTAGAAAATGCCTCAGTCAAAATGCATAGGATTCTTGTTAAGATATCTAAGAAGAAAACCTTCTTGAGAAATGAAAACAAAAGGTTGGAAAAACAATTAGAAGATCTAAGAGAATATTATGCCACCTTAGAAAAGAAAAAGATTGAAAAGATCTTAAAAATTGCTTGCTTGGAGAGAAAAATGGATGATTATTCTAGAGTAATATTACAAGTAAAAGAATAACACAAATAAATCCTTAGGAACTAAAAGAAATAGATCTTTCAAAAAGGATTTGGGTTTATCCTACAAATCCCATAATCATCTTTATGCTTCATATGGTAAAAAGAAACGGCACATTAGATACACTTGTCCATTTAGAGGTGCCAAAAGCAAGGATGGAAAAATGATATAGATAATCAAGAAGGGAAACCCCTTAGGACCAAAGGAGGAATGAGTTCCAATAGGAATTAAATAATTGATTAATTCTTCCTTAGAGCATAGGACTAGTTAATTAAAGAAAAGGGGTAGTGATGACTATAGGCTTGGGAAGTGGTTTGTGCTTAAAATGTTAAATCGTTGTACATGTATTCACTATACACTATGGTTATACTAAGAATCTTAGATAATTAAGCCAATATGAAAATTCAAGTAATATATCCAATCTGAATTACATAATTGATTAATTCTTCCTTAAAGCGTATGACTAGTTAATTAAAGAAAAGGGGTAGTGATAACTATAGGCTTGGGAATTGGTTTGTTCTTAAAATGTTAAATATTTGTGCATGTATTCACTATACACTATGGTTAAACTAAGAATCTTAGATAATTAAGGCAATATGAAAATTCAAGTAATATATTCAATCAGAACTTAATGAATGCATATAATGATTAGTTATAATTTGAGATTATTGACTATAGCAAGCTAAACTTTGAGTTGAAAAGGAATGAGATAATTTCAACTTGAGTGAGATGTTGGTCTCCACATATCTCATATCATTCCTCAAATTTGTTCAAAGTAAAGGTTAAGGGCGCAACTAGCTAAAATCCTTGGAACCTTATATTTCTGAGATGGAAAACATAAATTGTTGACCTAATTGGTCATATCTTGTTTTGATAATGACAAATACATTGGTACTAATGTTTGCTCTGAGGTTGCATGCAGGTTCACTTTATGCATGGAATTGGAGAGAACGTTATATCATGATAGCGTATGGTGACTCCACGGGAGATTGAAGAGTATTATGCTTAATTTGTATTTGTAATTTGTATATTCTTCATTTTGGCTTGGAATTCAATATGGTCTGTAATAACTGCATCATGCATGAAAGGGCTGTATGCTCAGGTTGCCCTAGATCGACCTTAGGCTCCTGCACACTTAGTGCACAAGACCCCACTACACTCACATGTCATCAGGGGTAAATTTAAATTAAAGAATGGAACTTATGCTTAAAATCATAAGGGCTTCGGGCGACCGAACCAGGCAAGTCAAATTGTCTCGGTTGACCAACTGTTGATTGGTCAAACAAGTTGACCTGCCTTCGGGTGACTGAACTCAAAATGAATTGAGTGTCCACGGTCGACCAAACTCATACCCTTACTTTTTCCAACAACTCGGGCACCCGAACTTTAGGTTCAAAATACCCTCGGGCGACCGAATGTGCAAATTCGGCGGACCAAACTTGAGACCAGGTGACCGAACCTCAGATAGATTGGAAAATCACCTTGGTCAACAGACCAAACCCTTGATCAGGCACCCAAACTTCAAAAATTAATTTTTCTATTGTGTCTATTCGGTCGACCAAGCCATAGGTTCGGTTGACCGAAACTCTCGGGTTGGCCAAAGTTTTACCACAATTAATTCGGGTTAAACAAGGTTAATATCTTATACACTTTTTAAACAATTTTAATAATTCCCTGAGAGTCCCCAACGGTTATAATTTTAGTCTTCTTTATATATATGGGTTCATTGGAACAATTAATAGAAGATTAGCATTTTGGATTAGCCTAAAAATCCTCTAATTTTTTGAGTGCATATTTTTCCTATACAAAGCCAAATACTCACCCATTGATATTCCTTTGCTAAACCAAGTTTGGTGAGAGTGCCCTTGAGTTAATCCTACATTGTCTGCATGTGCTCAAACCCTCTTTGTTCTAGTTGATCTATTGTTTTTGATTGAGGGTTTTAGCCAAGATTTTTCCCTCGATTTAACTAATAAATCTTTGTTTGGGAAAACCTTTGTAGCTAGTGAGTTTTTGCATCATTATTGCAAGACTCATCAAGCTTGTGTGTTTTTTATTGTGTAAAATCTTTTTTTCACAAGCTTACTGATTTTTCAAATATCTCTTGAGCAAATATTTTGAGAAAATTATTTATGAGATATTTTGAATACCCTTATTGGAATTCTTTGAAACCTGTTGTGATTGATTAATATTAATACTTTTATTTCAAAGATTGTTTGAAAATACACTCTTGGACTTGATTGTATATTTACATCGGATTGAGTGTTAGCACACTTTATTTGCATTGAGCATAAATTCTATCATCTATGTGTGCATATTTATCTGGACTATATTGTAGTACATATATGCTTGTGTAGAAGCGCTTAAATTGTATGCAAAATTTCATATCTGATTGTATTCTCGGTGTGGGTCTGAAGAGGGAGACTTGCCCTGTGAAAAGTCTCGGATTGGCCTTGACCCAGTTGAGAAAGTTAGGTTCACCATCCTAGTAAGGTGTTGTAATCGGTGCTGCTCCACCCTTGAAGTGAGCCTTGGTGGAATCCTTGTGCTTTTGAGCCAAGGCAAGGACGTAGGCAGTATAGGCCAAACCCTAATATCATATTCGGTGTCACTTTTACATTTCTTGCATTATATTTTGCTTTGTGCTTGATTTATTTTCCCTGCTGAATATACAACACATTTGATTGACACGGTATTGTATCTGGTTGAGAAATATTGAAATTGTGATGCATGTACTAAAAATTATTTAATATATCATATCTACAAATTCATACATACTTAGACTTCCCCTAGGTTATGTAATATTGCTGCTGGATTAGTTGAACTTAGGAGGAAATTTTTTAATCTCCAATTCACCCCCCTCTTGGGATTGCACCAAAGTCAACAATTGGTATTAGAGCCTTGTTACCTAGGCTTAATCATTAGTTTGTAAAAATATCATGATGACTCGTGTTGGTGCATCCCCTTCATATGAGGGAAGGTTATTTATGAACCCTCTAGTGTTTTGCAGTGAAAATTTCACCGTATGGAAATTTAGAATGACTATATTTGTTATAGCCTTGAATTGGAGATTCTGGAAAGTTATTGCCCACTGAGATTGTATACCAATGAAAGTCATTGATTGTGCTAATGTTCCCAAGTCTGAAATTGAGCTGATTGATAATAGTAGTAACTTAATGGAAATAAATTTTGATGTCATGAACACTTTGTTGCATGCTTTATATTCTACCATTCTTTGTGAAGTTATGGCATGCAATGGTGCTAAAGAGATATCAGAGGAACTTGAAAAGAGATATGGAGCAACTAAGCAAGAAAAGGCGATCACTCCTTGTGACTCAAGCTCAAAGGATCTTGAAGGAAAAAAATGGTGCTTTATAGCTTTAACTGACAATGAGGTAAATTCATCGCCTTCTATTTTATCAATAATCCTAGTAATTATTCATATGATAATTCTAATGATGCATTTGATAATGAATCATGTGATAGTTCTGGTAGTGAAAGCAAGCCTACTTATGAAGAATTTCAAGTTGAATATGTTAGAATTCATAAGTCACTTGTTAAAGCTAACGAAAGATATACTGCATTGAAAAACAAGTATGAGGCATCTTTGAAAAAATGTGAGTCAAAAGTTCTTGTTGAAAGAGAAAATGATTTCAAAATCAAAAAGTTAGTAAACAAGAATGAAAAGTTGGAAAAAGAATTGAATGTTGTAAGATCTCAAACTTCAAGTGATAATAATAAAGATCTTCTCATTGCAGAACTTGAATATAAGGCAAACAACATGACCAAAAAATTTGTGAAATTAAAGGATGTTTGCGAAGGTCTAAAGAACTTAAAAATTAGAGATCTAGAAAAGAAAATAGATGACCAAGCTAAGATCATCCATACATTCCCTAGAGGCAAGGACAACTTTAATAAGTTGTTAAGTTCATAAAAGATGACCTTAGATAAGGAAGATATAAGATATAATGGAGTTGGAAATAGAAAGAAGAAGAACTATACATAGGGTACTTTGTGAGAGAGTCAAAACATTATGCTAGTACCTCCTCCAGTCCATATACTCATACCTACTGCACATTATGTAAAAAGAAGGGGCACACAAAGTTTGATTGTCCATTCAAACGGAAAGGGGTAAAAATGAAGCAAGTGTGATGAGTCAAAGAAAAACCCAAATCCATCTCTTTTTGACCCAAAATATGATCTAAGCATCAAAAGATTAGAATTGGTGCACTTAATAATCCTTAAGTTATGTATCTAAATCATAGGGGGTCATGTTGTTTGAGAATAATTCAGAAGGAGAAAAGTTGACTAGGTTCGGTTGGCTAAACCCTTTTCAGCCTAGACCATTCGATCGACTGAATAAGGAAGGTTGACCAGCACGTTGACCTATTTGGGCGCTTGAACATTTTAGTTGAAAGTTAGTTTGGGCCACCAAACATGGTTCGTTAGACCAAACTAAACTTCGAGCGACCGAAGCTTTTCATCAGAGAGGTTCAGCCAACTGAACTGAAATGAACTGAGTTTATTCAGGCTACCAAGGGTCAAAATCTGAAAAGACACATGAGATTCAGCCAACCGAATCTTTATTCGGCCAACTGAACAAACTCAGCCTCTGGGGTAATTATTATGGTTCGGGCGATCGAACATTGGATCGGGCAACCGAACCGCGATCTATATATACTTTGGCCATGAGAAATAGGTTCATTTTTTCATATTTCTTGAGAGCTCCTCAGTTTCTCTCCCTTCCTATTGTTCCCTACTTCCATTCCAAGACAAGTATTCTTCAGAAGACCGCTTTAGCCATGTCTAGAGATCAAAGGAGAGCTGAATCTGGAATTGCTCTCGAGTAATGGTTCATTTCTGCAGAAAGGAGGATCAAATACGAGAGAGTCTTTAGGCTCAAAGAGCCTATCCTAGGTAAAGTTCTTGACATAGAATTCATGTAAAATCATTTTAATAATGTGCTTAAGATGTTAAAATATCAAGGATGGTACAGATTCATTAGCTATCAGCCCAGAGGGATATATCCCATTCTTGTCCGTCTATTTTATGCAAACCTCGGACAGGGTAACCAGAGATACTACTCCTGGGTGTTTGAGACCGATATACGATTTGACGACAGATATCTGGCCGACGCCTTCGATATCTAGAGAGGAGATTTTGATTGCCCCGACTCGGTATCTACTTGAATTAACGAGCAAGATTTCACTGTGAGTACTTTTGTTAATCTGGTTATGACTAACCCTGTGGTTGATCATAGTTACACCCCCAGCTACAGGTCTCTGACACTCGAGGCGAAAGTTGTACACCACCTGATCTCCTATAACATTCTGCCAAAGTTTGGGTCTAGAGATCACTTTTCATACCTAAACTGCTTTGTGATGTGGTGCCTCTTTTCGAGAAAGAAGCTAGACTTGCTTAGACTGATTTTAAAGTGGATGTTTGTGAAAAATGTGGGTAAGGGGATTATTTTTCCAAACGGGGGCATCCTGACTAAGATTTTTGTCAGAGAGAGAGTCACCAGAACTCTGTATGTAGTGCTAAAGAAGATTAAGGGCACAAATTCCTTCTCCTTCACGACCCTAAAGCTGATGGGTTATGAGCTGACCGAAAACTTGTGGTTGCCAATTGTACCTGAGAAAGGACCAGGGCCACAGGAGGTTCCTTAGATGCAGCCCCACATGCCATCCAATGTTGAGATTATGGTAGCCATCACTGGTCTCAATGCGTCCTTTGGTGAGTTTAAAACGTCTATCTAGAGTGAGATCAAGGAGCATGCTTCATCATTCCAGGCGAGGCATTTTGAGTTTTACGTCAAGTTCTCAGAGTTTCAGCCTGTTGTAAAGGCAAACTTCCATATCCTTGGTGAGCGCTTGAGGGAGATGAATGATGAGGATGTCGGTGAGAAGCAAATGGACGTGAGTAGGGATGTCATGCCCTGAACCCCAAAATGGGACCCAAGGGTGAAAATGCAACTAACATGTCCTTGTATCTAATAAAACATCCCAAATATACAGTACAATGGATGAGGGTCCGACCCCATGGGGTTCCCAAGCTCCCTAAACACATCCAAAAACAACCATATACGCAGCAAAAATGTCATTCTATATAAACATATACAGTACCATACCAGAGTCTATAAAAGAGCAGAAAATGGCTCTATCAAAATGTACAAACTGGGTGGCCAACAAATCCAAAATGGAAACCCATCAAAACACAGTCCTAGCACTTACCCAAGCGCTAAACGTAGTACACTGGCCACTACGCTCCCTATACTAGGACGCTAGTTCCGGTTACTCGAAGGACCTGTAAAAATGTACGTACAGCAGGGGTGAGACACCTCTTAGTAAGGAAGAACACAGGTTATATCGGTGTGTGGCATTTGAGTGTTATCATGATAACATACACACAGTTAAATGAATTCTAGTACTAATTTCCACAGTGCACACACTCACCCATACACATATGCACGATCAGTAATCTTGGTGTCGTCACACCCTTCAGCCCGAAACTGGTTCGCGATAATCCGGCGTTGGCCTGTAGCTAACCCGCGAAGCACGGCTCCACCGGAACATGGCGAGTCCCAGACTCCCATGGCATCGTACCGGGGCATAACTAGTGGATCCACACCCTTCGGCCTAATCTACCGGAATAGGCTCACGCCCTCAGATATAGAGCCGGACACTCTTGCCTACGTGGTAAGTGATAAACGCATGCCCTCAGATATAGAGCCAGACACTCTTTCCCACATGGCATGTGGTAAAAATACACGCCCTCGGATATAGAGCTAGACAATCTTGCCCACATGGCAGGCGGTAAAAATACACGCCCTCGGATATAGAGTCGGACACTCTCAATACCTGGAATCATTTCGGAACCGTGTTCCTACTAGCATTTCAACATATCACACACAGACATGCATGCTCATATAACCAAAAAAACCACACCCATTTGGTAATCTAAATCATGGTTTTCCAAAAAAATATAGTTTAAACAAGTCAAGGCACGACGATCCCAATATCACAGTATAAATCAACATATACCCATGGTTTTCAACAAAACCAGGGATGCAGCCCGTCGCCTCCTTTTCCCAAAACTGTAATAATGAAAAACCCATAGTTTTCCCCATTAGATCCCCCCAAATGAGTAGCCAAAACACACATAGGATCGTGAACCATAGTTCCACTGAGTTCGATTTCAAAAATAACCAATATAAACATAGTTCCCGTCACCTTTTCCCTGAAAAGCAAATCCCGAACTCCAAGACCCCTAAACAGCGAACCGAGTTCCAATACCTACAAATCATAGTACAGAATATGTTCACAAGACCGTCACCTTCAAACCTACTGGATCAAAATTGAAAATCGAGCCTTACCTCGATTTTTTGCCAAAACCCAAAAATCTCTAAAACGAGATTCCGATCTGTAGAAGTTGTAGAGAATCCTTCCATGATCCTCATGGTAACTTTAGATCTCCGATTCCAACAACGATCGACGAAGAAATCTAGAGAGAAGGAGTGTAGAGAGAGTTTTAGAGAGAGAAAGAGATAGAATTGAGTTTTCTTAGTGAGGAGGTAAAGGAAAATGATATTTATAGCCCTTTAACCCGGCCCAATTCGTCGACAAAATGGTGCCTTCGTCGACAAATCTTCCACTGACCACGTCGACGAATTGGTGGCGTCGTCGACGAATCTGAGATCACTAGTTTTCTGAGACTCCTCAACTTCTCCTCGTCGATGAGAAGAACAAAGGCTTCGTCGACAAAATCTGGCTTTACCGACGAAATCTGCCAAATTCCCAATTTTCCCCTCCCTTATTTATTTAAACCCATTTATCACGGTTCAGGTTCTTACAATCTGCCCTCCTTACAAAAATTTCGTCCTTGAAATTTTCCATCTCTCATTCACAAACTCGTATACTGAAAACATATACACGAGATACCAATAAGAAACTGGCGACTACTATAGCGCAGCCCCATCATACCCATACACATATATACCCTCACTTATGGCGGAGGAATACCGTGGTTACACATACAACTGTCTCAGGAGTTCACAGTATACATGCACTCTCGACAACTAACCATCTATCTCAACCCACAGTAGGATCATGTACAAGTGCTCAAAACAATTGTGGATACTTTCGGCGTATTTCCGTTTCCAATTTCCAAGAAGCTTCCTCAACCTCGTGGTTCTACCACAATACCTTCACTAACAGTATATCTTTGGTATGAAGCTTATGAACTTTACGGTCCAGTACTTGAACCGGTATCTCCTCATATGCTAAAGTTTCTCCAATTTCCAACTCATCATAACTGATAACATGTGAAGGATTCAACACGTACCTCCTCAACATGGATACATGAAACACATCGTGGACCCTCGAAAGTACTGGAGGTAGTGCAACTCTATAGGCTATCGGACCCACTTGCTTAAGTAGCTCGAAAGGTTCAATATACCTCGGGCTCAGGTTGCCCTTCTTGCCAAATCTCATCACCCCTTTCATAAGAGCAATACGCAAAAATACCTTACCTCCCACTTCAAACTCTAACTCATGGCGATGAACATTTGCGTAACTCTTCTGCCGACTCTAAGCTGATCTAATCCTCTCTCGAATCAAACCCAACTTCTCAGATGCCTGTAGCACCTGACGTTCACCAATCTCATCCCAACACAAAGGAGATCGACACCTCCGACCATACAAAGCCTTGAACGGTGCCATTGTGATACTAGACTGGAAGCTGTTATTATAAGCGAACTCTATAAGTGGCATAAACTATATCCAGTTACCACCAAAGTCTAACACACAAGCTCGCAACATATCTTCCAATATCTATATCGTCCTCTCCAACTATCCATCAGTCTGGGGGTGGAACGTTGTAATGAAAGTAAGCTTCGTCCCCAGTGCCTCTTGCAAGCTTGTCTAGAATCGAGAAGTAAACCTCAGATCTCGATCCAATACAATGGACACCGGTAACCCATGCATTCTCACAATCTCATGCACATACAACTCTACTAGCCTACTCAAAGGATAGCCAACTTTCATCAGTATGAAATGAGCAGATTTCGTCATTCTATCCACGATCACCTAGATAGCATTCTGCCCGTGAAGCATTGGTGGCAAACCAGTCACAAAATCCATGGAAATATGCTCCCATTTCCACACCGGAATAGGCAAAGGCTGCAACGGCCCTACCGGCCTTTGATGTTCAGCTTTCATCTGCTAACACGTCAGACACTGCTCCACGAATTGAGCAATCTGCCTCTTTATACCAAACCATCATAAGGTCTCGCGCAAGTTTTGATACATCTTTGTACTACCAGGATGTACCGTAAGCATAGAATGATGCATTTCCTCCAAAATTGTCCTTCTGATCTCATCATCATTCGGAACACACAACCTGGTTCCAAACCTCAGCACACCTCCCTTAGAGATGTTAAACTCTGTAGCCAGTCCCTGCTGTACCTTTTCCCTAACCTCTGCCAACTTTGCATCACTAGCCTGCGCGACTTTTATACGCTCAAACAAGGTCAGTTGGACCACCAAACCAGCAATGAAAGCTTGATGATCACCAACCACTGACTCTATACCTGAGCTTTCCAAATCCCTTCTGATGTGACACTGAGTTACAACTGCAGATATAGTTGTAGGCCCTGACTTCCGACTCAATGCATCAGCTACCACATTAGCCTTCCCCTAGTGATAACTGATCGTGTAATCATAGTCTTTAATCAACTCTAGCCACTGCCTCTATCTCATGTTCAACTCCTTCTATGTGAAGAAATACCTGAGGCTCTTATGGTCAGTGAAGATCTCACACTACACCACGTACAGATAATGTTGATAGATCTTCAGTGCATATACCACAGCAGCCAACTCCAAATCGTGCATAGGGTAATTCTTCTCATACTCTTTTAATTACCTAGAATCATACGCCACTACCTTACCCTGCTGCATAAGCACACATCTCAAACCCTTCAGAGACGCGTTGCTATAAATCACAAACCCACCATCCCCCGAAGGAATGGTCAACACTGGAGCAGTAACCAGCCGGTGCTTCAATTCCTGAAAGCACTGCTCATAATCACTAGTCCAATCAAACTGTACTCCTTTTTTGGTCAATCGAGTCAGAGGCCCAGATAGTTTGGAGAAACCCTCTACGAACCGACAATAATAACCTGCCAGTCCTAGAAAACTTTGAACCTCCTGCACATTCTTCTGCCTTACCCAGTCGACCATAACTTCAATCTTGCTAGGATCAACTGATATACCATCCCCAGTAACCACATGGCCTAAGAACGCAATCTAACTCAACCAAAATTCACACTTCTTCATTTTAGCATACAACTTCTTTTCCGGCAGAATTTGTAAAACTAACCTCAAATGTTCCACGTGCTCTTCTATACTCCTCGAGTATACCAAAATGTCATCAATGAATACCACTACGAATTGATCTAGGTACTCATGGAAAACCCTATTCATCAGATCCATGAACACCGCCGGAGCATTTGTCAACCCAAATGGCATGATTAAGAACTCATAGTGGCCATATCTGGTTTGGAAAGCTGTCTTCGCTACATTCTCCACTCTAATCCTCACCTAATGATATCCTGACCGCAAGTCGATCTTCGAAAAGACCCGCATTCCCTGCAATTGGTAAAAAAGATCATCTATACGAGGTAAAGGATAGCAATTCTTCACAGTTACTTTGTTAATCTCACGGTAATCAATGTACATTCGCATCAACCCGTCCTTCTTCTTCACAAACAATACTGGAGCTTCCCAGGGCGAAACACTAGGTCGAATGAATCCCCCATCCAGTAATTTCTGTAACTTCTCCTTCAACTCCCGAAGTTCTGCTGGAGCCATCTGGTATGGAGCTTTAGAGATCGGTGCCTTACCGAGTAGCAATTATATCAAAAACTCCACCTCACGATCCGGAGGTAAATCGGGTAAATCATTTGGAAACACATCTGGGAATTCGCTGACTACTCGAATGTCCTCGAGTCTCAACTTATCTCGAGGCGGTTCCTTCATACAAGCTAAGTACCCTTGACCTCCATCCAAGAGTAGCTTCCTCGCTTGTAGTGCCGCATAACGCACACACGATCCCACGAATTCATACTCCTGCTCCCTATGAGGTCTGAAAACTACCACCTTCCTACGACAGTCAATCACAATATAACTAGAGAACAACCAATCCATCCCTAGAATGACATCAAACCCCGATATATCGTATACCACAAGATTCACCAATAGCAGCTTCCCCTGAATTTCCACTGGGCAGTTTACCAACATCTTCCTATAAAAAGATACACTCCCAGATGACGTAGCAACAGATAACACCTTATTCATGTCTCGGTTCTCAACCCCACACCGTCCCACAAAATTCACAGACACAAAGGAATGGGTCGCACCCGATTCAACCAAAATAGAAGCTTTACTCGAAAGCAATAATAAGGTACCTGTCACCATGTTACCTGCATGCTCAGCATCCGTTGGAGTAAGAGAGTATACTCTGGCCAGAGTTGTATTCGCCTGAATGGTTCCCCAAGGTATCTGATTGCTCCCTCGGTCCCCCCTAAATGTAGGCACTTCTCTCTTTGGTGCACGACAATCATGAGACATGTGGCCTGACCGACCACAATTGTAGCAATTAGTCCCAAATGACCAGCACTCACCCGCATGCCACCTGTGACATCTAGTACAATGACCACCAGCTCGGATCATTTGAGAATCTTGGCACTCGGCATTTTGATGGTAAGCCGATCCCTTGCTCCTCTTCTTCCATGATCCCTGACGAGATCCTGTTTGAGAACCAGAAGGTACTATCCTATTCTGCGATTCCTGATCCACCTCATCCTCTTGGATACCAGTCTCAATCACCATGGCCTTATCCACCAACACCGAGAACTCACGGATTTGAAGCATACCCACCATTCTACAGATATCCTTCCTCAAACCCTTCTCGAACCTCCGAGTCTTCTCATACTCACTCGAGATCATACATGGTGCGAAGCGGGACAACTCTATGTATCGACCCGCATACCCCTGCACCGTCAAACTCCCCTGAGTCAGTGCAAAAAACTTTTCTACCTTCGCATCACGTACAGAAGCCAAAAAGTATCTATCGAAGAATACCTCCTTGAAACGGCTCCACGTTATCTCCTTAGGACCACCCCTCTGCTTCTCCAGTAGATTCACCGAAGTCCACCATCAACCCACCTCCCCAGATAGCTGGAAAGTAGCATAGAGGACTCGCTGCCTATCCGTGCAGTACAAGACTTCCAGAATCCTCTCAGTCTTCTCCATCCAATCCTCGGCTGTCGTTGGGTCAGGTCCTCTAGAGAACGTCGGAGGATGCAGGCATGTGAACCTCTCAATGGTGCACCCTGCAGCAGTAGGAGAGCACTCACGTCTCCTCACACTCCGCCTGATCTCTCATAATACCTGCCTCGTCAAACCTCGAGGCGTAAAAGGAGACTCATCACTTGAAGTCTCCTCAGAGCCACTTCCCAGGTTATTATCCTTGGGCTCCATTCTGCAACACAATAGGAATCTATCAGTATCCCTATAACACATATAGTTATCACAATGATCTACACTAATCGTGTTAACTACTCCCTACCAGGTCTAGGTTTGTCCTATCACACTGACACGAAAGTCATCAATGATCTGCCTTGCTTTTATTGGAATCATCATCTCAGAAAAAACACGGAATACCGTCGACAAATCCCGATCTAGCAATTGAACAACCCTTAACCAACTCTACCCATATCCACATTCTATACTCTGGTATGTACTCACAACTAAGCCTAATCTAGTAACCTAGTTAGCTATGATACCAAGCTGTCACGCCCTAAACCCCGAAATGGGACCCAAGGGTGAAAATATAACTAACCTTTCCTTGTATCTGATAAAACATCCCAAAGATACAGTACAATGGATGAGGGTCCGACCCCGTGGGGTTCCCAAGCACCCTAAACACATCCAAACACAATCATATACGCAGCGGAAAAGTCATTCTATATAAACATATACAGTACCATACCAGAGTCTATACAAGAGCAGAACATAGCTCTATCAAAACGTACAAACTAGGTGCCTAACACATCCCAAAAAGGCAACCCATCAAAATACAGTCCTAGCACTTAGCCAAGGGCTAAATGCAGTACACCGGCCACTACACTCCCTACACCAGGGGGCTAGTTCCAGTTACTTGAAGGACCTGTAAAAATGTACGTACAGAAGGGGTGAGACACCTCTCAGTAAGGAAGAACACAGATTTTATTAGTGTGGGCATTTGAGTGTTATCATGATACAAAATACATGCAGTTAAATGCATTCCAGTACTAATTTACATAGTGCACACACACACCCATAAACATACACGTGATCATTAATCTCGGTGTCGTCACACCCTTTGGCCTAAAGCCGGTCCGCGACAATCCAGCGTTGGCCCATAGCCAACCCGTGAAGCACGGTGCCACCGAAACATGGTGAGTCCTAGACTCCCATGGCATCGTACCAGCGTATAACTAGTGGATCCACACCCTTTGGCCTGATTTTCCGGAATAGGCTCATGCCCTCGGATAAAGAGTCAGACACTCTTGCCTACGTGGCAGCCGATAAACACACGCCCTCAGATATAGAGCCGGACACTCTTGCCCACATGGCAGGCAGTAAAAATAAACGCCCTTGGATATAGATCCAGACACTCTTGCCCACATGGTAGGTGATAAAAATACACGCCCTTGGATATAGAGCCGGACACTCTCAGTACCTGGAATCATTTTGGAATCGCGTTCCTACTAGCATTTCAACATATCACACACACACATGCATGCTCATATAACCAAACAAACCACACCCATTTGGTAATCTAAATCATGGTTTTCCAAACAAATATAGTTTAAAAAAGTCAAGGCACGGCCATCCCAATATCACAGTATAAATCAATATATACCCACGATTTTCAACAAAACCAGGGATGTAGCCTGTCGCCCCCTCTTCCCAAAACTGTAATAATGAAAAACCCATAGTTTTCCCCGTTAGATTCCCCCAAATGAGTAGCCAAAACACACAAAGGACCGTGAACCACAATTCCACCGAGTTCGATTTCAAAAATAACCAATATAAACATAGTTCCCCTTACCTTTTCCCTAAAAAACAAATCCCGAACTCCAAGGGCCCTAAACAGCGAATCGAATTCCAAAACCTACAAATCACAGTACATAATATGTTCACAAGACCGTTACCTACAAAACTACCAGATCAGAATTGAAAGTCGAGCCTTACCTCGATTTTTCGCCAAAACCCAAAAATCTTCGAAACGAGATTCCAATCCGTAGAAGTTGTAGAGAATCCTTCCACGATCCTCATGGTAACTTCAGATCTCCGATTCCAGCAACGATCGGTGAAGAAATTTAGAAAGAAGGAGTGTAGAGAGAGTTCTAGAGAGAGAGAGAGATAGAATCGAGTTTTCTTAGTGAGGAAATAAGGGAAAATGATATTTATAGCCCTTTGACCCGACCCAATTCACCGACAAAATGGTGCTTTCATTGAAGAATCTTCCACTGATCTCGTTGACGAATTGGTGGCCTCATCGACGAATCTGAGACCACCAGTTTTTTCGAGACTCCTCAGCTTCTCCTCATCGACGAGTCTCTGAATTTCATCGACGAGAAGAACAAAGGCTTCGTCGGCGAAATCTGGATTTGTCGACGAATTCTACCAAATTCCCAATTCTCCCCTCTCTTATTTATTTACACCCATTTATCACGGTTTGGGTTCTTACAAGGGATGACGAGGAAGGGCCTGATGATGGAGAGGCCTAGTGCCTAAGGATTTGCAGCTCATAAAATTCATTTCATATATCTTATCTTTTACATATATACACTTGGGACTGTATTAACTATACAACTTTTATTTTTGCACTTTTCTGCTATACACTTCCACCCACCACACTCACACACACACACACACACCTATATTTACTATTTAGTGGTGATTGACTTCAATTTTTATATAATGGCTTACATGCTCTTAAATGTTTTTGATTATTCTATTTGCCTGATTGATGCCTCCCACATGGCGGATGCAGTTGATGAGTGTTTCCTTCTGGTAGAAATTTTAGGTTCTCGCATGGTCAAATTGGATGATATACTGGTTACTTGAATCTTTTTAATGCAAGTTTTTATGGGAAATGTCCTATTTACAGATGACATGTTGTCGGATTTTCATTTGACATTTCCCAAAATATTCAAACTTTTTCTAAATATTAATGGATGTGCATGCAAAATCTGTTTTAAATTACTTGGACTTAGCTCAAATTAACTTGAAACATCTGAAGCTTGAGCATGTGTTTAAATTCTTTACAGATCATGTTATTCAAAGTAAAGGACTTAAATGGCATTTGGATGATGCATCACTATTGAGCTTCATATGATAAAAATCAATTTTGTTTTAAGCAGATTTCCATGGGAAAAACTCTATTTTCAGACGAAATGCAACCAAAATTCTCCCAAATTCATTGCACACATCCTGTATATATATATATAACTGCACTATAATATGAGTTTGTGTTTCTAGAACATCACTTTTTGTGCATCATGATTATTCTAAGAATGATTTGTTCTAGTTAACTGCAATCATCTTGCTGGACTAAAATTCAATATTGATAGTTATGGTGCAACCCCAAGAGGGGGGGTGAAATGGGTATTTAAAAATTTATTGCCTAGGTCTACTGATTTTAACAACAATGTAATTTAGCCTAGGGTTAGTCTATGCAATCATCAAACACACATACACATGCAGTAAGTGTAAATTGCGGAAATGTAAAGAACACGCACGATATGTTATTGGGGTTCGGCCAACTGTGCCTACGTCCCTGCCTTGGCCACACCAGCACAAGGATTACCACTAAAATGCTCTCTTAAACGAGTGGAGTGGCACCTATACAACTAGGTAAATTCAAGGGGCTAACCTCAACCGACACGCCTTAACAGGATGACGCACCTAGCTTTCCTAACCGGGTTTAAGCCAATCTGGGACTATTCCACAGGGCTAGTCTCCCTCTTCAGGCTCGTGCCTAGAATACAATCAATGTGTATGAAAATGTTTGTACACGGAAATGTGCTTCAATAGAAGTAGATGTGTGCACCAATATAGCTCAGTCAATAATGCAAGCACGAATGATATGTAAATAAGCTCAGTGCTCTAATGTGTGCAAAACACTCAATCAAGTATATATTTTCAGTCTAAATCTAGAGTGTATATCTAAGTAAGATTTGAAACACAATATTTGAGTATCACAATATCATATCAGGGTTTCAAATATGCTAAGCAAGATAAATCAAACAAACTCAATGGAATATTTCAATGTATAAAGCACAATGGAGTTGTTTGAAAAACTAGCTTTTTAAGAAAATACTTTTGCACACAAAATCTAGGTTTAGGTAACTTGCAACAATAATGCAAGAACCAAAAACCCTCAAAGTCTTTCCACACTAGATTTATCAAATGAAATTAGTAGAAGAACTTTTAGGCTATACTCTCAAATAAAATCAATCAATCAATATACCAAGAGAGAGTACAAGCTAGAGAGATTTAAGCACAATAGCCTTATAGAGATACTCACAACGCTTAGAGAAAGAGAATGAGGAGTAAGTGAGTGTTTTCAAGAAGTATTTGGCTAATATAGGGTTTTTAGGGTTTTGAGAGTTGAGAGAATTTTTGCCCTAATCAAGTTTGCTAATCCTTGCTAATTAAGACAAATGAATTGGTACATATAGGCAAGGAGGATTTTTTTATCGTTGGGGATACAATGGATATAATTAGAATTGTTTAAAACATCATTAAGAAAATTAACCCAGTTTACCCCATTTAAAAATCAGTAAAAATTATTTTAACCCGCAAGGTTCGGGTGCCCGGCCTGTGGTTCGGTTGCCCGAACAGACATAGTCAAAAATTCAATTTTAAGAGGTTTAGGTGCCCGAGTTGAGGACCGATTGGCTGAACCAAAGTCAGTAGCCAAATGTCCGAGGTTCGGGTGCCCGAAGCTGAGTTCGGTTAACTGAACCAGGTAGTTTGGTCGCTCGAGCCTCTATTTGAACATAAACAGACGGTCGCCCAAGTAGCTAAAAAGTGCTCTGAGGAGCACTCGAGTGCCCGAGGAAGATACGTTCAAAAGAGGTTTGGTCGCCCGAAGTTAAGTCAACATGTTGACTTGATTGGTCGCCCGAGCTACTTTACATGGGATGGGTTCAGTCGCCCGAACCCTCTCAACCTTTTCAATTTAAGTCCATATTTTAGCCAGTTGTAATTCCCTTGATATGAAGATGATAATGGGGACTTTTTGTGCTTTTTTTTAGAGACCTAAGGACTTTCTGTCCTAACGGAAAAATCCCTAAGGTCTGTGTAGGTACCTGAAGTCCAACTATGGTTGTTTTGACCATACCTACCTACCATGCATTATGTAAATTATTACAAGTCATACACACGCACAATTCGTAATAAATTATATCCCAGAATGAAGAGATAAACACATAAATACAAATACAGCACAAAAATCTTCATTCTTCGGCACGAACACCGCATGCTATCATGAAATGTCTTCAGTCCAAATACACGTGCACGGTGAACCTTCATGCAATTCTTAGTACAACCATCAGTACCAAGAGTATTTGTCATAATCAAAACTGGGTGTGACTAATGAGGTCAACAATCTCCCCCTTTTGATGATGACAAATACCTTATGCAAAAGTGGATTCAGCCAAGAAAGGCTCCCCCTGACTTTATGCATAAAGATATGGGTAATAAGAGATGTAAGTAAAATAAAGCACAGTAATACCCACTTTTGCCTCTTCTCCCCCTTTTGGCAACAGTAAAAAGGGTTAAGCAATAAAGCGTGAAGGTAAAGCACATCAATTAGATATAAGAAGTATATTGGGAAGATTAAAAAAAATCGGCAGCATGCCGTTTGAAAGTAGACTATTCCCAATCATAACTCTGTACCTAAGTGACCTGTTTGGAGTTATAATGAATTGTATATGACATATTTTAATCAATTAACTCAAATAGAATATGCATCAAGGAAGTATAAGTAGCATGCAGCACGTTAACAATTTTGATGTTCTATACTCCCCCCAATGGATGATTATGCAAGGATTATACAATCTAGTGTACATGCTTTGAATGGACTCACCGACATTAATCCTAAAAGCCTCATACTCACTGGTCAATATGTCTATCCTACTGTCTTTCACATCTCTAGTGCCCTCATATGTGACCTCTAACTTATCCCATATTTCTTTTGTGGTAGAACATGCCATAATCCTGTTAAATTCATTTACGTCAATACTACAATATAAAATATTCATGGCAATGGCATTAAGACTAACAGCTTTCATATCATCATTATCATATTCATCCTCAGTCTTAGGAACTGTAGCTGCACCCTCAATTTTCATAGGGATAGAGTTTCCTTTAGAGACAATCCTCCACACCTTCCAATCAGTATTTTGAAGGTCTCTATTTCCAAAAGGTGTAATTAACACCACTGAAAACAGGAGGTCATGTGGAGGATGGCCCTTTAGGGAAAGGGGTCATGGAGCTATGAGCCATATGTGATTTTTTGCAAAATAACAACTATTCTATGCTACGTGGCTCTGATACCAATTGCTAGCTTTACCGTGATCCCAAGAGGTGGGGTTGAATTGGTATTTTTAAATTTAAACTCTAGGTCAATCACCTAAGACCAGTATATTCACAACCTTAAGAACAATCAAGTGCAAGTAAAGTAAATATGCCAGAAATTAAGTAAAGCAATCTTAATCAAAACAACATGCACTAGAAAGCAATAAAATAAAAGTGACACACAGAAATGTTATGGAGGTTCGGCCAATTGGCTACATCTCTGCCTTGGCTAACAAGCACAAGGATTACGACTATAACTTGCTCACTTAAACGGGTGGAGCAGCACCGATACAAACCAGGTCAATTCAAGGGCTGACCTCAACCATTACACCAATCCTTACTGGGCTGGATTACCGCCCCCTCAGGCTACGCTTGGAAACACTTAAATTTTACAATCAAATGGTACAATATAAAAGTGCTTTCATGTAAAGCAGATTTGTACCTAAATGCGTTTAATCACATACACCACAGATGATTTAATATGTAAGCTCAGTGTGGTCTAAATAGTTCAACTTTCAAATATATTTTTTATCAGTGTAGTGAGTATGTAAGAGTGTCAATAACAATCTGTGTATCTCAAAATGTTCAATCAAACGTGTTCACACAGAATATCAAGCGAGTTTCAAGTATGTCAATCAATAGGATGTTTCAATCATGAATATAGTGTATATGCTTGGTTTGCAAAAGCTATGCAATCTTTGTATTTAGCAAATGATATATACTTGAATAAATATTGCCACAAAGATTAAAGTAACAAACACAAATATCTTTTTACAAATATATCAATACAGATTCCACAAGATATTTGAGTAAGTTTGAAAATATTTTTGCAAGCCAAAAGCAAATACAAACTTCCTAAGTTATTGCAACGAGAATGCAACACTCGAAAATTCAACACAAGTCTTTTTAGGGTAGGCTTATTAGCAAAGCCTCCTAAGAATACTTAGGTTATGCTCTCGTAAAAAATTGATTTAAACACTCAACAAATAAAAGAGCAAACCTCTAAATACCGACACTCAATACACTTACAGAGGATATAGAGAAGTGAAGAGGTAAGTTGGAGTGTTTTTAGAGAGAGTATGAGCAGTAGGATATATTTTGCTTGAGAGAAAATTTTGGATTTTAGTTTTGCTAATCAAGTACCTAATTTTCCCAAATGAAAGGGTATATATAGACACCCTATGAATTATGACCGTTGGGGACCTATTAGAAATTATTAGGAAAGTTTAATGACATTTCAAATATTTTAACCCTGTTTAAAAAATGTTTAACCGCGGTAAAAATCAAGGCAATCCGAGAGGTCCGGTCGACTAGAACAAGTTCGATCGACCAAAGTTCATATGGTTCGATCGACCAGGACACTTTTGAACTGAATGGTTCGGTCGATCAGACAGTTGGGATTTCTCCCGAGACCCTCAGTCGACAAGGTAGTTGCAATACAAATTTGGCTCGGTTGATCAGATGGTCAATTTGTTGACCTTAGGAGGTTTCGGTCGACTGGGGCATTTGAACTACACTAGTTTGGTCGACCAGGACTTTGGTCAATTGTTGACCCAAGCCTGTTTCGGTCGACTGGGGCAGAATGAACTACTAAGGTCAGTTGACTGAAAGTGCACAATGTGAGCATTTCGATCCTGTTTTAAATCACACAAACACTAATCAAGTGCCTAACATACATAGGTGCAATGGTGAGTGTCTTAGGGTCATTTATGTCCAATTAAAGACACCAAAAAATTCTGATGTCGATCGATTTTCGATCTACTGAAGGGTAAACCCTAAGGTCATTCTAAGGTCACTTTTAGTTTATGGTTTGTTTGAGCTTACCTATTAGATCATACATGTGATGTGTGTGAGGTTATTACAAACCAGTCCCTATTTACTATTACAGACCAATTACACAACTGAATATATTACAATTGAAAACAAGAATTTGTCTTCAAGCTTTACTTGCTTTGTGCCCATCTCGATTTTAACAATTTTAGTTCCTGCACAAAACCTCAAACACCCATTAAATACAATGATTATTTGTCATAACCAAAACCGAGCGTGACCTATAAGGTCAACAGAGTTTAGTAGTAATAAAATGATATTAGGTTAAGTGCAAAGGTTTCAAAAATTTGGCAGCATTTTTTAAAGATGTAAACAATTCATAAGAATCTGCCAGTATTCTAAATAAATATGCAAGGAGTTTAACCAAAAAGAACGCAAGTGAGCCAAGCGTAAGTATTTAGATTTTAAGTATAAATCACATTTGCACACAAAAAAGTAAATTATTTCAATTATTTTGGGCAAATGTCTACAGAAAATTTGGTAGCATGCCGGTTGTAAACAGGACATTTCCCAAAATTAACCTGCACAAAAACGATTCTCAAACAGGCAATATTTCAAGAGTAAGACATGCGAGATCCTATAGTCTACCAGTAGGCAATTCTCAACCACTGCATCTACCATGTAGGAGGCTTTCTATGCTAAGCGTGTATTTAACAGAATAATCATTTAAAAACAAACACATGCAAATCAAAGTACTACGTAGTATCTGTGTGTGTGTGGTGAATGTGAAAGTCAAATAGGAACAGATATATAAGCTGTTTTAAGTATAGGTACAGACCAAATAAAAGAAATGTATCTGAATAAAATAACATAGATGATAAAATAAGGAGTTGTAGAATGACGAACTGGATCCTCATGAAGCAATCCTAGGTCTCTCCGTCATCATGATCATCATCTCCCTCTTTCCCACTCAGCTCTATCTAGTCGTCCTCACCAATATCCTCATCATTCATCTCTCGCAGTCGCTCACCAAGGATGTGGAAGTTAGCCCGCACCTCGGACCAGAAATTAGTGAACTTCCTGTAAAAGGAGTCAAGTCTAGCCTGAGAAGAAGATGTCTGCTCAGTCATGGAGACTCGAAACTCCTAAAATGAGGTGGAGAGATTGGTGATGGTTGCCATGATCTCAGTGGTAGATGGTACATGGGGCAGCTCTTGCGGGACCTCCTGAGCTCCTAGCTCTCTCTCATGTGCGGTAGGCAACCACATGTGGCCAGTTAGCTCGTATCCCATCAACTTTAAGGTGGTGCAGTTGAAGACATCGGATGGTCGTACTTTCTTGATGGTGGCAAGTGGTGACCTATTCAGCCTCTCCCTAACAAATATCCTAGATAAAATCCCACCGTAGGGTAAAATGATCCTCTTTCCCACGGTTTTGACAAACATCCATCGTAGGATCAATCTAGGTAGGTCTAACTTCTTTTTGGTGAAGAGACACCACATGACAAAGTAGTCTAAGTAGGACACATGATCCTTCGATCCTGACTTGGGCAAAATGTTATAGGAGATCAAGTGGTGTACCACCTTTGCCTCTAAAGTCAAGGATTTGTAGCTGGGGGTATGGGTCAAATTAGCTACTGGATGTGTCATGACCAAATTAACGAAGTTACTTACAGAGAAGTCCTACTCAGCTATCCAGGTGCAGGAAGAATCGGGGTAGATGAAGTCGCCACTCTGGATATCAAACGTCTCCGCCAAGTATGCATCATCAAAATGGATATCTATCTTCAGCACTCTGGTGTAGTAGCCCTGGCCATCTTGGGCAAGGTTGGCATAGAAGAGCTGAACGAGCAGCAGGTACATCCCCCTGGGCTGAAAGGCGATGAGCTCGTACCATCCCTGATATTGAAACATGTCTAGAACATTGTTGAAGTGGGTTTGCATGAATTCGATATCGAGGACTTTTCCCAGAATGGGATCCTTCAGACGAAACAACCTCTCATATTTTATTCTTCGATCGGGTGTGGGAAACCACTGATCCAATGGAACACCCATGGCAACACGTCTCTTTTCTATGGCCATGCAAATAGATCTCACACAAAACTGGGGAAGGATGTGAGAGAGAAAACTAGGAAGGCTCTCAAGGAAATGGAAGAAATGAATTGAAATTTTCAGAGAACCATATATATCAGCGGGGTTCGGGTGCCTGAACATTGGTTCGGTCGCCTAAACAACCTTAATTATGAAGGGTCTCTGAGTCTATTCGGCAGCTCGAAACAAGGTTCAATCGGCTAAATTTCAAGTGCCATTTTTGTATTTTCGAGGGTCGGCCGCCCGAACAGATTTTGAACAAATACAATTGGTCACCCAAAATGATCAGTTCGGTAGCCCGAGTATATATTCAGGGACCCGAAGATAGTTCGGCAGCCCAACATAATTTGACCTTGATAGTTCAGCCACCCGAAGTGTGGTCAACGACTTAGTCAACCTTCTGGTTTGGTCGACCGAAGTACAAATGTAATAATGGGTTCGGTCGCCCGACAATGGTCCACTTGTTCTTATTTGATATAATTCTTAAAGCAAGAGACCCTATGGATTATCTATAGGATTTATGATAATGAAATGACTTGAAGGTAAGATTAGGACAAGATTTATGACTTTAATTCCAAACCTCAGAGAAGAACAATGGACTGAGTATGCTTAACGTAAGATGTTCATATTTGAGCAAGGGTTAAGCAATTTGAGGTTTAAATGCAAGACACTCATGCCATGTCCATTTAGGAGAGGATTTTTATTTAAATAGCCAATGATATATATTTAAACCAACAAGAATATTCATTTAGACCAGATTGGTTTTGTACTTGAATTTACGTATTGGCTTAATTCTCCAAGATGCTTGGTATGCTTTTGAATGGTGAATATATAGGATTTCATATTAATTAGCCCCAAGCCACTTCCTAACCTTTTAGAGAATGCTGCACCCTATAACTAATCCTAACTACTAAGGAAGAGCTATGTGATCATGTAATTCTTGTTTGAGTAAGTCCTTCCTTTTCTTTCTTAATCACGCAAACCATTTTTCTTCTTTTTACTTTTGATGAGTTAGAGGTTGGTGATTCTTTGGCTTTCCATACTTGTTTAGGTTTCACATCTTTCCTTTTAAATGGGCAATCAAATTTTGTGTGCCCCTTCTTTTTACATAAGATACATGTGGTGTGAATGTATGGACTAGAGGAGGTACTAGCATAGTGTTTTGATTCTTTTACAAAGTACCCCATATATAGGTTCTTTCTTTTCTTATTTTCAATCCCATTATAACCTATACCTTCTTTATCTAAGGTCATCTTTTGTGCACCTAACAGTTTATCAAAGTTTTCCTTGCCTCTAGTGAACGTATAGATTATCTTAGATTGGTCTTCTATTTTCTTCTCTAGATCTTGAATTTTTGAGTTTTTCAAATTTTTGCAAACATTCTGAAGTTTCAAGAGTTCTTTAGACATATTGTTTGCTTTACTTTCAAGATCTGCAATCAAGTAATATTTACTATCATCATTAGAAATTTTAGATTTCAAAAAAGTTATCTCATTTTCTAATGATTTAATTCTTACTTTCTAGACTATTGATTTTCAAAATATTTTCTCTTTCAGCAAGAACTTTAGAGTCAGATTCTTTCATGCATGCTTCATACTTGTTTTCCAAAGTAGAATATTTCTTGTTACATTTAACAAGTAACTTATGAGTCCTAAGATATTCAATTTGCAATTCCTCATAAGTAGGCATGCTTTCACTATCAGTGCTATCGTATGATTCAGTATCAAATGCAATATTCAAATCAGCACAAGAATCATGCTCATATTCATCTACTAAGACAGATGGAATTGAAGTAACCTTATTATTGGTTAAAGCTACATAACACTGGTTACTTTCCTTAAGATCAGTGGAGCCTGAGTCTCATGGAGAGATGACCCCCTTTTGCATGGACGCATCATATTTCCACTCAAGTTTATCCCAAATATGCTTAGCACTACTACAAGCCCTAACCTTACATAAAACGTTAGAATCTAAAGCATGCAGTAAGGTATTCATGGCATCAAAGTTTACTTGTACTAAGTCCCTATCATGATCATTCATTTCAAACTCAAATTTAGGAACATCAGTACACCCAATAGACTTCATAGGCACACAATCACCCTGATCAATGACTTTCCAAAATTTCCAATTTAGAGCTTTTAAATACACAGTTATTCTAAATTTCCATACAGCATAATCAATACAACAGAATACAAGTGGGTGTGTGACGAATCTTCCCTCACAGGAAGGGGATGCACTAACACGAGCCATTATGATCTTTTACAAAATAACTTCTAAGTCTAAGTAATGAGGATTTGATACCAATTGATAGTTATAGTGCAACCCCAAGAGGGGGGGGGGGGGAGTGAATTGGGTATTTAAAAATTTGTTGCCTAGGTCTACTGATTTTAACAACAATGTAATTTAGCCTAGGGTTAGTCTATGCAATCATCAAAAACACATACACGTGCAGTAAATGTAAATTGTGGAAATGTAAAGAACACGCACGATATGTTATCGGGGTTCAGCCACCTGTGCGTACGTCCCCGCCTTGGCCACAGCAGCACAAGGATTACCACTAAAAGGCTCTCTTAAACAGGTGGAGCGGCACCTATACAACTAGGTCAATTCAAGGGGTTGACCTCAACCGACATGCCTTAATAGGATGGCGCACCTAGCTTTCTTAACAGGGTTTAAGCCAATCCGAGACTATTCCACAGAGCTAGTCTCCCTCTTCAGGCCCGTGCCTAGAATACAATCAATCTGTATGAAAATTTTTTTACATGGAAATGTGCTTCAACACAACCAGATGTGTGCACCAATATAGCTCAGTCAATAATGCAAGCACGAATGATATGTAAATATGCTCAGTGCTCTAATGTGTGGTAAACACTCAATCAAGTATATACTTTTAGTCCAGATCTAGAGTGTATATCTAAGCAAGATTTGAAACACAATATTTGAGTATCACAATATCACATCAGGGTTTCAAATATGCTAAGCAAGATAAATCAAACAAACTCAATAGAATATTTTAATGAATAAAGCACAATGGAGTTGTTTGAAAAACAAGCTTTTTGAGAAAAGATTTTTGCACACAAAATCTAGGTTTAGGTAACTTGCAACAATAATGCAAGAACCAAAAACCCTCAAAGTCTTTCAACACTATATTTATCAAATGAAATCGGTGAAAGAACTTTTAGTCTATACTCTCAAATAAAATCAATCAATCAATATACCAAAAAAGAGTATAAGCTAGAGAGATTTGAGCACAATAGCCTTATAGAGATGCTCACAATGCTTAGAGAAAGAGAATGAGGAGTAAGTAAGTGTTTTCAAGAAGTATTTGGCTAATATAGGGTTTTTAGGGTTTTGAGAGTTGAGATAATTTTTGTCCTAATCAAGTTTGCTAATCCTTGCTAATTAAGACAAATGAACTGGTATATATAGGCAAGGAGGATTTTTTGACCATTGGGGATACAATGGATATAATTAGAATTGTTTATAACATCATTAAGAAAATTAACCTAGTTTACCCCATTTAAAAATCAGTAAAAATTATTTTAACCCGCAAGGTTTGGGTGTCTGGCCTGAGGTTTGGGTGTTCGAACAGACATAGTCAAAAATTCAATTTTAAGAGGTTCGGGTGCCCGAGTTGAGGACCGGTTGGCTGAACCAAAGTCAGTAGCCAAATGTCCGAGGTTCGGGTGCCCGAAGTTGAGTTCGGTTAACCGAACCAGGTAGTTCAGTCGCCCAAGCCTCTATTTGAACGTAAACATACGGTTGCTCGAGTAGTTGAAAAGTGCCCTAAAGAGCACTCGAGTGCCCGAGGAAGATAAGTTCAAAAGAGGTTCGATAGCCTGAAATTAAGTCAACATGTTGACTTGATCGGTCATCCAAGCTGCTTTACAAGGCTCTCAACCTTTTCAATTTAAGTCCATATTTTAGCCAGTTATAATTCCCTTGATATGAATATGATAATAAGGACTTTTTATGCATTTGTTTAGAGACCTAAGGAATTTCTTTCCTAATGGAAAAATCCCTAAGGTCTGCGTAGGTACTTGAAGTCCAACTATGGTCATTTTGAGCATATCTACCTACCATGCATGATGCAAATTATTACAAGCCATACACGCACACTGTTCGTAATAAATTACATCCCAGAATGAAGAGATAAACACATAAATACAAATACAACACAAAAAATCTTCATTCTTCGGCACGAAAACCGCACGCCATCATGATATGTCTTTCAGTCCAAATACACGTGCACGGTGAACCTGCATGTAATTCTTAGTACAACTATCAGTACCAAGAGTATTGTCATAATCAAAACTGGGTGTAACCAATGAGGTCAACAAATATTTTTGTGGAAAACTTTATCCCCAAAACACTTGTTGATTATCTCTAAAGGGGGATTTCTTTTAAAGACAAAATTGCATGAAATGATCTTAAATGATAATCTTTTGTCATGCTGTGTATTTATAAATTGTTAAAATATTTATGTCTTATGCTCAAGTTGCAAGAATAAAGAGAATGCACAATTTGAGGGGCAGCCACTTTACTTAGAAAAATACGGCTCTAAAAAATTAGATGCTATCTCACATAATTCATTGTTATACTCTATATCTAGTGATAATATCTTTCAGTCATTGTGTGTTGCATGATTATATCATCCTTTGATTTAGGTGTAATTCCAAGAGGGGGGGGGTGAATCGGGTATTTTAAAATCTTTCAAACTTATTTACCACTTAATCCTGATTTCTATGTTTAACAAATTAGATGCAAAAAATTTGAGGTTGATTTTAATTTATTTTATCAATGAATCCTTTTTACCCAATTAAGTGCATGTGGAGTTATTCAACATACACATGCAATACATGTAATAAAATGCAGTGCAAAAAAAATAAAAAATGAAAAGATAAGGGAAGAGAGAATGCAAACACGATTTTACGAGATTCAGCCAACCCGGCCTACATCCTCGCCTTGAGCAACCTGCTCAAGGATTCCACTATAATCTCTACTCCTTAAATTGGGATGAAGCTTCCCTTACATCCGCTACTTACAAGAGGTACAACTTCCTCCTACTCCACTGCTTACTAGAGATACAACTCTGTCCTCAAACCTGGTTCACAACCCGAACCTTGATTACAATACAATATCAAATCTGCAAAACACTCAATGTTGCTTCTAGCAAAACTAGTGAGTACAATGGAAATTCCTAACACATAATCATATGATGAAAATTGAAGCTCAGAATGTATGAAACGATACAATCGTTTTATAAATGAAATGCTTCAACACACAATTTCCCTTTTTATCAAATCTCCCAAAATGATGATTTAAGTAAAAGCCTTGGAGAAATTATGATTCAAGTTCAACTTCTTTAATGCATAAATATCAACCATGATCTTATCAAAAGATTTATCTTTGACTATTATAACGATCAAAATCAAGAAGTTTACTTCCTAATATTCAACCACAATGCAATCTTTGCAATATGCAAATATATAAACGATATGTATTCCAAAGATTAAAAAC
The DNA here is from genome assembly GCF_029873635.1 of Malania oleifera. Classification (NCBI taxonomy): domain Eukaryota; kingdom Viridiplantae; phylum Streptophyta; class Magnoliopsida; order Santalales; family Ximeniaceae; genus Malania; species Malania oleifera. The sequence goes on from NC_080425.1 coordinate 45,640,173, forward strand.
CTAATGTAATATTTTTAGAAAATATCCCTCAATAATATATCGTTATGAACACTAAGGATATTCAAATAAGTAGTTTTGAAATATTAAAAATATCAAGTCTTTGAATGAGAACTCACTTGAACAAAAAATATCTAATCAATAACAAAAGATTTTCTCAAGTGATAATCTTATCAAAATGATTTAATATATGCACACTCAAGATCAACCTCTTAACAAATATTCAAAAATGGATTTAGCAATGACAAGCTCTTTAAAAAATAAATATCAATCCGCAAATTAGATTATATGAAGAAACTCTGAGAATAACTATTAACGACTAGATTTATTTACCAAACCTCAATACCAAATAGAAATCAAGAAGTGTATATGAAATCCCTTTATTTTTCTTAGTTGATTTGCCCAAGCCTAATGAGAATGAGTTGGTGTGCAGACAATCATATGACTATATGTTCAAGTTTCTCAAGTCTTTTTCAAAAAGACGTTCTCTTCTCTTCTCGTTGATCTTAGGTTACGCACTAGAATTTAGATGTTCAATATATTGGTGTCTTACCCTTAGAATCAATCCCAACCGTTGGATCAAAGAAATAGCTCGCGTGTTCTTTCATTAAAAATTAGATTTTTAAACTTTCCGCAGGTTCAGGCGATTGAAGTTTCTTAGAACTTTGAAAAATTAACCTAGACACAGGGTCAGGTGACTGAGGTCGGGTTCAATCTTCTGAAGTGTTGAGTTCATGCGACTGAAGTCTAAGTTCAGTCTACTAAGGTGCTTCGTCCAAGTTTTATGTTTCACCATTAATTCTTCAGGTGACTGAAATTAATCTTTGAGGTCCTAAAGAAATTCTTCAGGCGACTGAACATTGAGTTCGGTCTACTGAAGTTACCAATTCCTGGATTTTTTTCTTTTAATTTGAAAAATATGCCTTACTCTCTTTCTAGGATCTTTTATAAAAATATTTTTCAGGATTTTAAAAATATTTCTAAGTCCATAAATATCCCCTAATGATCTTTATAAAATGCATAAGACTGAAGGTCATTCTAGAGTATGTTGAGCCTCAAATTAAATCATATGAAAATGTAAATACATTAGTTCTAAGTACCCATTCCCATGACATTCTTGACTTTGCCGTTTACATCTTCATTCTTCAACTCTTTTAGTTCCATGGATTGTGCCAAGATGTGTATGCTTTAGTCTTCATGGCTTCCATGACTTGTTATCTTTCCGTGCATGCTAAATATTGTTCTTGTTCACAATCTCAGTGCACAAATCAAATACCAAGTAATTTGTCATTTTCAAAACCGGATTGGACTCTTAGAGTCAACAATCCCCCCTTTTTGATGATGACAAATGCATGATCAAAAATATAGAATAAAATGAGTTATGCCTAACAAGGCTCCCCCTCAAATAATGTATCAAATATTCAGTAAGTGAAATATGCTCATGCCAAATGAAATATGTTCATGTTCATACACACGTTGTTTAGCCCGATTCCAAATGAAATGTGCTCATGTGAGTACACAAGTTGTTTAGCTTGATTCTTCTCCTATAGCCTGATTTTTCTCCCCCATTACACAACTAGTGTTTCCAACAATTTTTTCTATTATTCTTTTCCCCCTTTGCATAATTAGTTTTGCCTACAATTTTTGCTTTTGCTCCTGACTTTTAAACAATTTTTGCTCTTGATTTGATTTTTAACAATTTTTGCTCCTGATTTTTCTCCTCCTTTTGACATCAACAAAAAGGTGTATAGTAATAATACATGAGTGAACATAACCTATGTTCTTTTCACCTTTAAAATCTTAAAGTTTTAAAAACTTGTTCAACCATCATATTTGAAAATTTTAGTTCTCCCCCTTGCTAATGCATAAAGTTGTGTTGTTGAATGTAAATTGCATTGTGAACATACACAGTATGGAAAATTTCAAAGATAATGTGAGAATACTAAATGTTAATTAATGTGATATCGAATGTGATACCAATTGTGAAAATTACGTAATGTTGCTCCCCCTAAATTATGTCTTCTAATATAATTCTAGGCAACCTATCGACTATGCATCAGACCTAATTCATGCCTAATTTGGATAAACCTATCCTCCGCAAGTGGTTTCGTGAATATGTTTGCCCATTGTTCATCGGTGCATACAAACTCAAGTGTCACATCCCCTTTTTTGCACATGATCACGAAGAAAATGATGTCGTATTTTTATATGCTTAGTTTGTGAATGTAATATGGGATTCTTTGAAATCTTTATTGCACTCATATTGTCACATATTATAGGGATTGTTTCATAGCTTAATCCAAAATCTGTCAGTTGTTGCTTCATGTATAGCATTCGAGCACAATAACTTCTTGCCGCTATGTATTCTGCCTTAGCTATGGAAAGAACTACTAAACTTTGCTTCTTGGAAAACGAAGAGACCAACGAATGTCCTAAGAAATGATATGTACCACTCGTGCTCTTTCTATCCATTTTACTACCCACAAAATCAGCATCTGAATAGCTGATAATCTCAAAAATGTATACTTAGAATACCATAACCCAATTTCCACAATTCCTATCAGGTATTTATGTATTTGTTTTGACAACTAACAAATGTGACTCTTTTAGTGCCGCCTGAAATCTTGCGCACAAACGTACACTTAACATTATATCAGATCGACTGGTAGTCAGATATAGTAAGCTACCAAATCATTCCACGATATAACTTGACATCTACTGGTATATCTTGTTCATTTTTGTCTAATTTCAATGAAGCGCTCATAGGTGTACCTAGTATTTTTCCATCTTCCATATTAAACTTTTTGAGTAGATCACTAATATACTTCAATTGATTTATAAATATTCCATGTTTCTCTTGTTTGATCTGAATTCCTAGGAAGAAATTTAATTCACCCATCATGCTCATCTCAAATTCGTTTTGCAAAGTGCTAGCAAACTCATTGCACAATTCTTTATTTGTAGCTCCAAATATGATATCATTTACATATACTTGAATTAGGAGAATTTCATCTTTCTTAGACTTTATGAATAGTATCTATCTTTCTTCTGATAAATCCATTTTCTAGTAAAAAACAACTTAGCTTTTCATACCAAGCTCTAGGAGCTTGCTTTAAACCGTACAAGGCTTTTGTCAGTCTATACACGTGATTTGGATTCTTGTGGTTTTCAAAGCCTGAGGGTTGTTCTACATTTACTTCTTCACTTATGTAGCCATTTAAAAATGCGCTTTTGAGATCCATTTGATATAGCTTGAAATCCTTAAAAGCAGCATAGGCTAAAAGCATTCGAATGGCTTCCATTCTAGCTATAGGTGCAAAGGTTTCTTCAAAATCTATTCCTTCTTCCTGGTTATATCCTTGAGCTGCTAGTCTAGCCTTATTTCTAACGACTATCCTATGTTCATCTTTCTTGTTCTTATATATCCATTTTTTTCCAATGATTGACTTATCCTCAGGTCTAGGAACTAATGTCCATACTTTGTTGCTCTTAAACTAGTTTAACTCTTCTTGCATAGAAAACACCCACAATTCATCCTCAATTGTTTCATTCACATTCCTAGGTTCTTCTTGAGATAGAAAGGCAAAATAACTCATCATATTCCTAAGTGAGGATTGTGTCGCTACTCCATGTAATGGTTCACCTATTATTTGATCAATGGGATGATTATTTATGTACTTCCATTCTCTATGTGGTTCATTAGCCTCATTTTCAATTTGATTAGTTTCAGTGGATGGTTCCTTAATTTCATTTTTCTTTTCTGAATCATTCTCAATGGATAGTTTCTCAAATTCCTTGTTTATCTCAATTTCATCTTCATTAGTTCTTTTGGAGAAGGGATTTGACTCATCGAACACTACATGAATAGATTCTATAACTATTAATGTTCGTTCGTTATATACTCTATAGGCTTTACTATCTAAGGCATACCCTAGGAAGATACTTTCATTTGATTTCACATCAAACTTTCCTAGATGATCATTGTCTCTAAGCATAAAATATTTATAGCCAAAGACATGAAAATATGATATGTTTGGTCTATGACCATTCCATAATTCGTACGAAGTCTTATTTAGAGATGGTCTAATCAAAACTTTATTTAGAACATAGCAGGCGGTATTCATTGCCTTAGCCCAAAAATACATAGGTAATTTATGTTCGTTAAGCATAGTTCTAGCCATTTCTTGTATAAACCTATTCTTCCTTTCAACTACACCATTCTGATGTGGTGTTCTAGGAGCTGAAAAATTATGAGCTATTCCTAATGAATTGCAGTAATCTTTCATGCCTTGATTTTTAAATTCTCTACCCCTATCACTTCAGATTTTAGTGATAGTATATCCTTTTTCATTTTGGATTTTCTTACATAGATTTATGAATTGTTCACACGATTCATCTTTGTGACCAAAAAATAGTACCCATATGTACCGTGAATAATCATCAACTATAACAAATGCGTATGATTTTCCTTCTAAACTCTGACTTGGGTTTGGGCCAAATAAATCTAAGTGTAGCATTTGAAGTGGCCTATTAGTGGAGATTTCATTCTTCTTCTTAAAGCTCATTCTTGCTTGTTTTCCTAGATGACAAGCTTCACAAATTTTATCTTTTACAAATTTTGTCTTACGCAATCCCTTAACTAAATCTCCCTTAACTAGTTTAGATAGTAAGTCCATGTTTGTGTGTCCTAGTCTCCTATGCCAAATCCAACTAATTTCATTCATAGAAGAGAAGCATGTCACACTCAATGAGGTTAAGTTATCAAAACTATTTGTATAAATGTTTTCATGATGCTCCGCAATGAATAGTATCTTATTATCAGTTTTGTGTTCAACAATGCACTTGTCATATTCAAACGACACTTTGTAACCTTTATCACATAGTTGGCTTATACTCAATAAGTTGTGCTTTGAACCATCAACCAGTAAAACATCATCTATAATTTGTGATGAATCATTACCAACTTTACCTACACCTGTGATCCTTCCTTTAGCATTATCTCCAAAAGTGACAAATCCTTCATCTTTGGGTGTGATGGATGTGAGCTTCGCTTTATCCCCGGTCATGTGATGTGAACATCCGCTATCCATATACCATATTTCTTTTGAGGAGGATGATTTTAAGCATATCTGCAGGACACAATCAAATAACTACTTTTGGTACCCATAATTTCTTGTGTCCATGGGGGGTTAGTACTAGATTCTCCTTTGACCTTCCATACTTTCTTAATTTTGACATCTTTACTTTTGAAAGGAAAGTCAAATTTTATGTGACCCAACCTCTTATATTTAAAACATGCAATATGAAATTTAGAATAGCTTCCCAAGAAGGGGGGTGAATTGGATTCTAAAAATTTCTTTTAATTCTTTTTAATTTACCTTAAACTTCTTTTATTTATTTTAACCAATTCTTGACTTGTTTGTTTAATTCTTTAATCAATTAAGAACTTAGTTCTTTTATCCAATCAATAACACAATTAAACAACCAATCAATTAAACACAATCAAACATTCAATCTTCAACCACACTTTGAAAGTAGAAACAATTAAACAATTAAACAATTAATCACAATTTCCAAACCAATACACCCAACTTGATTGCCAAATATGAATTCACTTCAGTACAAAAATATTGATGTAAAATTCAAGATTTAGTACTTTTGGAATACAAACACTATCCAATCAATCTCAAGCTTTATACCATTCAATCACAATATATCTTTTGTTGTCAGCCCTGGATATGAAATTGTAAGCCCTATAGTTGAATTATAATTTATACTTAGTTGATATAGATTTTCTTTTTCAATATGTTTTTCAACAACACATTCACACTCTTCTCAATATTCAGAACACAATTAAACTCTCAGTTAATTTATCCTTGGGTTGTTAACCAAGTAACATACTCCCGTATGGTTTCCGCAAAATATGGTATAACCAACGTACTCCCTTTCGGTTTTCGCAACCCAAATCAAAATTAAACTTTAAGTTTACTTGATTTCTATATTACGTAGTATATATGATTATCAAATTAAACCAACCACGCAATTTAAATATGCTCTGAAAATAAAGAATAGGGAAAGAGAGAGTGAGACGGAGATTTTTATGAGGTTCGGCTTATACCCAGCCTATGTCCTCGCCTTTGGAAAACCACCAAAGGATTCACTAAACTTGTTCCTTTAACGGGCAGAACAAACCTTTACAACACTCCTTGGTTAAGGCTAAAGCCCGCCTTCTCCAAACGATATCCCCTCGTCCGGTCACTCCTTACATAGGCTAGAGCCCGCCTCTCTAAGCAATGTTCCCTTGCTTAGCCAATGATCCAAACAACCCTTGGAATCGTCAATCTACAAGAAATAATTAAAATAGATGCGTGCAAATAATGCTCACACAAAGAACTGATTAGTACACGTTAGAAACTAATATACTCCAAAATCAAAATATCAAAAGAATGAAGTAAGAAGCTCTACGTGAATATCACCGGATTACTTCTCTTTGATGAGGATCAAGAACTTAAATCGAATGCTTCAAAGAAGTTTTAAAAGCTCAGAGATTTATCAGAAGTTTCGCAACAATTTAGAACTTTAGAAATAAAATAGCAAGAGCTTTGAGTGAAAGATATCTTGAAGGAATTTTGAATGCTTGGTATATTTTGATTCTCATGAATCATGTATATATAGGCTTCAAAAACACTTTCATTCATGCTCCCCAAGTTTCCTTAGAGTGCCCTCAAAGTTTCCAAAAATATTAGGGCAAAAGTCAATTGGATTTGAAAAAGAGAAGTTTAAAAAATTTGCCCGTTGCAGTACTTTGGTTGCCTGAAGTCTAACCTCAGTAGCTTGAGGTACGTTCAAAAGCTTGAAGACACAGGGTCAGGCACCTGAAAGCACACTGCCTGCTTAATTTTCTTCAGCAAAAATCTTCAGTTGCCTGAGGTTTTAACCTTGGTCGCCTGGGTAGTACACAACTACTCTCATTCTTTCTTTTTCAAAGACATTTGGTTTGTTTGCTTTCTTACTCTTGAAAAACATTTTCTTGGGATATTAAAATAAAATTTCTAAATCCATATTTATCCCCTAATGAGCTTCATTTCGTTCATAATGACATTTTTAACTTTGAAGTACTTACATGAAGATTTCCTAACAAAATAAACATTTCTTGTTCTTTGAAACTTCATGATTCTCTTGAAGCTTTGAGTTCATTCCATCTTCAGATGTCTTTGAGCTTCCCTTTTTGATCTCGTCAAGATATGTCACATACTTTTAAGTTTCCTGAAAAACATCATTACTTGAACACACAATGTCATCAAACCTTTTCTTCATTTGTTATCATCAAAACAAGAGGTGAAAGCCTTATTAGGCTAACATAATATTTATATGATAATCTTTAGTTGGAACATATGATTTTGACTCTCTTATAAAATATCCTATGTAAATATGTCTCTATTTTAGATTTTCCTTTCCATTAAAACCAAGACCTTCCTTTTCTAGGGAATTTATTTGAGCTCCTAGGAGTTTTTCAAAATTATTTTGTCCTTCAGTAAATTTACAAATGATCTCAGATTTATCTTTCAAATTATTTTCTAACTCCTCAATTTTCAAATCCTTGTCTTTCATGAGAGATGCATGAGATTCATTTTGGCATTCAACTAAACTTGAAAGTTCATTGACTTTACTTTCAAATTAGAAATTTTCTTTATTTTCTTCTTCAGCATTTTAATAGAGTACAAATATTCTTGTTTCAATTCATCATATGAAACCATTTCATTCTTGTAAGAACCCAAACCGTGGTGTATGGGTTAATTATGTAAAAGAGGGGTAAAAATGGAATTTGTACAGAATTCGTCGACGAGGCCATAATTTGTCGATGAAGGTTGAAGGCTTCTCATCGACGAAATTCAGAATCTTGTCGACGAGTTAATGCCGAGAGGCCAGGAATATTTGGAATATCTGGCTCATTGACAAGGCTGCCAACTCGTCAACGAGGCTAGTGAAGAATTCATCGACGAGGACCTTAATTCGTTGACGAATCCACTCGGGTCAAAGGTGCTATAAAGGATATTTTGGGTTGCTTTGGGGCTAAGTTTCCCTAAAATCTCTCCCTCTCTCTCTAAAACTCGAAGCTCTCTCTCTCTCCTTGATTCCATCATCGTTTGTCTCCTGATTCGCAAATCCAAAGTTACTACGAGGATCAGCGAAGGATTCTTTACGTTTCTAGCGGATCAGAATCTCGTTTTGAGGGATTTCGAGTTTCGAGCTAAAATCGAGGTAAGGCTCGGTTTTCATTTCTGATTCAGTATATGCGTAGTAGTACGAATTGTAAGTATGTATTGTACTGTGGTTTGTAGGTTTTTGAGTCTCGTTTCGTAGTTTTGGGGAGCGAAGAGTTCGTAGTTGGAATTCGGGTTAAGGTAAGGGGATTCTTTTTATATCAGTTCATTTTCGAAATCAGGATCTGTAAGCTTGTAGTCTACAATCGTATGTATGTTTTGGTAACTTATTTTGGGAAATCTATTAGGTAAAAATGCGGGATTTTCAGGTTACAGTTATAGGAAAATTGAGGATTTCGGGTATCTTCTCTACTTGGTTTGAAAAACTATTAGTTACGTTGAAACTGTATTATTGAGGTGACCGTAATCCATATTTACATAAACTGTATACTTGAATTTATAAACGATATGATTTGCCGTAAACCAAATAAGTATGGTATGTATGGTTGTATGTATTTGTTCCAAGTATTTGTAAAACAACTATGTGATGGCTAATTACCGTACGCTGAAATGTATAGGAATGTGAGTTCCAAAATGATTCCAGGGATTTGTAAAACAACCATGTATCGGTTAACTACCATGGGCGAGAGTGGCCGGCTTTATATCCGGGGTGTGAAATATCACCAGTATGTTCCGGCTGGTCACTGAAGGGTGTGTTTTATACCGTATGTAGCAATGTAATCACTGTGGGCGTGAGTCGTCGCAGCGTAGCTGTGCATATGGCAATGTAATCGTTGTGAGACTAGGTGATCTTGTGTAGTTACGTATATAGCAATGTAATCATTATTGGGCCTGGGTCGTGGCATTATAGTTGTGTGTGTAGCAATGTAATCGATGTGAGACTAGGTGACCTTGTGTAGTTGCGTATGGAGCAATGTAATCACTGTGGGCCTTGGTCATCATAGCGTAGTTGCGTATGTAGCAACTTAATTGCTGTGAGATGAGGTGACCTTGTGTAGTTGCGAACTAGTGTGACAACACTGACCGTATGTTTTGGGTATCGTATGTACTGGAATCGTTTTTGTGAAAATACTAGAAATGTATGGAATTGTATGTATATGTATGAAACTATATGGAAATGTTTCGAATTGTATCGTATTTTATAGTGTTATGAAGTATGTAAAATAACACTAGTATGCCACATACTGATATAACCTGTTTTCTCCCTTATTGAGAGGTGTCCTACCCCGAATATATATAAATGTTTTTCCAGGTCCTTTGGGTAGCTGAAACTAGCATCCTAGAGTCCAGAAGCAAGGGGTGTCGTTTAGCTACTGCTAGTACCTGTTAGGTACGAGTTTTGGTATCCAGGTTGTCGGGATGGTTTTTGTAGACACATGGGGTATGCTTGGTATTATGGGAATGTATATCTTAGCTTTGTATAGACTCTGGTATGATACTGTTTATGTATAAAAGACCGTATTCCGCTATGTATTTTGGATGAGTATGGATGGTTGTGCGTATGTATGTGGGCATCCGTTCACCCCATGGGGTCGGACCCTCTATTTGTATTATATCATGTATGCTTTAAATTAATAAAAAGACAGGTTAGGTTACTAAATTCACACCTAGAACCCACCTACGGGTTCGGGGCGTGACAGATTGGTATCAGAGCTAACTAGGTTGTTAGGTCTCGTAGACTTGGTTATGAGTATTGATGTGGACATACCAGAGTATAGGATGTAGGAAATGGGTAGGGTTGGTCGAGGGTTGTTCTGTTACTAGATCAGGATGTGTCAGAGGTATTCCATGTTTTTCCTGGAATGACGATTCCAATAAAGGCAGGGCAGACCATTGATGGATTCGTGTCGGTGTTACGGGACAAGCTTAGATCTGGGAGAGTAATAGTTGACATGATTAGGTTTATGATTGTGTTAACTCTGTACGATATAGGAATTCTAACCAATTCCTATTCAATTTTCAGAATGGAGCCTAAGGATAATAACTTAGAGAGTGGCTTTGAGGAGACGACAAGTGATGAGTCTCCTTCTGTGTCGTGTGGTTTGGCAAGACAGGTGATCCGAGAGATTGGGCCAAGTGTTAGGAGACGCAAGAGCTCTCCTATTGATGCGGGGTGTACCATCAAGAGGTTCACATGCATGCACCCTCCGACATTTACAAGAGGACCTGATCCAATAGTGGCGGAGGATTGGGTCGAAAAGATCGAGAGGATTTTGGAAGTCCTCTACTGCATTGAAAAGCAAAAGGTCTTATACGCTACCTTTCAGCTAATTGGGGAGGCAGGGCGGTGGTCGACGGTGGTGAGTCTACTTGAGAGGCAGAGAGCTGGTACATCTAGTATGATGTGGGGCCGCTTCAAGGAGGTATTTTTTGAGAGATACTTTCCGGTCTCCACTTTGGATGCGAAGGCCGATGAGTTTTTGGGCCTGACATAGGGAACTTTGACAGTGCAAAGGTATGCTGCCAGATTTATCGAGTTGTCTCGATTTGTGCCGTACTTGGTTCCTAATAAGCATAAGAAAGCTCGGAGATTCGAGAGGGGTTTGAGGAAAGAGATCCTCCGTCTTGTGGGGTTGCTGCAGATCCGTGAGTTCTCTATCCTGGTGGATAAAGCCACCATAGTTGAGACCGACCTTCAGGGAGATAAGGTAGTGCAGGTTCAGGGGAAGAGGCCAGTATCTTCCGGTCCTCAGAGTGGTCCACGACAGATTCAATGGAAGAAGAAGAAGAATTACAGCTCTAGTTATCGGCAGAACACCGAGCGATCGGGTTTTCACGGGGATCCATCCTCCGCACTGTATGCCAAGTGCCATAAATGGCACGATGGCAAATGTCAGCCATTCTAGGGTGTATGCTACAATTGTGGCAAGTCAGGCCCACTTGGCGAAGAGCTGTCAGGAAGAGAGGAGGATTTTGCCTGCACAAAGCCAGAACCATGTGAGTAATCAGATGCCTTGAGGGAACCACTAGGCAACCACGGATCCGACGAGAGTATATTCACTTACTCCAGCAGATGCGAAACACGCTGGGAATATGGTGATAGGTACCATGTTATTGCTTTCGAATAGAGCTGTTGTTTTATTTGATTCGGGGGCAACCCATTCGTTCATATCTGCTAGTTTTGTGAAATTGTGTGGGGTTGAAACTGGTGTAATGAATGAGATGTTTTCTATAACTACGCCAACTGGGAGTGTAACAATTTGTAGTCAGATGTTAGGAAACTGCCAAGTTGTGATTCAAGAGAGACTGCTACCGACGAATCTTGTAGTATACGACATGTCGGTTTCGACGATATACTGGGAATGGATTGGTTGTTCTCCAGTTATGCGGTGATTGACTATCGGAAGAAGGTAGTAGTGTTCAAACCTCCTGGGAAGCAGGAGTATGAGTTCGTAGGATCGTGTGTGCGTTCGATGCCACAGATTCTATTAGCTTTGCAGGTGAGGAGATTACTTTTGGATGGTTGTCAGGGGTACCTAGCTTGCATGAAGGAATCACTACGGGATGAGTTGAGACTCGAGGATATTCGGGTGGTCAACGAGTTTTCGGATGTGTTTCCTGAAGAATTACTCGGTTTACCTCCGGATCATGAAGTCGAGTTTACGATAGAGTTGCTGCCTAGCAAGACACTGATCTCTAAAGCTCCATATCGGATGGCTCCAGCAGAACTTTGAGAGTTGAAGGAGCAGTTGTAGGAATTATTAGAACAAGGTTTTATTCGACCGAGTGTTTCGCCCTGGGGGGCTCCAGTATTATTTGTGAAGAAGAAGGATGGGTCGATGCGTATATGTATTGACTACCGTGAGATCAACAAAGTGACGGTGAAGAACCGTTACCCTTTGCCTCATATAAATGATCTTTTTGACCAGTTGCAAGGAACAAAGGTCTTTTTGAAGATCGACTTGCGGTCAGGATATCATTGGGTGAGGGCTAGAGCAGAGGATGTAGCGAAACAGCTTTCCGAACCAGATATGGCCACTACGAGTTCTTGGTCATGCCTTTTGGGTTGACGAATGCTCCGACGGTGTTCATGGATTAGATGAACAAGGTTTTCCATGAGTACCTGGATCGGTTCGTGGTAGTGTTCATTGACGACATTCTGGTATATTCGAAGATTTCGGAAGAGCATGAGTACCATTTGAGGTTGGTACTATAGACTCTACGGGAGGAGAGATTGTATGCTAAGCTGAAGAAATGTGAGTTCTGGTTGAATCAGGTCGCGTTCTTAGGCCATGTGGTGTCTGAGGGTGGTATCTTAGTTGATCCTAGTAAGATTGAAGTTGTGGTCGACTGGGCTAGACCGAAGAGTGTGCAGGAGGTTCGAAGTTTTCTAGGATTGGCGGGTTACTATCATCGGTTCATAGAGGGTTTCTCTAAATTATCTGGACCTCTGACATGATTGAAGAAGAAAGGGGTGAAGTTTGACTGGACTAGTGATTGCGAGCAATGTTTACTTGAGTTGAAGCACCGGCTGGTTACTACTCCAGTATTGACCATTCCTTCGGGGAACGGGAGTTGTGTGATTTATAACGATGTGTCCTTGAAGGGTTTGGGATGTGTGCTTATGCAACAGGGTAAGGTGGTAGCTTATGCTTCTTGACAACTTAAGGAGTATGAGAAGAAGTACCCTATGCATGATTTAAAGTTAGCTGTTGTTGTTTATGCCTTCAAAATCTGGCGACACTACCTGTACGGTGTTCAGTGTGAGATTTTCACTAACCACAAAGGCCTCAAGTACTTTTTTACGCAGAAGGAGCTGAATATGAGACAAAGGTGGTGGCTAGAAATGATCAAGGACTACGATTGCACGATCAGTTATCACCCAGGGAAGGCTAATATGGTAGCAGATGCGTTGAGTCGGAAGTCAGAGCATGCAGCAGTAACTGCAGTTATAGCTCAACATCATATCAGACGGGATCTGGAAAGTCTTGGCATGGATTTGGTCTCTAGTGATCATCAGGCTTTCATTACTAGCTTGGTAATCCAACCGACTTTGTTTGAGCGTATTAAAGCTGTACAGGCTAATGATGCAGAGTTAACTGAGATTGTGGAGAAAGTGCAGCAGGGTTTGGCTGCAGACTTTAACATCTCTAACAAAGGTGTGTTGAGGTTTGGGACTAGACTGTGTGTCCCAAATGACGATGAGATGAGAAGGAAGATTCTTGAGGAAGCGCATCGTTCTCTGTATACGGTATATCCAGGTAGTACGAAGATGTATCGAGATTTACGCGAGTCCTTCTGGTGGAGTGGTATGAAGAGGGATATTGCCTAGTTTGTGGAGTAGTGTCTAACGTGTCAGCAGGTGAAAGCTGAACATCAAAGGTGGGTAGGGCCGTTGCAGCCTTTGCCTATTCCGATGTGGAAATTGGAGCACATTTCCATGGACTTTGTTATTGGATTGTCATCAGCGCTTCATGGGCAGAATGCTATTTGGGTAATCGTGGACAGGTTGACGAAATCTGCTCACTTTGTACCTATGAAGGTCAGCTACCTTTTGAGTAGACTAGTGAACCTATATGTGCAGGAGATAGTTAGATTGCACGGAGTGTCGGTGTCCATCGCTTCAGATCGGGATCCAAGATTTACTTCTCGATTTTGGAAGAGTTTGCAGGAGGCACTAGGGACGAAGCTTACTTTCAGTACAATGTTCCACCCCCAAACTGATGGACAGTTAGAGAGGACAATACAGATCTTGGAGGATATGTTACGGACTTGTGTATTGGACTTCGGTGGTAGTTGGATTCATTTTCTGCCACTAGTGGAGTTTGCCTATAACAATAGCTTCCAGGCCAGTATAGGGATGGCACCATTCGAGGCTTTGTATGGTTGGAGGTTTCGATCTCCTTTGTATTGGGATGAGGTCGGTGAACGTCAAGTTTTAGGACCTGAACTCGTGCAGTAGGCATCTGAGAAGGTAGGTTTGATCTGGGAGAGGATTAGATCAGCTCAGAGTCAGAAGAAGAGTTACGCAAATGTTTGTCGCCATGACTTGGAGTTCGAGGTAGGGGGTGAAGTATTCCTTAGAATTGCTCCGTTGAAGGGAGTGTTGAGATTCGGAAGGAAGGGCAAGTTGAGCCCAAGGTATATCAGACCATTCAAGGTCATTGGGCGAGTGGGTCTGGTAGCCTACAGAGTTGCACTACCCCCAGCACTCTTAAGGGTCCACGATGTGTTTCACGAATCCATGCTAAGAAGGTATGTGTTGGATCCATCTCATGTTATCACTTATGATGAGTTGGAAATTGAGGATACTTTAGCATATGAGGAAATACATGTTTAGGTTCTGGACCGTAAAGTTCAGAAGTTTCGTACCAAAGAAATACCGTTGGTGAAGGTATTGTGGCAAAACCACGAGGTTGAGGAAGCTTCTTGGGAACTGGAAACGGAAATACACAGGAAGTATCTGCAGTTGTTCTGAGTAGTACTTGGATAACAGGGTGGTATGACTATGTATGTATGTATGTAAACCTCTGTTATCATATTGTAGTTAGTGGTTAGTCTCTGGGAGAAGTCTTGTTGTATTGTAAGCTCCCAGGACCATGTATGTATGTGACCACGATATTCCTCCACCATAAATGAGGGAATGTATGTATGTATTGTAATGGGACTGCGTATAAATGGCCGCCATATTCTCTAAAGGGTGTATGTATGTATCATGACAGGGCTACGTATAAATGGCCGTCGTATTCTCTAGAGGGTGTATGTATGTATCGTGACGGGACTACGTATAAATGGCTGCTATATTCTCTAGAGTATGTATGTATGTATCGTAATGGGGCTGCGTATAAATGGCCACCATTTTCTATGGAGTATGTATGTATCGTAGAGGGGCTGCATATGAACGGCCGTCATTTCACCTTAGAGAATGTATGTATGTAGTAGTATGGATGTATTTGTAACGAGAGATTGCAAATTTTGAGGATGAAATTTTTGTAAGGAGCGGAGATTGTAAGAACCCGAACCGTGGTGTATGGGTTAATTATGTAAAAGAGGGGTAAAAATGGAATTTGTACAGACTTCATTGACGAGGCCATAATTCGTCAACGAAGGCTGAAGGCTTCTCGTCGACGAAATTCAGAAGCTTGTTGACGAGTGAATGCCGAGAGGCCAAGAAAATTTGGAATATCTGGCTCGTCGACGAGGCTAGTGAAGAATTCGTGGACGAGGACCTCAATTTGTCGACGAATCCACTCGGGTCAAAGGTGCTATAAAGGATATTTTGGGTTGCTTTGGGGCTAAGTTTCCCTAAACTCTCTCCCTCTCTCTCTAGAACTCGAAGCTCTCTCTCTCTCTCCTTGATTCCTTCACCGTTTTTCGCCTAATTCACAAATCCAAAGTTACTGCAAGGATCAGCGAAGGATTATTTACGTTTCTAGCAGATCGGAATCTTGTTTTGAGGGATTTCGGGTTTCGAGCTAAAATCGAGGTAAGGCTCGATTTTCATTTCTGATTCAGTATATGCGTAGTAGTATGGATTGTAAGTATGTATTGTATTGTGGTTTGTAGGTTTTGGAGTCTCGGTTCGTAGTTTTGGGGATCGAAGAGTTCGTAGCTGGAATTCGGGTTAAGGTAAGGGGATTCTGTTTATATCAATTCATTTTCGAAATCAGGATCGGTAAGCTTGTAGGCTACAATTGTATGTATGTTTTGGTAAATTATTTGGGGAAATCTATTGGGTAAAAATGCAGGATTTTCGGGTTACAGTTTTTTGGGAAAATTGGGGATTACAGGTATCATCTCTACTTGGTTTGGAAAACTGTTAGTTACGTTGAAACTATATTATTGAGGTGACTGTAATCCATATTTGCATAAACTGTATACTTGAATTTGTAAACGATATGATTTTCTGTAAACCAAATAAGTGTGGTATGTATGGTTTTATGTATTTGTTCTAGGTATTTGTAAAACAGCTATGTGACGGCTAATTACCGTACGTTGAAATGTATAGGAACGTGAGTTCCAAAATGATTCCAAGGATTTCTAAAACAGCCATGTATCGGTTAACAACCGTGGGCGAGAGTGGTGGGCTCTATATCCGGGGTGTGAAATATCACCAGTATGTTCCGGCTGGTCACGAAAGGGTGTGTTCTACACCATATGTAGCAATGTAATCACTGTGGGCCTGAGTCCTCGCAGCGTAGTTGTGCATATGGCAATGTAATCGTTGTGAGACTAGGTGACCTTGTGTAGTTGCATATGTAGCAATGTAATCACTATTGGGCCTGGGTCATTGCATTGTAGTTGCGTATGTAGCAATGTAATCGATGTGAGACTAGGTGACCTTGTGTAGTTGCGTATGGAGCAATGTAATCACTGTGGGCCTCGGTCGTCACAGCGTAGTTGCGTATGTAGCAATGTAATCGTTATGAGACGAGGTGACCTTGTGTAGTTACGAACTTGTGTGACGACACTGACCGTATGTTTTGGGTATCGTATGTACTGGAATGGTTTTTGTGAAAATACTGGAACTGTATGGAACTGTATGTATTTGTATGAAGTTGTATGGAAATGTTTCGAACTGTATCGTATTTTATAGTGTTATGAAGTATGTAAAATAACACTGGTATGCCACACACTGATATAACATGTTTTCTCCCTTACTGAGAGGTGTCTCACCCTGAATATATATAAATGTTTTTCCAGGTCCTTCGGGTAGCTGAAACTAGCATCCTAGCGTCCGAAAGCAAGGGGTGTCGTTTAGCTACTGCTAGTACCTGTTAGGTACGAGTTTTGGTATCCAGGTTGTCGGGATGGTTTTTGTAGACACCTAGGGTATCCTTGGTATTATGGGAATGTATATCCTAGGTTGTATAGACTCTGGTATGATACTGTTTATGTATAAAAGACCGTATTCCGCTGCGTATTTTGGATGAGTATGGATGGTTGTGTATATATGTGGGCATCCATTCACCCCACGGGGTCAGACCCTCTATTTTTATTGTATCATGTATATTTTAAACTGATACAGAAACAGGTTAGGTTACTAAATTCACACCTGGGACCCACCTACGGGTTCGAGGCGTGACAATTCTCATTTTCAAAATCACTAGAATAATAAGAAGATGAGGAGAATGATGATTGTACCTCAAAGTCATCATATGACATTAGACACATATTGGAAATCTCGTTATCACTGGTTTCAGATTCTGAATAGCTTGTGTTGTGTGTATCCCAACCGACTTTCAACGCCTTCTTTTTTTTCTTTGAGGCTTTCACTAGTTTGGGACACTTAGGCTTAATGTGTCCAACCTCTCTGCAGTTGTAGCATGTTGATGGATCTTCCTTCTTTTTCTTCATGCTTGACTCTCCTCTTTCTGATTTTAAGTTTCGAAATTTTTTGTTGAACTTCTTATTCTTCTTCAAGAACTTCCCGAACTTCTTTGTTAGTAAGGTCACGTCGTCATCTGATTCTGAATCACTTCCCTCACTGGAGCAGTTTGACAATGCCTTAAGTGCGGTAATTTTCTTTGCCTTATTCTACTCACTTTTCCTTGCATTTATTGCAAGCTCATAGGTGATGAGTGATCCAATGAGTTCATCAATAGACATCTCCTTGAGATTTCTCCATTCTTCTATTATTGTAGCTTTCGCTACCCAAACTAGAGGTAGTCCCCTGAGTATTTTCCTGATCAACTCATAAGTAGAGTAAGTTTTTCCAAGTGCATTTAAAGAATTAGTGATGTGTGTGAATATAGTGTACATGGATTGAATAGATTCATCATTTTTCATTTTAAATGCTTCATATTCACTGGTGAGCATGTCTATCCTACTATCTTTTACTTCCTTAGTGCCTTCATATGTAACTTCTAATTTTTCTCAAATTTCTGTAGCAGAGTTACATGCCATTACCTTATTAAATTCATTTACATCTAATGCATAGAAAAACAAGTTTATCACAGTAGCATTTATTCGCACTAATTTCCAGTCCTCTTCAGTATACTCATCTTCAGTTTTAGATACATTTACCTTATCAATTACTTTCATGGGAACATGATTTCCCTTAGTAACTATTTTCCGTACCTTCCGATCTACATTTAATAGGAATATGCTCATCCTATGTTTCCAATAGGTGTAATTTACACCACAGAAAATAGGTGGTCTAGTGGATGAGTGTCCCTCACCGAATAGAGTTACACCATTGTGTGCCTTGTGATCTTTTTATAAAAGAACTATTAAGTCTATGTAAACCCGCTCTGATACCAAATGTTGATTTAGGTATAATCCCAAGAGGGGGGGGGGGGGTGGGATGAATCAGGTATTTCAAAATCTTTCAAACTTATTTACCACTTAATCCTGATTTCTATGTTTAAAAAATTAGATGCAAGAGTTTGAGGCTGATTTAAATTTATTTTATCAATGAATCCTTTTTACCCAATTAAGTGCATGTGGAATTATTCAACATACACGTGCAATACAAGTAATAAAATGCAGTGCAAAATATATATATATATATATATATATATAAGGGAAGAGAGAATGCAAATGCGATTTTACGAGGCTCAGCCAACCCGTTATACGTCCTTGCCTTGAGCAACTGACCGGTGCAAACTGCAAGTGCATAGTATCGTAGTTTTATAATATAATGATGTGTAGAGTATCGTCCTCAGGGATTGATGTCTTAATTTTACCAAGTACCGAAATTTTACTAACCTTGATTTTATTTAGACAAATTAATAATTTTAGACTGGGAAATTCAAACAAAACTATTTTAAATAAACTATTCAAGAGAATTTAAAAATGGATACCGCGTGTCAAATTGATGATGGTGAAAACTTCTAGGAAACCGATTTCACCTAGTTTCTCACTATGCTTTACTCATTTAGCTAATTCAACTTCGTTTTCTCTGTTTGTTAGCAAATCGCCAATTTTTCCAAAAGCCTCTTTTGACAGTCAATCAGAACCTATTCTTGTTTATTATTTAACATAAGAGTATGCAAATTAATAATGCAAGAACGTAGTAAGACCCTCGATTTTTAATGCTACGTAGGTTCATACAAGTCTTTCGATCTCTATATTTACCTACGCTGAATTATCCAAGATCTATCCTATAATCCCCCCTTTCAGTAGCAAATCATAAGACTAAAATCATTTAATTAATGGCCAGTTAATTAAAAGCATTAGGCATAGAATAACTCAAACAAATATTAATGAAAACTACTTCAGATTAGCATCAAAGAGCAAGCATAGTTCGAAACTGGCTACATCATTTTCATAGAATACAAAAATTTAGTTCATTTTGAAAATTAAATCCACGATAACAGATTTCACCATATTTTCTTCTATTTGGAGCGTACGAGAAAGATCAACACTCGCAGCACCGCCATCGTGCGTCACGAACACTGTGAACACCGTCGTTGTTCGCCCCTTCTAATTCTGAAAAGATATTATTTTTGCATTTCTCCAACTCTCCTTTGCTGGCTGTGTGTGTATCTTCGCAGCACCCCCAAAAGAAAACCACAAGAAAGCTCCCAAAAAATAATTTTTTCAAAAAAACCTGTGGTCCGGCCTCCCTTCAATGTCTCACCAAAAAAATAATTTTTTTTTTTTTTTTTCTGTATGGTGCGACCTCAATCTCTAGCCCCAGCGCACACTGCCCCCTCTTCTCCTGTCCAAAAAACCACCCCCTTGCTGCCCTAGCCTCCTTCAATAAGAAAACCCCAAAAAAAAATGTCTCCTTTTACTTTCCTTTTCTTTCCTTTCTTTCCTTTATGTCCCAGCGCCTCACCCAGCGCATGATGACCCGACTGCATGGCCGAGTCACATCATCCTTAATATATATATATATATATATATATATATTTTATTTTTTTTTTCTTTTTTTTTTTTCAAAAGCATACGGTTGCCTCCACTTCAAGCCCACTTTCGACCATTTTACAGCCCTTAGCTCTCAAAGCTCAAAACATGAAAGTTGTATAGATCTTTTTCAGATTTTTTTAAAATTTTGAATCATCTCAATTGGAACTCGGACGTGAAAGTTACACCCAAATTACGAGGAATTGTCGAAATAGTCTACAAAACGGCGTATAGAAACTTCACGTCTGATTTCGACCTTGATGCAGCTAGTGTTTTGTAAAATGCAAAACATAAAAATTGTAGATCGTTTTCTTATCTTTCTATGGCATCTTGAATCATCTAAATTGGAGGTCGGATGAGAGAGTTAGCACAGATTGCAAAGTACCATCAGTTTTTAGCTTCCAACACTTGCTCTACAATAAATAAATAAACACCAAAATTTCATACATTACTCAATCAAATCCAAATTTTATAAATAGAACACAATATTAGAATATTGAGAGTAATTAGGCATTTAAATAAAAATATATAATTTGCAATGCATGAATTAAAACACCTAATTATGCAATTTAAGCGCGTAATCACACCCTCCAACTAAAGTTTTGCTAGTCCCTAGCAAATAACGTGAATGCAATTCAGGGTGGTGTCATACCAATTTCAATGAATGAATATACATGCAACACAACCATACCCTTTCACATACAGGAATATCACCAATTACACACAAACTCATTCATACCCATTTCATGCAACTCCGAAATAAGTCATTCATGCAAATCTCATCATTATATAGCCATTAAGAATAGTAAACTCACGTAGAATTAAACAGAGAGCACAATTCAGAGTTAATGTAGCCATATAAATTCAAGTATAAATAGGCGAAATCTTGAAGCATGTGTAATGTGTGTGACTCGTTACACCCAGGATATCTGTGGACACTTAAAGAACTGTCGTTTTGACTCGGCCTAACTGGTATACCCTCAAAAATATTCAAAAAGGGCGGGTTCACTCATCGTATGTGAGGAGGAGTGTCATGATCAAACATCCCACACACTGTAAGGAACAAACGCTAAATGTACGGAGTGGACTAGTCTGAAAAGGATCCAGCCTATTTAGGGGGTATCGGGTCCTTCACCCTAGCATCTTCTCACCTACTCGCCATATCCAACCAAGGCCACCTTAGATCAACTTATCCACAAACAAAGGGTGAATACATCTGAGGCATTAGGAAGGTGAAGAATCTTCATATGTGGATAACATGTGTCTTGTCCGTGACTTTTGTTGTAGTTGTGTGGAGCAGGTATTAATCTTTCACCTCCTCTGGGGTATTTCTATTTCTCTTTTTCTTTCTTCTGCTCATTTTTCTATTTCTTTCTTTTCATGGTCAATAAGGACAATCATAACACTTATTTTATTGTTTTCATACCACCCATGTGCATTAAACTCGAACAAGAGTCCATGAAATAAGTCTATTTCTAGGGGTGGTTCGGCCTTCACATCTTGAGTAGGCTACAAGACCTAAGTTTCTATCTCCCCACTAGATGTCACCTCTAGGCTAGCAATTCAAAAACCAAGACTAGTGTACAAAGAGTATCCAGAAAAAATAGGGAAAGTTGAGTTTCATGAACTCTGAGTTGACGTCAAAACTCAAAAGAGCGATAAATGGCTCAACAGTACCTCACAAGGTGTCAAAGTCTCCACGGGCGCTCTCTCAGTGTTCACAAGGAACACTAAGTGCTACAAGTCACGTGAACGTATATTTTTTTTTTAGCCTCAAGAGATACCATGTAGATACAAGAGTTTATATAGCCAGATTAACACAATTGAACTACCAATCAACTTTCAATGAGTCCTAGTTTAGCCATATAAATAGAAACTACGCATAAATGACACAAGTGTGTACTCCTAGGTTATATGCAAGTATATGAAGGGCATAAGTAGTGTCACGCATGGCCTAATCATCCATATTCACACTTTTTTTTTTTTCAATTTTATTCAAAAATGAGAAAGATTGAAGAAAAGAAAGAAACTTCCCTGACTTATTGGTGAATCCATAGAGGAATTAAGTTTTCAACTTTGTACTCGTGCCAAATAAACCTGCATAAAAAATCTAATTTATTCAAAAGTGCATAGATAAATTAATAAAGTAATAAAGATAAAAGAAATAAACAAAAGAAAAACTCTTTGGGTTACCTCCCATAAGCGCTTGTTTTAACGTCTCCAGCCAGACGTTTCAATCTTTATCAACCAGGATCTCCAAGAGGAATAAATGCATAGTTCCTCTCCATTTGTTCTCTATAATAGTGCTTCAATCTGTGACCATTAACTCTGAATATATTCCTTGGGAAGAGTTTTAATCGTGAGTTGAAGGGTAGAACCTGTTGTCCTGGAGCACACTCACGCCTGATAATCTGTTTTTCATGCCACTTCTTCGTCTGCTCTTTGTAGATTTTTGCATTTTCATACGCATCACCCAAGAATGCATAGCGAAGATGCTCAGGGAATTTTTTCAACTTTGGAGATATAGGTTGCTGCATCTTTTCTTTGGAGATTACAAAATTCTTCTTTGCTACCATAGGTTCTAGCCTCCCCACACGCTGCTGTGTTGTAATCTGCTGCAAGGATCGTTCTAGGTGATCAGCTTGTACACCTTTTTGAAAGACTTTTTCTATACATTGCTAAATGACATCTACCCAAAAGCAAGTGCTTGGATCTTTTGGGAATCTCTTGTCTTGGTAGATGTTGAACATAACCTCTTCCTTGTCCACTCTCAATGTTAACTCACCCTTTTGAACATCAATTAAAGCCCTTCCAATGGCCAAGAATGGTCAGCCAAGAATTAGTGGGACTTCTTGGTCTTCCTCCATATCTAACACCACAAAATTAGCAGGAAAAATAAATTTATCCACTTTTACTAATACGTCTTCTATGATTCCACGTGGATACTTGATGGATCGGTCTGCTAGTTGCAAACAAATGGCTGTTTGTTTCATCTCTCCAAGTCCCAATTTCCTGCAAACAAAAAGTGGCATAAGATTAATACTAGCACCAAGATCACATAAAACTTTATCAAAAAAAAAAAATTTCCAATAGTGCAAGGCAAAGTAAAACTCCCTGGATCTTTTAATTTTTGAGGCAATTTCTTTTGAAGAATAGGACTACACTCCTCGGTAAGCTTCACTGTTCGAACTTCTACAACCTTCTTTTCTTTGAAATGATCTCCTTCAAGAATTTGACATAGTTTGGCATTTGTTCAAAGGCATCTACAAAAGGAATATTTATGTGAATTTTCTTTAAAATATCCAAAATTTTGGAAAATTTCTTATCTAATTTTTGCTTTTGAAAGCGTTGAGGATAAGGAAGTGGAGTAGAGAGAATAGGAGGATTGTCAGGAAATGAAATTTCTGGAAGCATGTCTGTCTCTTTTGGTGTATCATCCACAATCTCTTCTTCTTACCCTTTATTCTTGCTTCGACCATTCTTTTTAGGTGTAGGTGTGGACATGGTTTCTTTTGCTGGTGATTTCTCAATTTCTCTTCCACTCCTAAGTGTGGTGACATTGCATTGTTCCTTAGGATTCACTTCTGTGTTGCTAGGAAAAGTTCCTCTCTGTTGGGTATTTATGGTCGTGGCCAGTTGCCCAATTTTTATTTCAAGATTCTTCATGGTGGCTCCCATGTTGTTGCAATGAGTCTCAATGTTGTCTTTTCGTGCATCTGTCTTTTTAAACCTTGCTTTTGTCTCCTCAACAAAAGATATCATGGCATCCTCAAGTGACATCTTTTTGGCAAAGGATCACCACGATAATTGTACCAATTATTGATGTATTGAACCTATTCATAACTCGCTCCAATGCTCGGATCTGTCCTACTTGTAGCTGCCACATATTCTACACCTTGTGGTATCCTCTGGGTTGTCAAAGATGAAATATGATGAGATAGAGAAGCAAACTTGAGCTGAAAGTGCAGCAAAAGGCTCTAATTCATGAATTCCAGCAACTTTCTTAGCCATAGTTCTTTCAGTTGGCCATTGATAGTTATTTGAGGCCATTTCTTCCAAAAGAGCAGTAGCACCCTCAGGTGTCTTTGCCATCAAAGTTCTTCCTAGATGCAGCATCAACTAAAGTCCGCATTTGCCCATTCAACCCATTATAGAACATCTGAATCTGCAACCAATCCAGTAATCCATGTTGTGGGCAGCGTCGAATCAATTCTTTATACCTTTCCCATGCTTCATAAAGTGATTCAAAATTATGTTGCTTGAATTGACCAATCTCACTCCAGAGTTGAGCTGTTTTTGCAGGTGGAGAGAATTTAGCCAGAAATTTTTTTGTCATGTCCTGCCAACTCGTGATACTCCTCGGTTGTAGAGACTGTAGCCAACCTCTTGCTTTGTTCCTCAAAGAGAAAGGGAATAATCTCAGTCTAATGATGTCTTCAGTAACACCATTGATCTTCACAGTATCACAGATCTCTAAAAACTTCGCCAGATGGATAGTGGGATCATCCAGTGGTGATCCACTGAATTGGGCCTGCTGTACCATGCTGATTAATAGGGGTTTGAGCTCAAAATTGTTGGCATTAATGGGCTGGCGTCTGATACTCGAATAATTGTCATTTACAACTGGTCGCACATAATCCTTCAGGGCGCGTGGCTGCGCATTATCTTGTCCATTCTCCATGACTAATACCCTCTTTTTCCTTAGTGCTCTAAGTGTTCTTTCAATCTCCAAATCAAAAGGAATAATGGCACGGGTTCTAGCACTGCGCATCCAACATCAAAAAACACACTAGAAATATAGAAAAAAATAATAAAATAAAATAAAATGAAATAAAATAAAAAGAAAAGAAATAAATAAAAATATAAAAATAAAAATCTAAATTAAAACCAAGATTACTTTGTATCGATATTAGCAAAAATAAGAAAAACTCAATCCCCAGCAACGGTGCCAAAAACTTGACCGGTGCAAACTGCAAGTGCACAGTATCGTAATTTTATAATATAATGATGTGTAGAGTATCGTCTTCAGGGATTGATGTCTTAATTTTACCAAGTACCGAAATTTTACTAACCTTGATTTTATTTAGACAAATTAATAATTTTAGATTGCGAAATTCAAACAAAACTACTTTAAATAAAGTATTCAAAAGAATTTAAAAATGGATACCGCGTGTCAAATTGATGATGGTGAAAACTTCTAAGAAACTGATTTCACCTAGTTTCTCACTATGCTTTACTCATTTAACTAATTCAACTTCGTTTTCTCTGTTTGTTAGCAAATCGCCAACTTTTCCAAAAGCCTCTTTCGTTTAATATAAGAGTATGCAAATTAATAATGCAAGAACGCAGTAAGACCCTTGATTTTTAATGCTACGTAGGTTCATACAAGTTTTTTGATCTCTATATACCTATGCTGAATTATCCAAGATCTATCTTATAATCCCCCATTTTGGTAGCAAATCACATGACTAAAATCATTTAATTAACGACCAGTTAATTAAAAGCATTAGACACAAAATAACTCAAACAAACATTAATGAAAACTACTTCAGATTAGCATCAAAGAGCAAGCATAGTTCGAAACTGGCTACATCGTTTTCCTAGAATACAAAAATTTAGTTCATTCCGAAAATTAAATCCAACATAATAGATTTCACCATATTTTTTTCTATTTGGAGCATACGGAAAAGATCAACACTCGCAGCACCGCCATCGCGCGTCACGAACACCCCGAACACCGCCGTTGTTCGTCACCTTCCGATTCTGAAAAGATATTATTTTTGCGTTTCTCCAACTCTCCTTTGCTAGCTGTGTGTGTATCTTTGCAACACCCCCAAAAGAAAAGCACAAGAAAGCTCCCAAAAAATAATTTTTCAAAAAAACCTGTGTGGTCCGCCTCCTTTCAGCGTCTCACCAAAAAAATGACCTTTTTTTTTCTGTATGGTGCAGCCTCAATCTCCTGCCCCAGCGCACGCTGCTCCCTCTTCTCCCGTCCAAAAAACCACCCCGTTGCTGCCCTATCCTCCTTCAATAAGAAAATCCCAAAAAAAATGTCTCATTTTACTTTCCTTTTCTTTCCTTTCTTTCTTTCCTTTGTGTCCCAGAGCCTCACCCAGCCCATGATGACCCGGCTGCATGGCCGGGTCACATCATCTTTAATATATATATTTTTTTTTTCTTTTTTTTTTTTTCAAAAGCATACGGTTGCCTCCACTTCAAGCCCTATTTCGACCCTTTTACAGCCCTTAGCTCTCAAAATTTAAAACATAAAAGTTGTAGAACTCTGTTTCATATTTTCCTAGAATTTGGAATCGTCTCAATCGGAACTTGGACGAGAAAGTTACACCCAAATTACAGGGAATTATCGAAATAGTCCACAAAACGGCATATGGTAACTTCACGTCTGATTTTGATCTTGATGCAGCCAGTATTTTGAAAAACACAAAACACAAAAATTGTAGATCGTTTTCTTATCTTTCTATGGCATCTTGAATCATCTAAATCAGAGGTCATATGAGAGAGTTACGCACTAATGTCAAAGTACCATTAGTTTTTAGCTTCCAACAGTTGCTCTACAATAAAATAAAATAAAAAAACACCAAAATTTCATACATTACTCCATAAAATCCAAATTTTATATATAGAACATAATGTAAGAATATTGAGAGTAATTAGGCATTTAAATAAAAATTATAATTCACAATGCATGAATTAAAGCACCTAATTACGCAATTTAAGCGCGTAATCAGCAACCCACTCAAAGATTCCACTATAATCCCAGCTCCTTAAATTGGGATGGGGCTTCCCTTACATCCACTGTTTATAAGAGGTACAACTTCCTCCTACTCCACTGCTTACTAGAGATGTAGCTGTCTCCTCAAAGGTTCACAACCTGGACCTTGATTACAATACAATATCAAATTTGCGAAACACTCAATGTTGCTTCTAACAAAGCTAGTGAGTACAATGGAAAGTCCTAACACATAATCATATGATGAAACTTGAAGTTTAGAATGTATGAAATGATACAATTGTTTAATGAATGAAATGCTTCAACACACAATTTCCCTTTTTATCAAATCTCCCAAAATGATGATTTAAGTAAAAGCCATGGAGAAATTATGATTAAAGTTCAATTTCTTTAATGCAGAAATATCAACTGTGATCTTATCAAAAGATTTATCTTTGACTATTATAACGATCAAAATCAAAGAGTTTACTTCCTAATATTCAACCACAATGCAATCTTTGTAATATGCAAATATATATACGATATGTATTCCAAAGATCAAAAATCTAATGTAATATTTTTAGAAAATATCCCTTAATAATATATCGTTATGAACACTAAGGATATTCAAACAAGTAGTTTTGTAATATTGAAAATATCAAGTCTTTGATCGAGAACTCACTTGAATCAAAAATATCTAATGAATAACAAAAGCTTTTCTTAAGTGATAATTTCATCAAAATGATTTAATATATGCACACTCAAGATCAACCTCTTAACAAATATTCAAAAATGGATTTAGCAATGACAAGCTCTTTGAAAAAATGAATATAAATTTGCAAATCAGATTAGATGAAGAAACTTTATGAAAATAACTATTAACGACCATATTTATTTACCAAACCTCAATACCAAATAGAAATCAAGAAGTGTGTATGAAATCCCTTTGTTTTTCTGAGTTGATTTGCCTAAACTTGATGAGTATGAGCTGGTGTGTAGGCAATCGTATGACTATATGTTCAAGTTTCTCAAGTCTCGTTCAAAAAGATGTTCTCTTCTCTTCTTGTTGATCTTAGCTTATGCACTAGGATTTAGATGTTCAATA
Organism: Malania oleifera; assembly: GCF_029873635.1. Taxonomy (NCBI): domain Eukaryota; kingdom Viridiplantae; phylum Streptophyta; class Magnoliopsida; order Santalales; family Ximeniaceae; genus Malania; species Malania oleifera. The sequence goes on from NC_080425.1 coordinate 45,668,023, forward strand.
TATAGGTGTCTTACCCTTAGAATCAATCCTAACCATTGGATCAAAGAAATAGCTCGCGTGTTCTTTCTTTAAAAATTAGATTTTTGAACTTTCCGCAGGTTCATGCGACTGAGGTTAAAGACCCAGGTGACTAAAGTTCCTTAGAACTTCAAAAATTAACCTGGACACAGGGTCAGGCGACTGAAGTTAGGGTTCAGTCTTTTGAAGTGTCGGGTTCAGGCAACTGAAGTTTGACTTCAGTCTACTGAGGTGCTTCGGTCAAGTTTTGTGTTTCACCATTAATTTTTTAGGTCACTAAACTTAATCTTCGGCCTCCTAAAGAAATTCTTCAGGCACTTGAACGTTGAGTTCGATCTACTAAAGTTACCAAATCTTGGATTTTTTCTTTTAATTTAAAAAATCCTCCTTACTCTCTTTCTTGGCTTTTTATAAAAATATTTTCTAGGGTTTTAAAAATATTTTTAAGTCCATAAATATCCCCTAATGATCTTCATGAAATGCATGAGTCCTGAGGTCATTCTAGAATATGTTGATCCTCAAATTAAATCATATGAAAATGTAAATACATTAGTTCTAAGTACCCATTCCCATGACGTTCTTGACTTTGCCGCTTGCATTTTCATTCTTCAACTCTTTTAGTTCCATGGATTATGCCAAGATGTGTATGCTTTAGTCTTCATGGCTTCCAAGGCTTGTTATCTTTCCGTGCATCCTAAATATTGTTCATGTTCACAATCTTAATGCACAGATCAAATACCATGTGATTTGTTATTATCAAAATCGTATTGGACTCATAGAGTCAACATCATCTCCTTGACTTGACTATTTAAGTTGATCCATACTAGACTGTTTGAGTTGTTTGATGTAAATTACTGCGAATTATTTGTTGAACTCAAACTGGTCACTTAGATACATATTTCTTTTGGGAAAATGCTTCATTTTCAAACGGCATGCTGCCAAAATTTTTTAAAATCTTTCCAAATTATATCTTGTATCTAAATGATTATTATTGTTTGCCTATTTGCTCTAATTGCTTTTATCCTGACCCTTTTTTTTGTTGCCAAAAGGGGGAGAAGAGGCAAAATTGGGTACTTTTATAATAATTGAGCTTTTAAATATCTTTATGCATATTGTCAGGTGGAGCATTTCTTGATTGTACCCACTTTTTGCATAAAGTATTTGTCATCATAAAAAATGGGGAGATTGTTGACCTAAATGGTCATACTCCATTTTGCTAATGACAAATACATTGGTAGTGATGTTTGCCTTGAGCTTGCATGCAGGTTCACTCTACGCATGAAATTAAAAAGAACGTTATATCATGATAGTGTATGGTGACTCCAAGGGAGATTGAAGAATATTATACTTAATTTGTATTTGTAATTTGTATATTCTTCATTCTATCTTGTAATTTAATATGGTCTATAATAACTGCATCACACATGATAGGACTGTATGCTTAGATTACCCTAGATTGACCTTAGGTTCCTACACACTTAGTGCACAGGACCCCACTACACTTACATGTCATCAAGGGTAAATTTAAATTAAAGAATGAGACTTAGGCTTAAAATCATAAGGGCTTCAGGTGACCAAACCAGGTAAGTCAAATTGCCTCAGTTGACCAAACTGTTTACTAGTCAAAAAAGTTGACTTGCCTTCAGGTGACCGAACTCAGAATGAACAGAGTGTCCACGGTCAATCGAACTCATATCCTTACTTCTTACAACAACTCAAGTGCCCGAACTTCACATTCAAAATACCCTTGGACGACCGAATGTGCAAGTTCAACAGACCCGAACTTGAACCAATCGATTGAACCTCGGGCGGATTGGAAAATCACCTTGGTTAGCAGACCGAACCCTTGATCAAGCACCCAAATTTCAAAAATCACTTTTTCTGTTGTGTCTGTTCGGGCGACTGAACCTATGGCTCGGTCAACCGAAACTCTCGGGTAGGCCAAATTTTTACCACGGTTAATTCGGGTTAAACATGGTTAATTTCTTACACACTTTTTAAACAATTTTAATAATTTCTTGAGTGTCCCCAATGGTTATAATTTTGGCCTTCTCTCTATATATATGGGTTCATTTGCACAATTAATAGAAGATTAGCATTTTGGATTAGCCTAAAAATCCTTTAATTTTTTGAGTGCATATTTTTCCTATACAAAGCCAAATACTCACCCATTGATATTCCTCTGCTAAACCAAGTTTGGTGAGAGTGCCCTTGAGTTAATCCTACATTGTTTGCACTTGCTCAAACTCTCTTTGTTCTAGTTGATCTAATGTTTTTGATTGAGAGTTTTAGCCAAGATTTTTCCCCTGATTTAATTAATAAATCTTTGTGTGGGAAAACCTTTGTAGCTAGTGAGTCTTTGCATCATTGTTGCCAGACTCATCAAGCTTGTGTGTTTTTGATTGTGTAAAATATTTTTCACAAGCTTACTAATTTTTCAAATATCTCTTGAGCAAATATTTTGAGAAATTTTTTTTTGATATATTTTGAATACTCTTGTTGGAACTCTTTGAAACCTATTGTGATTAATTAATATTGATACTTTGTTTTAAAGATTGTTTGAAAATACACTCTAGGACTTGATTGTATATTTACATCAGATTGAGTGTTAGCACACTTCATTTGCACTGAGCATAAATTCTATCATCTGTGTGTGCATATTTATCTAGACTATATTGTAGTACATATATGCTTGTGTAGAAGCACTGAAAGCTAAGGAGTTCTCCCAAGAGGGGGGGTGAATTGGATTATTAAAATTTCTTTTGATTCTTTTTATGAATTCTTTGACCTCTTGTTAATTTATTAAATACACAGAAAAAGCGTAAGTGAACAAGCAATCCCCAAAACATTATTCAATCAAACCAATCAATCCAAACCAATCAACCACAATATATTCAATCAAGATATAAAATTCAGCTCTTATACAAGTTTCAGCTTTTGTAGCCTTGTATATATGAATTTGATTCAAGTCCTATAGAGAATGAAATTGGTCTTTCAAGATGATAAGCAATATAACCTCCACACTCTTCCCAAAATTTAGATTTCAAATAAACCTTTAGTTAATAGGTTTTGGGTGTTGACCAATCAACGTACTCCCTTATGGTTTCCGCAATTAATATTGATCAACCAGCGTACATCCTTTCGGTTTCCGCAAGTCCCATAAACAAATTAATCGTTAGTTTATTTAAAATCCAATCCATGTAGTTTTTATGATTAGAAAATTTAAATCATCAATGTAGTTGATATATGATGAAAAGTAAGGAGAATAGGGACAGAGAGTGACACCACATTTTTTATGAGGTTCAGCTTATCCTTAGCCTACGTCCTCACATTTGGCCAATACCACCAAAGGATTCCACTATACCGTTCCTTTCTGAGTGGAACAAACCTTTTCTAAGTGATACCCCATGCTCAAACACTCCTTAAGTAGGCTAGAGCTGCGCCACTCTAAGTGATATCCCACACTCGGTCACTCCTTCAATAGGCTAGAGCAGTGCCTCTCCAAGTGATACCCCACACTTGGTCAATGATCCAACAACCTGGAATCATCAAGAAACAAGAAACAATAGTTGCGTACAAGAACACTCTCACATAGAGCAGATTAGTACAAATTCAATCACTATGTACTTTAATATTAAATATCAATATAAAATAAGATTGAAACTCAAGTATAGATTTCACGAATTATCCTTCTTAAATGTAGATTAGCAGTAGAAATCATATTTGGATAATTAGCTCTTTCATAAATTCAGCTTCAATTGTGCACAGTGTTGAACAAGAGAGAGCAGCAAGATAGCAAGATAGCTTTCAGCTTAATAACAAAATTTTCAATTCTTCTGTTCTTGGTGTTTAATTTGATTTGCAAAACCATGTATTTATAAGATTCTAAAAGTGATTTCATGTTGCCCAAGGTTACTTGGAGTGTCTTCCAAGTTTTTAGAAAAGTTGGGGCATAAGAAACCATTAGTTGAATTTTAAAACATTTAAAAAATTTTACTGTTAACAGTGTTCAGACGACTGAACTATCGGGTTGAGTCTTCTGATGTTCCTTAAAGCACTGAAAATTATAGTCTGGACACAGGGTCAAATGACTGAACTGCAGGTTCAATCTTCTGAAGTCCCACCTCAGACGACGGAACTGAGGGTTTAGTCTTCTAAGGGCGTTCTTCCTGTTATGTGTTTCAATAGATAAATCTTCAATTGGCTGAACTAATTCTTCAGACTTCTGAAGTAAAACTTCATTCGTCCGGGGGTGCATCTTCAGAATTTTGAGGGTACACCTCAGTCGTCTGGGCAGACCAACTCTAGTTTTTTCAGTTTTGTTTTCAAAAAAATATTTTTGTTCTTTTGCTTTGCTTCTTCATAAAACATTTTCCAGGGTTTTAAATAAGGTCTCTAAGTCCATAATTAACCCTAGAAGAGCTTCAAAGTATTTCCATAAGATATTTAAATATGAAGTACTTACATAAAGACTTTTTATGACATTTGACATTCTAAACACTTAAGTCTTCATGCTTGTCTTTCTTTGAGGTTTCTTGCTTTGTCTTTTGTTGGTTCCATCTTGTCTTCAAGCTTTAATATACTTTAAGCTTTTTATCAAGTCTTCTTTAACATCTATGCTCTCATAATCTTCAAGCTTTATTAGGACATATTTTGAATCCATCCCTTGACTCTTTAATCTTCATTTGTTCATCTTTGTTTGCATTCATCCTTGTATTCATATACTTGAATCCTGAAGTATCGTCACTCAACCAAATATGTTAAGTTCATCTTATTTTTTATCATCAAAACAAGATTTTAAGCCTTATAAGGCCAACAAGCACTTAAATTGTATGCAAAATTTCATATTTGATTGTATTCCAACGTGGGTCTGAAGAGGGAGACTTGCCCTGTGAAAAGTTCTGAATTGGCTTTGACCCAATTAGAAAAGTTAGGTACACCATCCTGATAAGGTGTTATAATCGGTGCCGCTCCACTCGTGAAGTGAGCCTTAGTGAAATCCTTGTGCTTGTGAGCCAAGGTGGGGACGTAGGCAGTATTGGCCGAACCTCGATATCATATTCAATGTCACTTTTATATTTTTTGCATTATATTCTGCTTTGTGCTTGATTTATTTTCCCTGCTAAATATACTGGACATCTGATTGACAAGGTATTGTATCTAGTTGAGAAATACTAAAATTGTGATGCATGTACTGAAAATTGTTTAATATATCATATCTGCAATTTCATACATACTTAGACTGCCCCTAGGTTGTGTAATATTGCTGCTAGATTAGTTGAACCTAGGAGGAAATTTTTTAGTCTCCAATTCACTCCCCCTCTTGGTATTACACCAAAGTCAACATAAATCATCATACCTTGAATAACATTTCAGAAGCATACTGGAATAAAATCCACTTCCAAATGGATAAAGGCATCTTTATTTGATTAAATAAATCTTAATACTTAACTCATGCTTAAATACAAAAATCTAAAGTTAAGCACACACTGTCCATTGCACAAACTTGAGTTTTAGGGAATCAATATTACACTGCATATATCTTTTAACCCTGAACTCATTAATGAATATATAAGTCTTGATCAAAATTTAGTCATCACATGGTCATAAGCTCTGATTATCATAAATTCCTAATCTACCAATGCTTACTTAAAAAGTCATCCTTAATCAGAATAAGAGGCATCCTTGAAGGGATTCAAGCTGTTCATCGAGTCAAAATAAAACATTCCCTTTTTTATTAACATGTAAAAATTATCTAATTTTGAAGCCTTCTCTTCCATACGAAATCTCTACCAAATCATGATCATATCTGTTAAAGATTCATCATTTCATTGGTTCGTATCCTTGCTCTAAATTGTGATCATATCTAATGGATACCCTCCAACTGTGAAAAATAAGAAATCACCAAAGAGCAGTGTTCAGAAATTGATATATTCCAAAATGCTCTTTGCCCAATCGGTTAGGACACTTTCACCAGCACAAAAATATGTTGAATATTGTCCTCCCATATTCTCTCCTAAATACTCTTCTAAACTTAATAGTGAATCAATTTTAACAGTATTTATTTGCAACCCTTTCATAAGCTCATGACTACAAATCAAACTAATTAGAGCTTTCGAAAGATGTTGAATGGCTTAGATGAGTGTGATAGGTTTTAATATGTAAAAAGAAATGAATTTCAAGGAAACTTATGCCCATGGAATGAAAAATGGAAAGCCATTCAAACTTAAGCCTCTCACAAATTAAAATTCACAAGAAAAGATGCAAAAACAGGCTTATTACATTGGAAATTATTAGTTAAGACTTTTTGATCATTTAAGCCCAAGCACTCAAAGCCAACATTAAGATTATTGAAAATTTAATGTACTTGGCTAAATAATTTGAAGCATAAAAATATGATAGTGAGTAAAGTGCATAATTAAGGGGGAGTTGATCTCTTTGAAACTTTATGGCTCTCTAAAATTAAATGCTCTCTGTTAGCTTTATTGTAATCCCAAGAGGGGGGGGGGGGGTGAATTTGTATTTTAAAAATTTCTTCCCTAGGTCAATTATCCAGCAACAGTATTACACAACCCTAGGGTCAATCTAGTGCAAATATCAATATATTCAGCTGAAATTAAATTACACAAGTAAACTAATTACACATACACAGAAAAGCAAGTAAAGAGAGATAACACCAGATATGTTATGAGGTTTGGCAAATATTCCTACGTCCCCGCCTTGGCTCACAAGCACAAGGATTCTACTAAGGCTCACTTCACAGGTGGAGTAGCACCGAAATACAACCAAGTCAAATTAACACAGGGCTGACCTCAACCTTTACAACCAATCCTTCTAGGATGGATTAACGCCCATCAGGCCACGCCTGAAATACAACCAAATCACGGTACAAGATGTGTACAAAATATATGCTTCTCCAACAAGCAGATTTGTATTAGTATAAATCAATGCATATCAATAGTATAAGAACTATAAGCTCAGTGCTATATGTATGTAATCAACACTCAATATAATGTCTATATTTAATCAAGCACAAGAGTGTATTAACAAGCTAATCTTTGAAACAATGTATAGATGTAAATATCAATAACAATTTAGGGTTTCAAAGATTTTCACCAAGAGTAATCAAAATATCTCTAAAAAATATTTTCTCAATATTCAAGCACAAGAGATATTCGAAAAATGGGTTTGTGGAAAGATTTTTGCACACTCAAAAACACAAGCTAAGGTGTCTTGCAATTCAAATGCCAAGACCCACAAGCTTTAAGTTTTCCCACATAATGGATTTATTGAGTTAAACTGGGGGAAAACTTTTAGCTATAACTCTAAAAAAAATAACCAAACCATCACTCAATGAAAGTTTTTAGCAACTAAGAATAATATAGAATCACTCAAGGATATTCTCACAAGGCTTGATTTTTCACAAGAGTAACAGTATGTGAGGGTATAGGTTTTTTGAGCTTTGAAAAATTTCATAGAGTTTCAATGCTAATCACAATGCTAATCATCCTTAATCTGAGTAAATGAACTCATATTTATAGACCAGGCCAAAATTTTAACCATTGGGGATACCAAGGGAATCATTAAAATTATTTTAATTGAATTAAAAAAAATGAACTATGTTTAACCCCAATTAACCTCAGTAAAAAATAGGCCAACCTGAGAGTTTTGGTCAACTATATTTTAAGTTTGGTCGACCCAATTGCCAAGTTCGGTCAATCGAGCCACTTTTGAACTACAGAATACAGTCAGCTAAAAGAGGGCAATTTTGGAACCCTTCGAGGTTAGGTTGGCTGTATTTGAGTTCAGTTTGCTTTTCATTAAGTTCGGTCGACTATATCATAAATGAACTTGGAAGTTCGGTCAGATGAACAGTTGGGTGTCAGACTCGAGTGAATTCGGTCGACTAAGGAAGATATGTTCAGAAAGCATTTGGTCGGCTAAATCGTGGTCAACTTGTTGACCCTTGAGCGGTTTGGTTTACTGAGCTGAATGTTCACAGTTGGGTTTGATTGACCGAAAGCCTTTGAATTTTTATTTTAAGTCCAGATTTTGAGTATTGTTACGTGCAGGGACCTAGGGTCTATCTAAGGTCTTTAAGCTTATCAGTTCGTACATGCATGATGTGCATCAACTATTACTGACCGTTCCTACTTAAATATTATAGACCCAAATTAAACTTAATATATACATTACAACAAATAAATATTCTGGGTCTTTATCTTCTTCAAGTCACCACATGCCATCATATGATCTTACCAATATGATCGATCACACAAACTTGACAATCATTAAATACTAGAGTATTTGGTATAATCAAAATAGGGTATGACCTATAAGGTCAACATTCTCTCCCTTTTTGATGATGACAAATACACCATGCAAAAGTGGGTACAGCCAGGAAAGGCTCCCTCTAACAATATGCATAATGATAATTTTAAAGATTTAAAAAGTTCAAGCATTTTAAAAAGTTCAAACATTTTCTCAAGGTACTCGATTTTGCCTAACTTCTCTCCCTTTTGGCAACAGCAAAAAGAATTATGATAAATTTTAAGCATATAGGCAAGACATTGAGTAAGAATCATTTAGATATGAGATATGGTTTGAGAAGATTTTTAGAAAATTCGGCAACATGTCATTTGAAAATAGAACATTTCCCAAAAATATCTGTATAGAAATGACTTGATTGAGTTCAAATTTACAATTTATCCACAACAAACAACTCAAACAATCCAGTATGATCAAAATAATAAACATGAGTATACTTATAAACATGCAAGATATATGATAGTCATGCATTGCAAACCACAAACAAAACCACAAGGTATAAAACAATGATAGATTTATTAAAGTTTTCAGAGCCATATATTTCTATGTTGAGTAGCTCCCCCTAAGTTCGTGCACTCTATCAATTTTCTATGTGGCCTCTCTACTATGCGTTAGACCTAGCTCACGTCTAATTTGTATGAATCTATCTTCCTAAAGAAGTTTGGTGAAAATATTAGCTCACTGTTCATTTGTGCACACAAACTCAAGTGTCACATCCCCTTTCTGCACATGATCACGAATGAAATAATGTCTAATCTCAATATGTTTGGTTCATGACTATGAGATTGTATTTTTAGATATATTTATTGCACTAGTATTATCACATTTAATTGGAACCGTATCATAGTGCAATCCAAAATCCATAAGTTGTTGCTTCATGTAAAGCGTTTGAGCACAACAACTTCCAGCCACATTATATTCTGCTTCGACTGTGGATAAGGCAACTGAGTTCTGTTTCTTGGAGAACCAAGAAACCAGAGATTGTCCTAAATAGTGACAAGTTCCGCTAGTACTTTTCCTATCCACTTTACTATCGGCAAAGTCAACATCGATATAACTAACAATCTCAAATGTCGTATGCTTAGGGTACCATAAACCTAATTCGATAGTCCCAACTAGGTACCTAAGTATTTTTTTCATGGCTAATAGATGAGACTCCTTAGGAGCAGCCTGAAACCTAGCACACATGCACACACTAAACATGATATCACGTTAGCTGTAAGGTATAAGAGACTACCAATCATGCCACGATATAGTTTCACATCAATAGGGATACCTTACTCATCTTTATCAAGTTTTGTGGAAGAGCTCATAGGAGTTCCCAAAATTTTGCCATCTTCCAGATTAACTTTCTTAGCAAGTCCCTAACATATTTAGATTGCATATAAAAGTTCCATGATTAGCTTATTTAATTTTAAGTCGTAAGAAGAAACTTAGTTCACCCATCATGCTCATTTCGAATTCACTTTGCATGAAATTGGAAAACTTATTACACAGTTCATCATTAGTTGCTCCAAAAATAATATCATCTACATATATTTGAACATGGAGCATATGATCATTTCTAGATTTGATGAAAAGTGTAGTGTCAATTTCGCCCCAAGTGAAACTGTTGGCCTTACAATGCTTAATATCCTGGTTTGATTCTAACAAACAAGTAGAACTTAACATGCATTGTTTAAGTGATGTATTTTCAGTACTCAATGATGAATGCAAGGTAAAGAATTCATGAAAGCTTATATTTCAAAGACAAATGATCAATATGAAGCTTAACGCATGGGTTCAAAAATGGATTTAAAGATAAAGCTTGAAGATCATGAGAGCATGAGGACTAAAGAGAACTTGATGAAAGCTTAAAGAAAATGAAACAAGTATAAAAGCCTCAAGGAATTCAAGAATTGAAAATTCGAAAGAGTTTAGGAAAATTCATGTAAGTACTTCTAAGAATTTCAATATGGATGCATGAAACTCTTAGGTTAATTTATTGGACCTAGATACCTTTTAACATACTTGGAAAATATTTTTATAAGGTCAAAAATTGTTTCAAAAAGGTTAGAATCATTTTTGGAATGAAAAGCACCAAAAAGAGGATTTCTCAATTGCTGTCAATTTTTCTACATCCCGATTGATATACATTTTTATCCATCAAAGAGCCACCATCTTAAAATATGTTCAAAATTAAAGTTTTAATATTTTATCTTACCATTCGATTGACACCAAGAAAGTCAAATTTGGAGTTACACAGAAAAAGTTATGACCAACATACTAAAGGGTGCGTGAAGTTGACAACATGACAGGCGACTGTCAAGTACTTGATAGATGACTTTTTGTGCATTTTGAGATGCCTATCCGTGTTTAGACAGGTGACTAACACCTTACTGTCCCTTTAATTTAACTTGACAGCTGACTGCCAAAAATGGACAGTCAACTGTCACGCGACTGTTTTGAAATTTTCATAACGGTTAAATGTTTTAAATGAGGTTGTTTGGGGCTCAAACTTTGTGAAAACTTAGGGAATACTCCAAGTCACTTGGGGATCAAATTACATACCTTTTAAAGTCTATAAATAAGCCTCAAAGATCATTGAATCAATGAACCAAGAATTAAATTCAGCATCTCTCTCAATTGCTCTTAAATTCTCAAGTCTCTCTCTTGCTCTCAACTTGCACAAAGCTTATTAAGTTCTTGATGATTCTATTCACCAATCTTGAGCAACAAATTCTAAATCTTTCCATCATTGAAAGAATTAATCGATGATATACTCCCTTGAGCTTCAAGTTAATTTCCATATTGTTATTTACTTTGAAGTATATTATAGTGCTAAACTATTGTACCATTCAGCTATTTGAGGAGCGAATTCTTTCGACACATTTATTTGATTTGCATTTTGTAGATTGATGATTCCAAGGATTGTTTGGATCGTTGGCTAAGCAAGGGGATATTTCTTAGAGAAGCGGGCTCTAGCCTAAGTAAGGAGTGACCGAACGAGGGTATATCGTTTGGAGAAGGCGGGCTCTAGCCTTAACCAAGGAGTGTTGTAAAGGTTTGTTCCACCCGCAAAAGGAACAGGTTTAGTGAATCCTTTGGTGGTTTGCCAAAGGCGAGGACATAGGTTGGGTATAATCCGAACCTCGTAAAAATCTAGTCTCACTCTCTCTTTCCCTTACTCTATTTATTTTTAGTACATATACAATTGTATGGATGTTTTAAATTTCTAAATCATACAACCTACGTAATTTGGAAATCAAGTAAACTTAAAGCTTAATTTGTTTTTTGGGATTGCGGAAATTGAAAGGGAGTACGTTGGTTAAACCATATTTTGCGAAAACCATACGGGAGTACATTACTTGGTTAAACATTCCAAAGATAAATTAACTAAGAGTTTATTTGGATTTGAATATTGGGAAGAGTGTTGGATTCTATATTATACATCATATTGAAGAGGCAAATCCATTCATATAGGGATTTATATCAACAAGCATAACATTTCATATATATAGGGCTTAATTCAATTTTATATCAAGGGCTGACAATAAAAGCTGAAAGTTGAATCTAAAGTATTGTGGTTGAATGGTTTAAAGTTTAATATAGATTGGAATGTGTTTATATTTCAAAGATTGCTGAATCTTGCAAAATTTTCATCAATCTAATAGTGCTGTAGTTAACTTATACTTGGCAAATCAATTGGTTGTTTGGTTTGAACATTGTGCTTGATTGGTTGGTTTAATTGATTAGTTGATTACTTGTTTGGTTATGAAATAGTGTTGTGGATTAAAAGAACTAAGTTCTTGTGTGATTGGTAAATCAAAAAAACAAGTCAAGAATTGGTTAAACAAAATAAAAGAAATAAAAAAGAAGTCTTCAAAGGAATTAAAAGAAAATTTTAAAATCCAATTCACCCCCCCCCCCTCTTGGGACTACACCTTGCTTTTCGATTGGTATCAGAGCAGGGTTATAGCAAAACTTAATTAGTAGCTATAAAAAGATCTAAGTGGCTCAATTAGGCGTAGTTCCCTTTGGAGCGGGACAATCTTCAACTAGGCCACAAATCTTTTGTGGACAAAACTATACCTTTTGGAAAAAGAGAATGCAAATATATCTTCAAACTATGAATTGGAAAGCTTGGGAGGATGTCATGGATGGTGACCTAATCCCCACTAAGATAGTAGATGGAAAACAAGTTCCCAAAGAGAAAATTGATATGACAGACTTAGATTATAAGATGGTGCAAGTTAATTCTAGTGCCATGAATGCCTTATATTGTGCTTTAGATGCCAATAAATTTAATAGAATACTGACTTGCAAATCAGCTAAGAAAATATGGGATAAATTAGAAGTAACATATGAAGGAACTATAGATGTTAGGGATAATAGGATCGATATGCTTACAAGTGAATATAAAGCTTTTAGGATGAACCCGGATGAATCCATAACTAATATGTTCATTAGATTCACTCACATAATAAATTCCCTAAATGCACTAAGAAAAAACTACACTGCTTATGAAATGATTAGGAAAATTCTTAGAGGGCTGCCACCAAAATGGGAACCAAAAGCTACTGCCATAACTGAAGGAAGAAATCTGAAAACCACTTTCTTAAATGAGCTTATAGGTTCTCTACTTACATATAAAATGACAATAAATGAAAGAAGTGGAAAAACTAAAGCCCAAGAATCTATACCCTTCAAAGTTTCAAACTCAAGTAGTGAAGAAGAAATGGATGAAGATGAAGTAGCCTTCATATCTAAGAAGCTAGCGAAAATTCTAAGAAGGAAAAATAAATTCAAAAGAAAATCCAAATCTGAATCAAATGAAGAAGAAGAAAAAGTTAGCAAGAAATCAAAGAATAAAACTCCTACGTGTTACAATTGCAACAAATTTGGACATATAAAACTAGAACGTCCACTACTACTAAAGAAAAAATCTAAGAAGAAAAAGAGAAAGGCCAAGAAAGCCACTACTTGGGATAGTATAAGTAGTTCGGAAAATGAATCAAGTGACCAAGAGGTTGCCTATACCTGTTTTATGGCCTGGGATGATAAGGAAAGCTCCTCATCTAAATCTTTAATTAGTTCTTGTAGTGATGAATCTAATGATGAGTGTATGACATCTTATGATGAATTACAAAATGATTTATTCAAAGTTCATAAGATGCTAATCAAAGTAACTAAACAAAATACTTCATTGAAAAATAAGAATGAAGGTATAATGAAAGAATTAGAATCCCTTAGAACTACTGAAAGAGAAAAGGATTCAAGAATCAAGAAAATAAAAAGTAAAAATGAAGCTATGACAAAGGAGTTAGAATCTAAAAATCCTACTGAAAATGAAAAAGATTTGAAAATCAAAGAATTAGAAAGTAAGAATGAAAAGATGATAGAAGACCTTCAATCTCTATCCTCTATAGAATTTAAGAAGGGCATATATATTTCTGAATTAGAGGATAAAGTAAGAAAATTATCTCAAGAATTAGAGAAATCACTAAAGAAGGTTGACAACAAGAAAGAGATAGAGATAAAAGATCTCAAAAATCAGATTGAAGATAAAGAAAAGATCATCTATAAATTTACAAAAGGAAAAGTAAACTTTGACAAAATAATAGGTTTACAAAGGATATCCTTAAACAAAGAAGGTATTGGATTTAATGGGATTGAAAATAAAAAGAAAAAGAATCTTTATGTCACAACCTGCTCATTTTCCACATATTTTTTTTTTATAATAAAATCATTACTACACACATCTCATTTCCCAACATTGCAGGTCACAATCCACCTAGACCCGTGGGTACTAGGGATACATCTGAACATACAGCAGAAGCCTACGCAGCAGAAAGTATAGAATCATATACATCTCATCATAATGTGCAATACAATATACCAGAGTACTACAATCACTATCTCTCCATATATACATTCCAAAAATGGAATCTAGGGACAGTTCCCACAAAAACATACTATCCCTACCAAAAGCTTACCCTTCAAAAAGGGCAGATAATCCACACTATGTCAGCAGGGCTTTTCCCGCTCTCCTATCTGGGGCTCCTGAAAAGTTTATGAAATTTAGGGGTGAGACACCTCTCAGTAAGGGAAATAAACTAATACTAGTGTGTGGCAACATGAGTAATCTATGTTCTACATATACCATACATAACATATTCAATACTGTTTATCAAATCTGGGAAAACATATGTATATCAAAACATGACAGAACATACTGCATTTTCATAAACATTTCTCATCTCATATCATAATAAAAATAATAACATAAAAACTATCCTAGTAGGTTAGCTGGATGTTGTCATGTATTACCCCCACATGACTGAGTTGTGTGGCCCGAAGGCGGGACCTGACAATGGTTGGCCGACCACTGCCAAGTCAATAGTCTAGTCTATAGGTCCGATGGGTCTACCCAGACTGGTCCGTACACCAAGGGCGATAACAACACACTTCTTAAAATAACTACATCAACCATCCGATCTCACACCACTCCGTACAGCGGCGTTAACACAGATATCAAGATCACGAGGACCATGGACACATAGCAACGGTACCGTGCAAGTGCTAGCCTAGACCAAGCCAACCAGGTTCTGATATCATATACATATACTAAAACCGTGATACATAAATATCTCATATAATTTATTTTCACATCAATCATATCATTTCACATATATACGTGTATCATGAAAATCATCGGCCTGTACGCCGGTATTACACATTTTAACATAGCACGGCCCATACGCCGGCAAATCACATAGCACAGCCCGTACGCTGGCAAACCACATAGCACGGCCCATACGCCGGCAAATCACATAGCACATCCCGTACACTAGAAAATCACATAGCATGGCCCGTACGCTGGAAAATCACATAGCACAGCCCGTACGCTGACAAATGACATAGCACGGCCCGTACCCCGACAAATCACATAGCACGGCCCGTACGCCGGCAAATCACATCCACATATATATATAAACATCTCAGCCTGTACGCCAGTTTTCCATCATAAAAATCCATATCATTCACATTCCCAGAAAATAGCATTTCACAACATTTTTACTCATGCCATAAGGTAAATTTTCCACATATTCAACATATGATCATTTTCACAGTATTTTGCAAATATAAAACATATATATATATATATATATAAACATATACATTTTCCATAAATCAAATGATAACTATATATATATATATAAGCATTTTTCAAAACAGTACTAGCTTAGTTTATCCCCTTACCAGACTCCTGCAAAGCCCCTGAGAAAATTTTCCCCATACCTGCAGGGTTCCTAACTCAACACCCTGAAAGTGAAAAATCTCAGAATTAAAGTTTAGTATTTCTAAGCATACAATATTTTCCTCAACTGTCAAAAACCCAAATATTGAGTAGAAAGTTTTTACCCAAAAGCATTCAAGTTTAACACTTGAGGGGTTCCCTGACCAATACCCTGAAACTGGAAACCCCCAGTATTAAACTTTAGTATTTTCATGCGCACAACATTTCTTATAACTAGCGCAAAACCAAATATGGCTTAAAAAGTCTTACCCCAACTCCGGGATGATTTCCAACTAGCTTTCTCCCACGATCCGCTCTAGCAGATTTAGAGAGAACTCCGCCAGGATCGTCATGGTAGCTTCGGATCGTCAATCCGACGACGGGTGGGGCCGAAAACGAAGAGAGAAGGGAGAGAGAGTTATAGAGAGAGAGAGAGAGAGAGAGAGAGAGAGAGAGAGATTTCTTAAAAATGAAATAATTCCCAGATTTTCGTATATATAAAATAGGGGATTTCGTCGACGAGCCCGTTCTTCGTCGACGAGTCCTTCACAAATTTCGTCGACGAGACCCTATATTCGTCGACGAAATTCAGGCTGCCTCAGAACCCCTCTCAGTATTTTCTCATCGACGAAGCCCTGTGTTCATTGACGAAATCTTTAAAGCCTTCGTCAACAAATCCCTCGTATTCGTCGATGAAGCCCTACTGACCCCCTTTCCTTTAGTCCTTTCAAAGTTTAATGTCGTCGATGGCCTCCTTCTGTTTTTGGTTTCCATATCCCTTTTCTTTTATTATTTAACTACCATTTTATTCGGGTCGTTACACTTTACATGGGTTATTTTTCAAAAGAATTCAAAGATTATACTAGTACATCTTCTAATGCCTACACTAACATCATATGCTATCAATGCAAGAAAAAGGGGCATATAAAGTTTGAATGTCCATTTAAGAGAAAGAGTGTAAAAACTAAACAAGTATGGAGAGTAAAAAAACATCCTTTATTATACCAACCGGACCCAAGAAAGTATGGGTACCAAGATGAAAGACTAATTCATAAACGAAAAACTCCATGAAATAAGTCGTTTGGTATCAAATTGAAATAAAAAAACTTAAAGATGAGTTTAAAAGCTTATTGTAACAAAATGGCATTGTTGGTCAAAATCATAGGATGATTTTTTACGAAGGCTTAACTTAAGAAAATATCAAATTGAGCTTTTTACATAAGTGCCTTGATTAAGAAAAAGATATTTGAGAATGAAAGCCTATATGCTACATGCTTACATGCCTATATGATATGCTATATGTTACATGTGTATTGAAAATTTATGGCTTACTATGTTGAAAATTTGAGCATGAGATTATTGAGCATAAACATGAATTTTGATATGAAATTAATTCTTGACCATGCATGTTATTGATGAATCACATGGATAAACTTACTATTCTTTATATTGATATCCATGAGTTATGAGAGATATAATGGTTATATTGGCATCCATGAGCTGTGTATAATATGATAATGACTTTGGTATCTATAAAGTCTTTGGTATCCATGAATATTTTTGGTATCACATTTTAAAAATTTTAATTGGTATCACAATTTTAAAAAGTTCACTTGGTATCACAATCTAAAAGTTAAATCTGTTCTTGAGCATGACAAGTATGATTATATATATGAGCATGGTATAACATTGATAATATTGGCATGATATTGATATTTGATATATGATGTGAATAAATGTTTTGAAACATGGGATAATAAGCATAATTGGTAACAAAACTGATTGTACTGAATTCAGGGGGAGTGTTATGACTTATTGCTCATATTATGATTGTTTCCCTATTAATCAAATTCTCAATTGGTATTAAAATTAATAAAAAATTTAAATTGATATCATGAATTCAATTTTAAATTGGAATCATAAAATCAACAATTGGTATTGAGTGTGTTCATATGTTGGATATGCACTGTTTGATGATATGCTCAGAATATGATTTTATTTGAACTTAATCATTTTTTTCTCTTTTTGATTGATGTCAAAAGGGGGAGAAGTGTTAAGAAAAAATTGACCATGGGATTGCAAAAATTGAGCATGAACATAATATATCAAAAGGAGGAGAAGTACTTGATGTTGACTGATAAACTTGAACTTGAATAAAGTGATGAGCATGATTGTTGAAGAGTTTTAATATCTTGAATTTGCAAATATTGTTAAGATGATGCTTATTGAAAGGGGAAGTCTTTTTAAGGCTCACTCCAATTTTTGCTTCTTGTTTGTCATTATAAAAAAGGGGGAGATTTTTTGCCTTACAAGGTTTAATATTCTGCTTTGATGCTAACAAGCAAGTAGAACTTAACATGCTTTGTTTAAGTGATGTATTTTCAAGACTCAATGATGAATGCAAGGTTAAAGAATTCATGAAAGATTATATTTCAAAGACGGATAATCAATATGAAGCTTAAAGCATGGATTCAAAAGTGGATTTAAAGATAAAGCTTGAAGTTCATGAGTGCATGAGGATTAAAGAGAACTTGATGAAAGTTCAAAGAAAGATGAAACAAGTATAAAAGCCTCGAGGAATTCAAGAATTGAAAATTCGAAAGAGTTTGGGAAATTTCATGTAAGTATTTCAAAGAATTTCAATATGGATGCATGAAGCTCTTAGGTTAATTTATTGGACCTAAATACCTTTTAACATAGTTGGAAAATATTTTTATAAGGTCAAAAATTGTTTCAAAAAGGTTAGAATCATTTTTGGAATGAGAAGCACCAAAAAGAGGATTTCTCAATTGCTGTCAATTTTTCTACATCCCCATTGATGTACATATGTCTCCATAAAAAAAATATTTATTTTAAAATGTGTTCAACATGAAAGTTTTAGGATTTTCTCTTAGCTTTCATTTGACACCAAGAATGTCAAATTTGGAGTTACACAGAAAAAGTCATGACCACAAGACAGCAGGGTGCTTGAAGCTGACAGCATGAAAGACGACTGTCAAGTACTTGTCAGACGTCTATCTGTGTATTTTGAGACACCTGTCAGTGTTCAGACAGGTGACTGCCACCTTGCTGTCCCTTTAATTTAACTAGACAACCAACTACCAAAAATGGACAGTCAACTGTCACGCGGATGTTTTGAAATTTTCGTAACGATCAAACTTTTTAAATGACGTTGCTTGGGGCTCAAACTTTGTGAAAACTTGGGGAATACTCCAAGTCACTTGGGGATCAAGTTACATACCTTATCAAGTCTATAAATAAGCCTTAAAGATCATTGAATCAATGAACCGAGAATTAAATTCAACATCTCTCTTAATTGCTCTCAAATTCTCAAGTCTCTCTATTGCTCTTAACTTGCATGAAGCTTACTGAGTTCTTGCTGATTCTATTCACCAATCTTGTGCTACAAATTCTAAATCTTTCATTCATTGAAAGAATTAATCGGTGATATACTGCCTTGAGCTACAAGTTAATTTCCATATTATTATTTACTTTGAAGTATAGTGTTGAACTGTTGTACTAATCAGCTCTTTGAGAAAAACTTCTTTGTACACATTTATTTGATTTGTATTTTGTAGATTGACGATTCCAATGATTATTTGAATTGTTGGCTAAACAAGGGGATATTTCTTAGAGAGACGGGCTCTAGCCTAAGTAAGGAGTGACCCGAATGAGGGTACATTGTTTGGAGAAGGCGAGCTCTAACCTTAACCAAGGAGTGATGTAAAGGTTTGTTCCACCCGTTAAAGGAACAATTTTAGTGAATTCTTTGGTGGTTTGCCAAAGGCAAGGACATAGGCTGGGTATAAGCCAAACCTTGTAAAAATCTTGTCTCACTCTCTCTTTCCCTTACTCTCTTTATTTTTAGTACATATACAATTGTGTGGATGTTTTAAATTTCTAAATCATACAACCTACGTAATTTGGAAATCAAGTAAACTTAAGCTTAATTTGCTTTTGGGATTGCGGAAACCGAAAGGGAGTACGTTGGTTAAACCATATTTTGCGGAAACTATACGAGAGTACGTTACTTAGTTAAACATTCCAAAGATAAATTAACTAAGAGTTTATTTGGGTTTTGAATATTGGGAAGAGTGTTGGATTTTATATTATACATCATATTAAAAGGCAAATCCATTCATACAGGGCTTTATATCAGCAAGCATAACGTTTCATATATACAGCGTTTAATTCAATTTTATATCAAGGGCTGACAACAAAAGCTGAAAGTTGAATCTAATGTATTGTGGTTGAATGGTTTAAAGTATAATATTGATTGGAATGTGTTTATATTTCAATGAGTGCTGAATCTTGCAAAATTTTCATCAATCTAATAGTGCTGCAGTTAACTTATACTTAGAAAATCAATTGGTTTCTTGGTTTGAACATTGTGCTTGATTGGTTGGTTTAATTGATTAGTTGATTACTTGTTTGGTTATGAAATAGTGTTGTGGATTAAAAGAACTAAGTTCTTGTGTGATTGGTAAATCAAATAAACAAGTCAAGAATTGGTTAAACAAAATAAAAGAAATAAAAAGAAGTCTTCAAAGGAATTAAAATAAAATTTTAAAATCCAATTCACCCCCCTCTTGGGACTACACCTTGCTTTTCAGAAACCATTTTCTATAAGAAAACCAATAAGCCTCTCATACCAAACTCTAGAAGATTGTTTCAATCCATACAAGGCTTTGGACAATCGGTATACATGACCAAGATATTTATGGTTTTCAAAATCGGGAGGTTGTTCCACATAGATTTCTTCATTTATATAGCCATTTAGAAAGGCACTTTTAACATCCATTTGATACAATTTAAAGTTCTTAAAAGCGACATAAGTAAGC
The DNA here is from genome assembly GCF_029873635.1 of Malania oleifera. Lineage (NCBI taxonomy): Eukaryota > Viridiplantae > Streptophyta > Magnoliopsida > Santalales > Ximeniaceae > Malania > Malania oleifera. Next base: position 45,688,489 of record NC_080425.1, read on the forward strand.
AACATACAAATGACTTCCATTCTAGCTACAGGAGCATAGGTTTCTTCAAAGTCTATCCCTTTTTCTTGATTATATCCCTGGGAAACTAGTCTAGTTTTGTTCCTAGTTACTACTCCATTTTCATCCTTTTTGTTTCTATACACCCATTTAGTTCCAATAATAGTATGATCATTGGGCCTAGGAACTAGGGTCCAAACTTTACTTCTTTCAAATTGATTAAGCTCTTCTTGCATAGACATCACCCAATATTCATCCTATATGGCTTCTTTAATATTTTTGGGTTCTTCTTGGGATAAAAATACAAAATGACTCACTAGGTTTCTTAAGGAAAAACGGGTGGCTACACCACGTAAAGATTCACCTATAATTTGATCTAAAGGATTATTCTTAATGAATTTCCAATCCCTAGGTAACTCTTGAACCTCACTTTCAACTTAATTTTCTTCAATTGATTTTTCATTAATTTATGAATTTTCGTCCACATTATTTTCAATAGATAGCTTATCTAATCCTTTTCTAATTTCAATATCATCTTCATCATATCTTTTGGAAAAAGGATTAGATTCATCAAACACAACATGAATATATTCAATAGCAGTTAATGTTCTCTTATTAAAAACTCTATATGCTTTACTGTTAAGTGAATAACCTAGGAAAATACCTTCACCGGACTTAAAATCAAATTTCCCTAGGTATTCATTATCTCTAAGTACAAAGCATTTACAACCAAAGACATGAAAATAGGAAATGTTAGGTCTATGCCTGTTCCACAATTCATATGGAGTTTGATTAAGTGAGGGCTCGATTAACACTCTATTCATAACATAACATGCAATACTCACAGCTTCGGCCCAGAAATATTTGGGTAATTTGTGTTCATTTAGCATTGTCCTACCCATTTCTTGCAAGGACCTATTGTAACGACTCGAATTTTTAAATGGAATTTAAATAATAAAGAGAGAGGGAAATAGAAACAGAAACGGAAGGAGGCCGTAGACTTTGTCGACGAAGGCTTAAGATAATTCGTCAATGAACACAGGGCTTCGTCGATGAGAAAATACCGAGAAGGGTTCTAAGGCAGCCTGAATTTCGTCGATGAATACAGGGTCTCGTCGACAAAATTTATGAAGAACTTGTTGACGAAGATAGGGCTCGTCGACGAGTTCCACAGCCTATAAATATGAAAAATCTGATTTTAAATTCATTTTTAAGTTTCCTCTCTCTCTCCTCTTCGGCCCTCTCACTCTCTCTCTTCGATTTTGTGCTAGTTTTACACCGGATCAAAGATCTGAGGCTACCACGACGCTCTTGGCGAAGTTTCCAGCAAGTTTACTGGAGCGGATCGTCGGGAAAACGAAGTTGGAAATCATCCCAAAGTTGAGGTAAGGTTTTTTAAGTCAAATTAGACTTTATGGTAGTTATAAGAATTGATGTACGCATGGAAATACTGATGTTTAGTACTGGGGATTTTGAGTTTCAGGGTATTGAGTAGGAAATCCTACGGGGGTTAGGCTAGGAAATTTGAGGGGCTTTCTTAGTAGCCAAGTAAGGGAATAAACTAAAGCAGATATTTTCCATGCAAGTTATTATTATTTATGAGCACATCTATTTTCAGAAAAGCCTATGTTATAATTGTTTATCATATATGAAACGTATGTTTGGAAAATACTGCCATTATGAGAAAAATGTATATATATGTATGAGATGCCAGAAAAATCATGATATTAGTATGACTTTTAACAAAGCATGTGTGACATGAATATTATTTTACGTGAAATGAGATAAGATAGGAATTCTTTTACAAGTAAAACACATTTTCAGGTATTATGAAACGATGAGTTATATTGTGATGGTTTTGATGATCGTATGATGAACGATGTATTTTTAGAATATATATACCTGAAACAATTTTGATGTGAGGCCGTATTTTATGTTATCGGCACGAGGCCATATTTTATGTTATTGGCATGAGGCCGTATTTATGTTATTGGCGCGAGGCCATATTTACTATGATTTTGGCACGAGGCCATTTGTATGATTTCAGCACGAGGCCGTATCTATGTTTCCGGCACGAGGCCGTAATGATGTTATGTATGATCATGTATTATATGTTATCACAACCAGGATGTTAGTTTAGTTTAGACCAGGAGCTCGGTACCATAGCTATGGGTTTATTTTGGCACGAGGCCTTATTAGTGCTACCATCCCTCGAGGGGATGGGAGATGGATAGTCGATGAGGCTTTCAATAGAGTGGAGACGTCCACCTGACAGTCCGAACCAGGGTGCGGCGGGCCCATCGTACTTACAGACATATTTGATTCGGCAGTGGTCGGCCAGCCATTGTCGGGTCCCGCCTTCGGGCTGCACAACCCGTCATGGGGGGTAATACATGACATTAGCTAGCTATTCATCTTGGGTTGATTTTCAGTATTATGTATGTATGTTATGATTTATTAACGAATATGAAAGTACATGATTGTCCAATAAGATATTATGATTATTTCTAGAGTTATGAAATATATTATACATGTATAAGCACTCTAAATATTCATGTTGCCACACAGCTGTATTTAGTTTATTTTCCATTACTGAGAAGTGTCTCACCCCCAACATTATTAAATTTTTCAGGAAACCCAGAGAGACCGGCGAGTCAAGGCCACCATTGAGATTAGTGAGATTATCCCATGAGGAGGGTAAGATTTTGTACTAGGGTTAGAGTTATTTTGTGTGACCTTAGAGATATTTTGATGTATATGGATATGTACAGAAGTACAGTATTATAATGTTATAAAAGCTCTAGTAGTATGTTTTATGGATGGATGTATGGATTTTTATGTTTATTGCTGCTAGGTTTTCCGCTGTGTATGACAGGAGTCCCCGTTACCCACGGGTTCGGGTTGACTATTTATTTATTATGTTGTATTTTATTGAGGGAGTTACACCTATTCTTTCTTTCTACAACTTCGTTTTGTTGTGGGGTCTTAGGTGCAAAAAAATTATGTGAAATGCCCTCTAGGTCACAATAGTTTTCTATGCCATCATTTTTTAATTCAGTTCCCCTATCACTTCTTATGTGTGTGATTTTTTTACCCTTTTTCATTATGAATTCTTCTACATAGTTTAGTGAATTAATCACATGATTCATCTTTATGAGAAAAAAATAGCACCAATGTAGTAACCCAACCCCGAAAAAAAATAATAATAATAATAAATAATAAATAAATAAATAAATAATGAATAATAAATAAATAAATAATTAATTAAATAAATAAAGAGATATTTTGGAGAAGATATTTTGAAAGGAGATATTTTGAGATATTTGTATATAAATATCTTGGAGGAGATATTTATTTAGATTACTTAAAGGCTAAGTTAAGTTTTATTCTATAAATTCACTCATTCTCTCTCTCTCTCTCTCTCTCTCTCTCTCTCTCTAAGATCCTTCATCGTTCATCATCCATTTCGACGATCGAAGGTTCCTGCGTGGATCAGAAGGAGAAACTCTACAACTATAGCGGATCAGATCGTTGTTTTGAAGATTTTCGGGGTTTCCCCAAAAATCAAGGTAAGGATCTAATTCCGATTTCGATTAGGTATTTGTATAGTAGTTAGGATTGCAGTGAGGTAATATTCTGTGGTTTTTAGGTTTCAAGGATCCAAGGTCGTTGTTTTGGATCAAACCATTCGTGTCTTCATTTCCGTGTTTAAGGTAAGGGGAATTTGATTACAACAACATTTTTGGAAAAACTAAACTGCTAAAAGGCTTGTTTATACTTATATGTAAGATTTAACTACTTAGTTGCTAAATTCTACCGAGTAGAAATGCCGGTTTTACGATTTTACGATTTTTGGTAAAAACGAAGATTTTGGCGTATGATCTCCAAATCTTACGAAAATCACTTATTTGCATTTATATTGTAATAGGAGATGCTTGAATCCTTTACTTTTCCTTTCAAATGATGTTTACTGGATTTATATCATTTAGCAGATTTTTGGGCTAAACTGTGATATATGTTGAAATGGAAATGTATGAATTTTCTATACTATTGATATAGATTATGGGAATGAAGTTCCAATTTTTTATATTGAGTATGTGGAAAACAGAGGCCGATGATACACCGAGTTGTATTTGTGAAAAGGGGCAAGCTGAGGGGATAGGCGCCGGTTTGAACCCGATGTGATTATTTGAATTTGTGAAAATACTGGAATTGCACAGGTTACTATATTTTGTTATAAATTGTATATATGATAAATGAAACCACAACTTGCTACTAAAGGAGCTGAAAGATACTCTAGTAATAGGAGTTGAAAGATACTCTAGTTAGAAGTTGAAAAAGATTCAGTTATGGGGTTGAAAGATAACCCCTAATGGCAGGGAATATTCCTCAGCTGGAAGGGTACAGTGCAACCATTCATGTTTAAAATCAGTTTCAGTACATAGATAGTCTGCTAGCAGGTGTAATGAAACCACTGGTAAAATAATAAACCAGATGGGGGCAGTCGTACTATATATAGATACTTGACATATGTCTACACGAACAGGGCATTGTTGGAGATATTAGTGCACAACCCATGCCACGGGGTAAATAGGCAATACATGTATGACAAGCTAGTCGTTGTTCTAATAATCATATGCATGATTTAAATATTGATGTGCAGATAAATGTTATATGATACAGTATTATAAACAAATGTTTCAAATATATGAGTTCTTATGAAAATGTGCATATATGCAGTCACACACTATTGTAACTCTTTCTTCCTTACTGAGAGGTGTCTTACCCTATCTTACAACCTTTGTTTTCAGGTCCATCAATACGTCGGTCCTAGTAGCTAAATGGATTGGGGAGATTATTTTTTGTTAGCTTACGTAAGCATTTGAATCTTGTATTAAACTTCAATGAAGTTCCTTTTTGGAGGGTTGTAATAACAAGATTTATTCTATGTTTGGTTTTGTGTAATTGTGGATGTATTAGTAAACTCTGGTATAAGACTAATAGAAATCCCAATGGATGTTTATGTTTTTCCGCAACATTTATATCCCAGCTATGTATATGTCACACCCGTTTGTCCTTGTTTAGGGCGAGTTGTTCGTGCATGTCTATCAGATACAGATATTCCATATGTTCGGTAGTCACCTGGGTCCGTGGAAAGGGCCGAGTTGTTACAACCCATGTGAACTTAGAATAATCATCCAAAATAACAAAAACATACAATTTTCCACCTAGACTTTGAACTTGATTAGGACCAAATAAATCTAAGTGTTGTCAAGTGGTTTAGTGGTAGATATGAATTTCTTTTTCTTAAAGCTTGATTTTTTTTGCTTACCCATTTGACATGCATCACAAATCTTATCTTTTACAAAATGTGTTTTTGGCAAGTCTTTAACTAAATCCTTTTTCACAAGTTTTGATAAAAGGTCCATACTAGCATGTCCTAAACGTCTATGCCACAACTAGTTAGCTTCATTTATAGCAGAAAAACATGTAACTTGTTGAGAAGCTAAATTATCAAAACTAGTGGTGTACACATTTTCATGACGTTAAGTAGTAAAAAGTACTTTGTTATCAGATTTACTCTCAACAATACATTTATCATTTTTAAAAGATACATTATACCCTTTATCACACAATTGGCTAATACTTAACAAATTATGTTTCAAACCATCAACAAGTAATACATTATCAATAATGAGGGAAGGTTCCTTACCAACCTTATCTACACCAATGATTCTCCCCTTTGCATTGTCCCAAAATGTCACAAACCCTCCATCCTAGGGAGTGATGGATGCGAACTTGGCCTTGTCACCGGTCATATACCGTGAGCAGCCGCTATCCAAGTACCACTTGTCCTTGGAGGAGGACGATCTTAAGCACACCTGTAAGAAAATCTAAGTAACTGATGCTGGTCCCCAAATTATTTGGGTCCACAGGGATTAGTGCCTGGATCACCTTTGACTCTCCACACCCTTTTAATTCTTACATGTCTATTTCTAAGTGGATAGTCAAAATGAATATGACCAAGTTGTTTGCATTTAAAAAATATTATTCAACACCGAGGATCTTTAGGTGGAATTTGGGATTTTGATTCTCGAGTAAAATGTCACAAATAAAGATCAGGTCATCTCACATTTCAATACCATTAAATCCTACACCTTCTTTTCTAAGAGAGTTTCTTTGGGCCCCAAGAAGTTTTTCAAAATTATGTTGGCCCTTAGTAAATTTATAAATAATTTTGGAGCTATCCTCCAATTTTCTTTCAAGTTCAGCCACTTTCAAATTCCTTTCTTCTTGCTAAGCAAAATGAACAGTTTTTCCCTTTTCAACAAGCTTTGACCAATTTTTACATTTCTTTTTCAAAATATCATTTTCCTTGGTCATTTTGTTTAACAATTTAGATACACGAATATAATCATATTGCAATTATTTTCTATGTAGGCATGCTATCAGAATCATAATCATCATCATCAAGAATAATAGGAAGATAAATAGCAGGAAGATAGTATCTCATCACCATGTGCCATCAGGCACAAATTAGCAACCTCATTGCTATTTTGTTTATCCCACGAGGTGCCTGCTTTCATAGCTTTCTTCTTTTTCCTAGACTCCTTTTTCAGCAACGGGCAGTTAGGTTCAATATGTCCAACCTTGTTAAAATTGTAACACGTGGGAGCATTTGATTTCTATTTTCTTTTTTTGGAGTCTCCCTTCTCAGATACTAAATCTCTAAACTTTTTATTTGGCCTACTATTCCTTCTAAAGAACCTGTTGAACTTCCTAGTAAGCATAGCCATGTCATCTCCAGATTCAGGTTCACTGCACTCACTAAATGTATTAGTAGACGATTTTAATGCAGTCACTTTTCTCATTCTATTGTGCTCATTCAGTCTCTCATTTATAGCTAACTCATAGGTGATAAGTGAACCTATTAGTTCATCTAGTGACATAGCCTTAACATCTCTACCCTCAGATATGACTGTAGTTTTTATTTCCCAAACAGGAGGCAAACCCTTAAGGATTTTCCTAATCATTTCATACATGGGATAGGTCTTACCGAATGCATGTAGTGAATTAATAATGTGTGTGAAACGAGTGTACATGCTCTGAATGGACTTGCCAGTATTCATTCTAAATGCTTCATACTCACTGGTTAACATATTTATCTTACTATCCTTCACATCTCTAGTACTCTCATAGGTGACCTCTAACTTATCTCATATCTCCTTAGCAGAAGAATAAGCCATAACTTTGTTAAATTCATTAACATCAAGTTCACAATACAGATCACTCATGACATTAGCATTTATACTAAGAGCTTTCATATCCTCATCAGTATATTCATCTTCAATTTTAGGAACTCTAATTTCACCCTTAGTTTTCATGGGAACATAGGTTCCCTTAGAGACAACTCTCCACACCTTCAAGTCAATATTCTGAAGATAGACATGCATCTTTTGTTTCCAGAATGCGTAATTGACACCACTGAAAATAGGAGGATGTGTGGAAGAAGGTCTCTCAGGGAAAGGGGTTACAGTGTTATGAGCCATCTAGATCTTTATGCAAATTAATGATCAAGTCTAAGACACTAGGCTTTGATACTAATTGTTAGCTTTACTGTAATTCGAAGAGGGGGAGGGGGGTGAATTCATATTTTAAAAATTTCTTCCCTATATCAATTATCCAGTAGCAGTTTTACATAGCCCTAGGTTCAATCTAGTGCTGATATCAATATATTCAGCTGAAATTAAATTACACAAGAAAACTAATTATGCATGCATAGAAAAGAAAGTAAAAAGAGTTAACAAATATGTTATCGAAGTTTGGCAAATATACCTACGTCCCCGCCTTGGCTCACAAGCACAAGGATTCCACTAAGGCTCACTTCATGGGTGGAGCGGCATTGCAATACAACAAGGTCAAATTAACATAGGGCTGACCTCAACCTTTACAACCAATCCTTCTAGGCTGGATTAACGCCTCCTCAGGCCACGCCTGGAATACAACCAAATCACAGTACAAGATGTGTACAAAATATATGCTTCTCCAACAAGTAGATTTGTACCTATATCAATCAATGCACATCAATAGTATAAGAACTATAAGCTCAGTGTTATATGTGTGCAATCAACACTCAATATAATGTCTATATTCAATCAAGCACAAGAGTGCATTAACAAGCTAATCTTTGAAACAATGTATAGATGTAAATCTCAATAACAATTTAGGGTTTCAAAGATTTTCACCAAGAGTAATCAAAATATCTCTAAAAAATATTTTCTCAATATTCAAGCACAAGTGATATTCGAAAAATGGGTTTGTGAAAAGTGTTGACTTTGGTGCAATCCCAAGAGGGGGGTGAATTGGAGATTAAAAAATTTCCTCCTAGGTTCAACTAATTCAGCAAGTAGTATTTCACAAACCTAGGGTATTTCTATGTATTCAAAATCCCAATCAAATATTTAAACAATAAACTTAAACATACAGGTGCAGAAAGTAGATTGCAGAAAATAGAATCAACACCATATATGTTATCGGGGTTCGACTAATACTGCCTATGTCCACGCCTTGGCTCACTAGCACAAGGATTCCACTAAGGGCTCACTTCATGGGTGGAGCGACACCGAATACAAACACCTTACTAGGATGGTGCACCTAACTTTCCTATCCGGGTCAAAGCCAATCTTGGACTCCAGGGCAAGTCTCCTTCTTCAGGCCCATGCTTGGAACACAATATTCAATATAAATTTGATGAACAAGTAAAGTACTTCTAATCAAGCAAATATGTACCAAAATATAGTCCAAATAATATGCAAGCACAGATGATAGTAAATATGCTCAATGCTAGTAACGTGTGCTAAACACTCAATCTGATATAGATATGCAATCAAGTCCTAGAGTGTATTCCCAAGTAAACTTTGAAACAAAGTATCAACGTAAATCAATCAGCACAAGTTTCAAAGAGTTTCAACAAGAATATTCAAAATATCCCAAATAGGATTTTCTCAAAATAATAGCTCAAGAGATATTTGAAAAATATGTAAGCTCGTGAAAAATATTTTACAAATCAAAAACCACACAAGCTCGATGAGTCTTGCAACAATGATGCAAAGACTCGCTAACTACAATGGTTTTCCCACACAAAGATTTATTGATTAAATTGAGGAAAACCCCTAGCTAACAACTCTCAATAAAAGAACAATCAATTTATAACAAGGAGAGTTTTAGCAATATGAATCACTCAATAACACTCTTAGGAAGTTGGGTTTCTCAAAGGAATAACAAGCAAAGAGTGTTTGGGTTTTGTAGTATGAAACATATGATCTTGAAAATACAGAGGATTTTGGCTAATCAAATATGCCAATCTCTCTTAATTTTTGCAAATGAACCCATATATATAGACGAGGCCAAAATTATAACCATTAGGGACACATAGGGAATTATTAAAAAAGTTTTAAATGAGTTTAAGAAATTAATCCTGATTTACCCTAATTAACTGTGGTAAAAAATTGGCCAACTCGAGAGTTTCAGTTGACAGGGCCATAGGTTTGGTCATCTAAATAGACACAATAGAAAAGGTGAATTTTGATGTTTGGGTGCGTCAATGTGGGTTTGGTTTGCTGACCAAAGCGATTTTCCATTTTGTCCGAGATTCAGTCACCTGGACTCAAGTTCGGTTTGCCGAACTTGAACATTCGATCGCCCAAGGGTATTTTGAACGTGTGGTTCGGACACTCGAGTTGTTGGGAAAAGTAAAAGTGGACGTTCAATTGATTGAGGATGGTGGAGTTATTTTTGGGTTCGATCGCCCGAAGTTAGGTCAACTTATTGACCAGTCCATGGTTTGGTCGACCAAGGCAATTTGACTTGCCTAGTTTGGTCGCCCGAATCCCTTGTGTTTTTTACCTTAAGGTTCATTTCTTGATTTTAATGTTACGCCTGATGACATGTGAATTATAGTGGGGTCTTGTGCACTAAGTGTAGGAACCTAAGGTCAATCTAGGGCATTTTCAAGTGTGCCTAAAAACCTAGCCTCGGTCGACCGAAGGGTGATCCCTAAGGTCATTTTAAGGCCATCTGAGCATACAATCCTATCATGCATGATGCAGATTATTACATACCATATATCATTACAATCCAATTATGCATTACAACCCAGAATGAAGAATATACAAATACAAGTACAAGAAAAACACAATATTCTTCAATCTTCTTCGAGGTCATCATACGCCATCATGATATAGCATTCTTTTCAATTTAATGCATAGAGTGAACCTGCATGCAAGCTTAGTACAAACATCAGTACTAAGTGTGTTTGTCATTATCAAAATGAGATATGACCAATCAAGTCAACAAAAATATTTTTGCACACTTAAAAACACAAGCTAAGGCATCTTGCAATTTGAATGCCAAAACCCACAAGCTTTAAGTTTTTGCACACAATGGATTTATTGAGTTAAATAGGGGGGAAAACTTTTAGCTATAACTCTCAACAAAAAAAACCAAACAATCACTCAATAAGAGTTTTTAGCAACTAAGAATAATACAGAATCACTCAAGGATATTCTCACAAGGCTTGATTTTTCAAAAGAGTAGCAGTATATGAGGGTATAGGTTTTTTGAGCTTTGAAAAATTTCAGAGGGTTTCAATTCTAATAACAATGTTAATCATCCTAAATCTGAGCAAATGAACTTATATTTATAGACTAGGTCAAAATTATAACTGTTGGGGATACCAAAGGAATTATTAAAATTGTTTTAATTGAGTTTTAAAAAATTAACCCTTAACCCCAATTAATCTTGGTAAAAATTAGGCCAACCTGAGAGTTTCGGTTGACTATATTTTAAGTTCCGTCGACCCAATTGCCAAGTTCAGTCGATCGAGCCACTTTTGAACTATAAAATACAGTCGGCTGAAATAGGGTGATTTTGGAACCTTTCGAGGTTCGATCGGCTGTATTTGAGTTCAGTCCACTATTCATTAAGTTCAGTTGACTATATCATAAATGAACTTGGAAGTTTGGTCAGCTAAACAATTGGGTGTCAGACATGAGTGAATTCGATCAACTGAGGAAGATATGTTCATAAATCATTCTGTCGGCTGAACCGTGGTCAACCTGTTAACCCTTAAGCGGTTTGGTTGACTAAGTTGAATGTTCACAGCTAAGTTCAGTCCACCAGAAGCCTTTCAATTTTTATTTTAAGTCCAAATTTTGAGTATTGTTATGTGTAGGGACTTAGGGTCTATCTAAGGTCTTTGAGTTTATCTGCCCGTACATGCATGATGTGCATCAACTATTACAGAACGTTCCTACTTAAATATTATAGACCTGAATTGAACTTAATATATAAATTGCAACAAATAAATATTTTGGGTCTTTCTCTTCTTCAATTCATCACATGCCATCATATGATCTTGCCAATATGATCCTGCACACGAACTTGACAGTCATTAAATATTAGAGTTTTTTTTATAATCAAAATAGGGTATGACCTATAAGGTCAACACTTTCAAAATCTTGTCATGTCTTATGCTTTATGTGAACCTGCAAATCACTATCCATAAATTGCTGATTGTTTAAATTCATTTGGTGGATAGTGATTTGCAGTACTGTTTAAATTCTTTTTTAGCAAACTTTGGCATCAATCCCTTGTAATTAATGTTAATATTCGAAGGGGATATGTGTTTTAATTCATGACTTGTGCAATTTAAAACCACTTTTTTGCAAGTCAGAAACTCAAGGGCTCTAATTGTTTTAAAATGATCTTCTAATTTAAGAGGAATTTTTTTTGGCCCTTTTGCTAATCACAAAAAGGGAGAGAAGGCTTCTAAGCAAAAATTTCTCATTCTCTTGCCTTTGTGTTTCAAATTGAAAATTTAAGAGGAATTTTTTTTGGCCCTTTTGCTAATGACAAAAAGGGGGAGAAATGAGCAAAAATTTCTCATTCTCCTGCCTTTGTGTTTCAAATTGAAAATGATAAAACATTTAATTTTGTGCTTAAATGACATTTTTATAAGTAAGCTTCAATACATACTACACATTTGAACCCAATTGAACTTAAATGCTAAACTTGAAAATTTCAAAAGTCTTCACTTGTGTATATTGAATATCTTTTTTACTTTATGCATATTCTTAGGGGAAGCCTTTTCAGGCTGAAATCAATTTTGCTCCTATGTTTGTCATTATCAAAAAGGGGGAGATTGTTTACTTTTTGAGTCCGATCCATCTTTTGATTATGATAAACCACAACATCTCATTTGTGTGCCAAGTTTGTACAGGTCTATCTTTCTAAAAAAGCACAGATGATGATGCAATATGGAAGTCTTGAAAAGATCATATACGATCACATTCCAAGGTGTATTCCATGGAGTTATTTTTTTTTTCAAAGAACAGAGCTTGAAGAATTTACAGTTTTTAAGTTGTAATGGTAATTAGGGTTTATATGTGCATACAAGCTCATACGATTTTAATTGAAGCTCAAACTAGACCTAGATTGACCTTAGGAACCATAACCTCACAAAAACCTTTTTTTACTTAAATATTAACTTCTAAAAAAGGTTTGACATATTTTGAAATCAAAGACAAGGCCAAAAACTCACTTTAGTTAAGGCCAATCAACCGGAGTGCTTTTACGGCCAAAAATGAGATTTTATACAAAGGCCCAGTTGACCGGCCTCCCACAAGTATACTTGGGCTAGTCGACCGACTAGTGCACTTGGCTAGAAATATGTAATTAAATAGCCCCAGTCGACCAACCCCTTTTATGCCTTATAATCCCCAGTCGATCAGCTAGACCATTTTTGCCAATTTTGTTAACCCCAACTCAGTGGCCCATTTATGCACTAAAAGCCTAGTCGACTAATCTTCAAGGCCCAGTTGGCCGGATCTTGGTGTCAGCATGCCAAAACTCGCAATTTGAAAAAATTGCATTGGCCCTAGTCGATTGAACCCTATCCCAATTGATCAGACCTCTCGGGTTTAGCCCAAATTGAGCTTCCAATGTCCATAAAATTCAAAATTATAATATTATTTTATTCCCCATAGCTATATAACGGCTAGTTTTGAGTTTGGCCTATAAATACAAGCTTAAACAACTTGTAAGAGTTTACAAAAAACTCTTGGGAAGCATTCTTGCATATTCTTTGATTCCCAAATATATTTTATACTCCTTTTTGAAGATCAAAGCTAATTTCTCCCACTCTTTCTTTTTGAAAGTATTTTGGGGGAATTCTTTTAGATTATACTCAAAGAGGCTTGTGCACTTAGTCTCATTCATATTGTGCTTGAAGGCATTCTTGTCTTACAGATTTCAAAGATCAAATTTCTCCCATATACTTTCTTTTGAAAAATCTTTTCGAGAAATTTGTAAGGGGTTATTGAAAAAGGCTTGAGCTCATATTTATTTCATATATCTAGCTTAAGAGCCTTTTCTTTTATTTTAATCTCAAAGAGTAAACTCTCCTATACACATCATCATTGAAAATTGTTTATGGAAAAAATCTTTTAGTAAATCAAAAGAGCTTTGAGCAATATATTCATTCATATATTTTTTTTGCTTGAAAATCTTCTTAAATTTCGATTTTACCAAAGGTCAATCTTAAGGAAAAACATTTTCTAAACTCTCAGTCTTTACTTGAAAAATATTTTGAGAGGAAAACCCTAACTATATTGAGCTTCAAATTTAAGATCATTTAAAAGTGCATAGTGGATTTTAATTTGTACATCTCTACTTATTTAAGAAACATTATCTTGTACGAAAAAATTTATATCTTTTGTATCTCTGCAGTTCGAGTAGTGAACCATGTTTCAGGTGTGAGGTATCACCTGAAGAAGAGGGCTCCATCCTGTAAGGAGTGTTCCAAAGGTAGGGTATCACCTGAGGAGGAGGGATCCATCCTGTAAGGAATGTGCCATGTGTGGGGTATGGCCTGAAAAAGAGGGCTCCATCCTTTTAAGGAGTGGTTGTAATAATTGCTGCTCCACCCGGTTAAGTGAGCAGGGCTAGTGGAATCCTTAAGGGGTTTGTCCAAGGCGAGGACATTGGTGGGATTTCCGGAACCTCGTTAAAAATCCCAGTGTCATTCTCTCTTTCCCTTTACTATTTATCTTTCCAACACATGTATGTTTATATTTGATTTATCGTGAATGTTGTGCATGATTTAAATATTTGCATATCTTGATATTTCTATTTGAGATTGTATAGAAAGATTCTAGGTTATGATATACTTGTTGTGGTTTTGAAATTAAGGAAAAGGCGTCCTAGATTTTTTAAATCTCCAATTCACCCCCCATCTTAGGATTAGACTTTAACTATCAAGTACAACCCATATAGACCTAAAGACCTGCCCACTTGATGAGCTTAACTCATGGGGCACAAAGGAGTGAGCACGGCTCACTTGTAATGCCCCATCTAACAAGCACTACTTGGATAAGGCCAAATTAGTCACAATACACTTTTTGGAGCATACTTTCTAGCTTAGATTGAGCCAAGTAATGTAGAAGTTGACTTGAAGTGAGCCCAAAAGTAAGTGCATCGACTCGGATCGAGCCGGTTGAGCTATATCACTTAGAGTCCAATTCAAATTACAACTCTTGAATAAAAGAAATTTATTTTAGATATTCGAGAGTGTTGGAGGGTGAAACTAATACACCCAAAATTGACAGGAACGCTCATAGAGTTGGACAGTTATAAGACCAACATTTGATATCTTATGTAACCACCATTAAGTTACCTATTGGTAGGCTTGCCAAGGCTTGGGTCCTTAACTACCAAAAATAATATTTATAACCTAACTAATCCTAAGTTCTATAGAAAGTGGGGAAAGTCAGGTATCGATCCACAAGGACTTAAGTGCAGTTGTCAATCGTTTTCGATCTAGTTTATTACAACCTTGTGTAAAAGGAGAGTGTAAAGGTGGGGTTTTTCTAACAACCTAATGAAAGCATGTAAAGTTTATATTATCTCTACTGACTTACTATGAATTGAGCAACATAAAGGCTATCCCAAGGATAGGTTTTCTATCGTATAATAATTAGCCCAAAAGATCAGATCGTCTCCTCAGGAAATGCAGATTAATTTAAAACTCACATAAAATAATAAGAAGAAAATAAGAAAAATATTTACTGAACATAGTTCAAATTTGATTTCCTGAGGTTTTTGAGAGTTTGTGATGAAATTAAAAAAAAAAAAAGTGAGTCCTAAACTAAAGAAATAACATGCTTAAACAGAAAAATAACTACCATGTAGTTAAACAAACCAACAAACTATGCCAACCCAGTATAATTCATTCAATGACTCATTCAACCATTCAAATAAACAGTATGAAATTAAACAAGAAAAATAACCAACTCTTTAAACATTCAAATAATGAACTAAGAAAGAAGACTTCATTAATCTCATAAAGGCATTCAACAATTAGATAAACCTACTCCACAATGTCTTAAACAAAAAAAAAAACTATACTTAAACAAAGGCCTAAAAAAAAAAAAAACTACACTTAAATAAACCAACCAACTATGCTAACCCAGTATAATCCATTCAAAGAGTCATTCAACCATTCAAATAAACAATATGAAATTAAACAAGCAAAATAACCAACTCTTTAAACATTCAAATAATGAACTAAGAAAGAAGACTTCATTAATCTCATAAAGGCATTCAACAATTAGATAAACCTACTCCACAATGTCTTAAACAAAAAAACACTATACTTAACCAAAGGCCTAAAAAAAAAAAAACTACACTTAAATAAACCAACCAACTATGCCAACCTAGTATAATCCATTCGATGACTCATTCAACGATTCAAATAAACAATATGAAATTAAACAAGCAAAATAACCAACTCTTTAAACATTCAAATAATAAACTAAGCAAGAAGACTTCATTAATCTCATAAAGGCATTCAACAATTAGATAAACCTACTCCACAATGCCTTAAACAAAAAAAAAAAAAACTATACTTAAACAAAGGCTTAAACAAAAAAAAAACCTACACTTAAATAAAATTTTAAACAAAAATAAACTAACTTAAACAAAGTCTTAAACTCAACCAAATGCTTAAAAAATTTAAATCCACATTAAAATGAACTTAAATGAAAATCAATCCCATCAATACCTTAAACAAATAAAACCCAACAATAGTGTAACCAAAAATAATTCTACTCAACAATGGCATGAATACAAATAAACTCAACAAATAATTACTTCAAATAAAGCATTAAAACAAGTATTGAAATAACAACAATGTAAAACAAGACAAAATAAATAAATAAACAAAGATGGGAGTGCTAAAATAAAAATAAACTTAGACAAGGTATTTAAGTTAACAATGAAGTAAAAGAAATGAACAAGCAAAGAGAGAGAGAGAGAGAGAGAGAGAGAGAGAGAGAGAGAGAGAGAGAGAGAGAGAGAGAGAGAGAGAGAGAGAGAGAGAGAGAGAGCTAGCTTAAACAAAACTTAATCTAATAAAAAAAATTCCTCAACAATGAAATAAAATCAACGCACTAATTAACTTAAACAAAAATTTAATTTCAAAAAAAAAACTTTAAATGAAAACAAACTAAACATTAAAATAACATTAAAGTAAAGAACTAAAATTGCAAAAGAGAAAGGAGAGAGAGAGAGAGAGAGAGAGAGAGAGAGAGAGAGAGAGAGAGAGAGAGAGAGAGAGAGAGAGAGAGATGGTTGTGAGTCTTCCACCGAGCTGCTTCCTGCTCATGTGTTAGCTTTAGTGTATTTCCAAGAGGGGGGTGAACTGGTTTAAAAATTATCACCTAGGTTAAACTAGATCAACAGTATTACTCAACCTAAGGTCTGTCTATGCAAAAATTAATACAATCATTCACAATAAAACATACACGTGCAGTAAATAAATTGCGAAAATGTAGAGAGCACGTACGATATGTTATCGGGGTTTGGTCAACTGTGCCTACGTCCCTGCCTCTAGCTTGCAAGTCCAAGGATTAGGTCAATTAGTACAAGGCTGACCTCAACCTTTACAAATTCTCCTTGTGGGGTGGAGAAGGCCCTAGGTCAAATTCACAGGGTTGACCCCAACCTGATCCTTCTGATCTAGATCAAGCCTCCTCAGGCCACGCCTGGAAATACAACAATATTCTTCACAAAATAACTGATACAATGATTATGCTTCTCAAGTAAAGCATAAATGTACCAATATGCGTAATCACATACACATCAATAATATAGGTAATGTAAGTTCAGTGATGTGAATATATGTGCAAATAACACTCAACAAGATATGATCACAAAATGTTCAAGAGTGTTCTAAGCAAGTTATATCTTTGAAACAAGCTAAATGAAATCTCAATAGCAGATAAGGGTTTCAAAAATGTTAATCAAATATTCAAACTTAACTCAAAAGATTTTCCTTCAATGTAATGAGCATAAGAGTAGTTTGAAAATATTTTAGCTTGTATAAAATATCTTGCAAACCAAAATCAAAGCTACGAGACACTTGCAATAATAATGCAAATATCCTGAGCTTACTAGTTTATCCCAACACAAGATTTATAATATTGAAATCTTTGGGATAAACTTAACTAAACTCCCAAAAAAGAATCAAACAATCAAACAAATGGGAGTATTAGCACTATATAATAAACACGAGAACAAACAATAATCTCTCACACTATCAAGATCTATCAAGGGAATAAATATTTAAGAGTATTTTAGGCAAAATGAGATTTTGAGATAGAGAGGATTTTTGCTAATTATTTTGGCTAATCTCTTCTTAATTTTGCAAATGAGCCCCTATATATAGAGAATGGAAAATTTATAACTGTTGGGGGACATAAGGCATTCTTAAATTTGTTAAAAAAAATTTCAAAATTAACCCTCTTTAATCAATTTAACCTTGGTAAAAATTTAATTAATCCAAGAAGGTTCGGGTGCCCGGCCTAAGATTCGGGTGCTCGAATAGACTCAGTCAAAAAAGCATTTTTAAAGAGTTCAGTCGCTCGAGTCTAAGTTTGGTTGCCTAAACAAAGGTAAAAAACATTTGCTGTGCGGTTCAAGTGCTCGAAATAAAGTTCGGTCGCTCAAGGCCTTTTTGAACGCGAAGGTTCAGTAGCCCAAGTTGGTGAAAAGTAACCTTCGAAGGGTTCGGTCACCCGAGGGTGATAGGTTCATTTTAGGTTCGGTCGCTCAAAGCTTAGTCAAACTACTAACTTGGCAGTAGTTTGGGCGTCCGAGGTGTTTTGAACACCTGGGGTTCGGTCACCCGACCTCTCACAATTTTAGCCTATTAAGTCCAATTTTTAATCCAATTATTTCTCCTAATAATATATGTGATATGGGGACTTTGTGCACAATGTGTAGGAACCTAGGGTCTTTTCAAGTACGCCCAAAAACCTGGCGTCGGTCGACCGAAGGATGCCCTAAGGTCATTCGGTCCCTATGGTCAATCTACGGTTATTTTGAGCTTACAAAACCTACATGCATGACATGCAGAGATTATTACAAACCAATATATCCTAATTACTATTACAGACCCATATTGCATAAAATGAATTACAACATGAATTGAATCTTCAGGTCTTCATACTTTGCTTTCATGTGCCATTACTTAATCTGCTAAAATGAACCTACACGTACACTTGAAAGCCATCAAATACCTAAGTATTTGTCATTATCGAAATCGGGTATGACTTATAAGGTCAACATCGTGGTTCCCAAGGAGAGACTCCCCAAAAAGCTCCCTCTTGAAAAGAACACACCCTAAAACCCTATTTCTTTTTCTCCGTTTTTCTTCCAGCGCCCTGCCTTTGGTTTTCTTAAATCTGTTGTTCTTTTAATTTTCATGCGCGCGCATGTGTGTGTGGGCTTTTTCCAATTTCCAGCTCATGACCTCCTTTGAAGAGAAAAGTGCACGGGCCTTCTCCAATTTCTAGCTCACACGACCCATGCATAAAGAATCTCACCTACAACCTCATCTTCATGTTATATGGCCCATGCAAGTTTGCATGGTATCGTAGCTAGCTAGCCAGATCAGACAGTGTAACCCCTGCATGCTAACCCGAGAAGTGTTGCGGAGAGTAGGATGGGTAGACCAAGTTGGTGATAGTTGAAAGTACAGCCACACTATTTCGAAAGTGTTGGGTCTGAGAGCGATTAGCCCCGAAGTGTTGCAGAGAGCAGGATACCCACTGTGTGTCGACCCGAGAAGTTTTGTGGAGAGTAGGATGGGTGGACCAAGTTGGGTAGGCAACCGTGTGTAGTTATGTCATGTTTGACTTAGCTTGGTAGGCCACCCAAAGTTAAGTCTAGCTCACTAGCTGCATAACCCAAATCATGCAAGGTTAATTCATGATAAACAGTTATCCATCTAGGGTATAATTTCAGTAATAGACAGATATAGCAGATGAATTATATGTATACAGAAATTTAGTATGATACAGTATATTATGTTGATTTACAATTTATTCATATTTATATAGAACAGTTTTACCTGACTTGTCAAATGTAGATAAACTATGTACATATTTTCCTTACTTATCTGATACAGTTTATCACGAACAGTATATGTTTATAAGAAAATAATATTCATGTTGCCACATACTGATATTAGTCTATCTCCCTTACTAAGAGGTGTCTCATCCCAGCAATAGAAACATTTCAAGAAACCCAGATAGATGAGCGGACCGAACTTCGAGAAAGAGGAGGCTAATAGTGCTACCCTGGCTGAAGGGTAAGTAGTTGGGTTGAAATCGGGATGGATTTTTGGGGGTATGACACTAGGATATTTATGGTCCTTTTTGGGATGTATATTTGTATATATGGCCATGGTAGAAGTCTGGTATTGTATAAGGTTGAATAAGTCATGGTTTCCACTGCATAGTTGTCATGTATGTATGGACATGTATATTCCCAGTTTCCTTTAGGGTTCGAGTTGATTTATTTTATGTTTTTTAGTATAAGAGTTATTATTATTATTATTATTATTATTATTATTATTATTATTATTATTATTATTATTATTATTATTATTATAATTATTATTAATATTATGTGAGAAAAAAAATATATATAGCTGAATTTTCAAGGCATTACAAGACAAATAGAAGATGCTATACAAAGTGCAAGACCACTAGTAAACATAAAAGCGAAAAGAGGCTCCTTGAAAAAGAAGGAGAAAGGCATTAAAGATGCTTGATTGGTAAGTAAGGGGGCTTCTCATGGTCAACCAACTCAATTCTCCTATCAGCAGTCTCAGTGCTTCGAGGTGGAGAAAGCTACTATGGCATATCCAACCAATCTAAAAAGCAAATAAGACACCTTCAATAATACCTTGAATAACCAGCAGCAAAACCAAAGGCAGAATTGCCTAACCATTAGGCTAATGTTGTCTAGTTATAATAAACTTTATGCCAAGATTCTTAATCAAAAGGTCATAGGATTGAAAGTCCCCGCCACCTACTAGAGACCCCCTCCTAAATTGTATAATCCAGATGACAAATATGTATATTATATGGGAGTCGTGAGACACTTAATGGAGAATTGTTGGTGGTTAAAGAATTGAATCTAGTGCCTTGGGAATGTAGAAGCACTGGTTTTCGATGCCACCTCGACAAATAGCAAGCCCAATGTCATTGAAAACTAATTTTGTTAGCACCAATCTTAAGGAAAGGCTTGGATAGCCTCCTATGCCACTTAGGCATTTTACCTATTCCTTTTGTTTGCCCTTTGTTTTCCTTTGACATTTTTTTATTTTCAAATTATACTTTTGCATTTTATTCAACGAAATGCTCCATAAAGGAGATCCTTTCATTGAAACTTTGGGATCAATATACATCATGCATGAAGGTGACATTTACATCCATCCCTACCATTGTTACAAAATTGGCACAAATAAGATAATAGTTTTGTAAAATAAGCAATTAACCCTTGGGATAAGGAACGATCTCATTTTTCCACCCATATGTGATAAATACCCCTTAATGTCCTAACTTGAGCCTATATACACATTTGTTTCAGACCTTGGACAAGGACCACCTTCACATTAGGGCAAGCATATTAATAAGAAGAGTTACAAAAAAAGCAACATTAAAGAATAAGATTTGATAGTGTGAGACCTATAGTTTATAACTAAAGACAGGTGGCTATCAATCGGCCAACTAGTTTTCTCAAAATATAAGATTTTGGGGGCTTGTATTCTTTTCCGAACCCATTTTGAAAAATGAAAATGAAAATTTGTTCATGTTTTTCCCAAACTTGGTGCCTTGCTCACCATTTTCCTAATTTCTCTTACGAAGTTGAGAAAAAAAAAACCAAAAATTGGTATCATCATTGTCATTCCTTTTACATCCTTTATATTGGAATTGGTGTGATCCCAAGAAGGGGGGGGGGGGTGAATTGGTTTTTAAAAACTTTTTGGCTAATTTAAACATTTCGCCGATTTACCACAAATCCTATCCCATTCAATGTACACACATGTATGTAAATTAATTAAACAATGAGTTCAAGCATACACGTGTGCAATATATCTCATTTAATTTAAATATATGCATGAAAATAATTGTAACCATGAATAAACAAACATACACATATAGAAATTTAAGTGCGGAAATATTAATGAGATAGAGAGAGAGTGACACACATATTTGTTAACGAGGTTCGACCAAACCAGCCTACGTCTCCACCTTGGGCATACCCCCCAAGGATTACACTATCCCTGCTCACTTAAACGGGTAGAGCAGAAGCCATTACAACTACTCCTTACAGGGCATGGTAAACCCCAGATCAATTACAAGACTGAACCCAACTTGTCTCACTTACGGGGTTGAGACTCCCCGATTCAATTTTCGGGCTAAACTGAACCGGTCTCATTTATGAGGCCCAGACTCTTCAATTCAATTCTGAGCTGAACCCAACTGGTACAATAAAAACATTTTGTACATATTAAAATGCTTCTAATATACAAGCATAGATGTTCACATTAAAAGCTCAAATACATACACTCTCTAATGATAAGAAATATGCTCAGGGAATAAGGGTGTTTTACTCAAAATAATATTTTCAATATTTGAAAAAAAATGTATATGATAAGCACATAAAGATTTAAACCCTAATAAGATTTTCTCAAAAAAAATATTTTTCAAAGAAGGATATAAGAAAACCTAGGGTTTTTTAGCTCAAAAAGAATTTTATCAATAAGCACAAGTGAGCATATGAATCTTTGCAATGAGTTGTGCAAAGATTCACAATGCGATAAACAATTTCCCCATAAGATTATTTATCAAAGAAAATATGGGAGAAACCCTAAGTATACTCTCCTAATGATTAAAAGCTTGAGAGAGAGTATATGCTATGGATACAAACTAAATGCCCAAAATAAAATATTCTCTTCAAAAAGATTTTCAAAATAATAAATAGAAGAGAATAGAGAGTATAAAATATAACCCCAAAAAGATTTTGCAATAAAAATATAAGTGGGGGAACTTTAATTAAGAAAATGATTTGAGAGGTTTTTGAAAATAATCAAAGTTACTAATCTGCAATAATGAGGGGATATTTATAGTTTTTCTAAAAATTATGACCGTTGGGGACACGCTCAGAATTTTGGAAAAGTTTAAATAAAAAATTAATGACATTTTAGCCCTTTAAAATTTCCAACCCAAGAGGTTTGGTCGACCATATTAAAGGTTTGGTTGACCATACCACTAAGTTCAGTTGACTAAGGATAAATTGAATTAAAATTTTGGTTGACCATATTAGGGCGATTCTGAACCCCTTCGTGGGTTTAGTTGACCAAGACAAGGACGGTTGACCAATCCTATAGATTTGGTCGACCAAGTCAAGGTTCGATTGACCATTCATGAGGTTCGGTCGACCAAGGCCAATTTGAACTGCAAGGTTCGGTCAACCAAGTTGTTGGGTTTAGATACACTTCGGTTCGGTCAACCGTGGGCGATATGTTCATTTCAGAACGATCAACCGCGAAATCAACATGTTGACTTTTGACCGTTTGGTCGATCGTGGTGTTTATACTGCCATAGGTTCGGTCAACCATGGCTTAGTCAACATTGACTTATAGCCAACGGAGGGTTTAGTCAACCAAGCTGAATATTACTGGGATGGTTCAGTCAACCGGGGCTATTCAAAAACCTAATTTTGACCCTCAGTTTTATCCCTTTTTATATAAGTGTGACATTTTAGTTTTAAGGGATATTTCATTAAGTGCAAAGGGTCTTAAGGTCGATCTATGGTCATCTGAGCATATTGTCCCTATCATGTAGATGCATGCATTATTACAGACCAAATGATAAAAATAAATGCATATACAATTAAAATATATATGTCTTATTTTCCTCTTTGCTCTTCTATCTTCATGGAATGCACCAGTAGTATGTGCTCTTTATATGCTTCTGGCTTCCATTTTCCTTTGTCTTATGTGCATGCCAAAATAAAAATTTGTACAAGCACTCAACGCACAGATAAGAGATTGGTGCTTTGTAAGCATCAAAATAGGGATCGGATTCAAAAAGTCAACAATTTTTCCCTTTTTAATGATGACAAACACCTAAGAGCAAAGTGGGTTAAGCCCGTAAAGGCTCTCCCTAAGGACATGCATAATGTAAAATATAAAGTGTAAATCTTAAACATATTCACAAAAGAAGACATTACAAATAATCAAGCATTTAACTTTTTGCATTAAAGCTCATGCTCAGATATTTGTCCCTAAAAAAAACTTCCCTTTTAGTCATAAACATTTTGGGCATAAAATTCTCCCCCTTTTGGCATCACCAAAAAATACTAAGCTAAGTATAAAATAATTTTATCATTTAAAATAGACTTAGCAAGGAGAACCTCCCCATTTTTGAAAAACTCTCCCCTATGTGATATAGCAGTTGGGCATGAAAATTTTATAACTATTTTAAAAATTATAGCAATGAAGCACACTAAGAGATTATAACTGGTCATTTAAAATATTAAAATGACATGACAAACATGGTCATACAGAATTATACACAAACCATTTCAATTTAATCATAACGTAAGTCCCCGCAAAGATTGGAATTTAAGAACATGCGGCATATAAAAAAGTAGGTTTGAGCATAAAAACTATCTAACTAGTTCACATTCATTTCAAATGAGATCAATGAACCAGTTGAGCAACACCCTTTTAAAATTTATAAACAATATAATTTCATAACAAAAAAAAAATTTAAACAATACAAGCACAGTTATGAAAACATTTAAGCACACAAGCAAGATATAAAAATATATTCCATATAAGTTCATTTCTTACTTTTAAAAATGTATATATAAATAAATATATATGTATAAAAAATATATAATATAAATATATATATATATATATATATATATATATATATATCCCCCTTATGATTTTCACTAAATGTTAGGGGTTGTGTTTGCTGAAAAAGAAACTTTAACATAAAAGTTCAAGCAAACCATGTTTTTCTGGTATACATTTAAACACAAAAAAAACTCAACCATATAGATCCTAAAATAGTTTAGACAATTTAAACTTGGATCATATGGCGAAACTTAAGACACCTGTGGGTAAACAACATCTCAATCTTAGATTTTCAATAAAATCATCATACTTTAAAGTACATAAGCTACAGAAAATATCAAATCAGATCTAAGCCAAAACTGTTGGTGAGCATAAAAAGATAGAAAATTATTTTCAGATGCTCCCCCTATCAATTTGAATATGTGCTTAGAAACTGTTAATTACTTATACTGATATTAATTGTGAAAATTCATTTAGAGATTGAATAGTGTAAGTACTATTTTCATTCTAAAACAAATTTTATTGGATATAAGTTTAAAAAAATTGTATTTTGCCAGTAAAACTATTCCTAGAACACTCATGCATCAGAAGTCTAACATTTAAGTAATGTATAGTGTTCATGCGTACCAGGAACAATCCATATTAAAGATAATTCAATCAAGACAGGATATGATGTTCAAGGTAAAAATTTCGGACTCAAAAAGTAGAAACAGTTACAATGTGAGTACATGGGCCAGGTGAAATTATTTTTTGTAAGATTAGGGCTTATGCTCCCCGGTATAGTCTTAAGTACGCATAAGTTCATTTACGTTCAAGGTTGAATTTTCAATTAAGCACATTCAACATGTGTTCATCCTTCTTAATATTAGTTAGCATGCACACATACTTGCGTTATAGCTCAAGGATGATAGTCATTTAAGAACATTCCTCATATTTCATCATTTCTAAAGATTTCAGTTTGCAACAAATATTAGTCATTTAGCATCTATGTATAGTGTATTGCATTTCAGCTTAATGCACAACAACCAATCAAGGCTATACTTAAGGTAATGCAATAGGGGTTCAAAAGACGAATCTCCCCTAAGTCATGCAATCTTCCTAGTTACATGGACCTGAAATGTATGATGTGATTATTAACCTTTTGGCTCTAACATGAAGTTCACATCCTAGGGATTTGGACCAAATGGTGTCCATGAACTATATTTTAGATGTAAAGAATTTGCCTAATTTAAAGCATTCTAGGAAGAATTAAGATTTTTAAAATTGTACATGTTTCGAATTATATATCATTTTGGGTTTTACATGTACTCGCCTATTAAGTTGTTTTGCATACATTTTTAACTAAGGATGAAAATTAATATCCATTTATCATTCACTCATAATTTCAAAAACATTTTGGCATGCATTTAATTTTACTCATCTTGGTATATGATTTTACTTTCAGGGGAAAGTTTCTACCAAAATTTCGGTAGCATGCCGTCTGTAAATTGAACATTTTCCCAATTTTCCATGTACCAGAGACTTGATAGATTCACACAATCAATTTATAATTAAGATCAAGCATGCGAGAACCTATATCCACTATCAGCATGCAATTCATATCACTGCATCCGCTATGTAGGAGGCATTCAATACAAACATGCAATTCAGTGGAGCAGGTAAAAGATATTTGTCCATTAAATGAAATTGTCATTTCACCAAAGAATGGACAATAGGGATTTAGTTCAAAGCAGTTGCAAGAAAATATCCATTCATCAAGGAATATAATCATTTAGCACAAATGGATATTTGCATTCAGTACCAACAAATCATCTAATAAATATAACAAGATAAGTATAATACAATTTATTGCCTATTGGATGAGTTTTAAATTTTCTACCCCCCTCAGTTATGCAACCAAAGAATTTTATATTCAATTAATATTATTTGGCCTTAATTATATTTTTAAATATAGGGATGAGCTTATGAATTCCTTAAATTTAATTTATCATTTGAAAACGATTTATCGTTTAAGCTCAATTATGAGTTTAGGATTATACATTATATAGCATAAGATCAATTTCCTAAAACTCATTGCTAAATGATGGATGAAGATATGCTATATTTGAGATATTCATACTAAAGCATATATAGCATTAAGAATCTTTTAGCAGATAAAACATTTTTTTCCATTTAAAGGGGATTTACTCAACCATGCACTTGCCAATATTTTCATATGATAACCCACATGTCACTTTAATTTTCATATTGGCATGCTTTTCTAATAATTTTAGTATACGTGAGTCCGATCTCTGGCTTTGATGCTAACAAAACACAAGGATCTTATATGTGTATCTAGTTTGTGAGCGGGTTTATAATACAACACACACATGAGAGTGGATTTTTGGAAGCCTGAGGAGCTTAAAGATCATACTCTTGGCATATTCAATGGGAAAATGAAGAGCAAAAGAAGAAGGTTTGTTTGTGCTTCATATGTAAATGCATTTATTATATTTGGGTCTATAATAATTTATATCAGTCTGTAATAATTAATGCATGGCATGCATGGTAGGAATATAAGCTCAACATGACTGTAGATTGACCATAGGGAAACAAATGACCATAGACAAATTGACCAACGCCAGGTTTTTACGCTTAATTGAAAAGCCTAGACTGTAGACTGACCCTAGGTCCTTGCACAAGCACTTAGGAAAGTCCCCACTATCAACTATGCAATCAGGGGTAATTCATGATTTAAAATAGGACTTAGAGCCTAAAATGAAAGGACTTCGGGTGACTAAATGTATGCATTGAAAATGCCTCAGTCCACCAACTGTTTAATAAGTCAAAATAATGACTTGACTTCTGGCGACCGAACCGACGTGAACTAAGCATTCTCGGTCGACCGAACTTATAATAAGGACTTTTCCAACTGTATAGGTGCTCGAACTTTAGTTACCTCAGGTGATCGAAAGTTGATGATCGGTAGACCAAACTTAGGATCAGGGCACTGAACCTTGAACAGATTGGAAAATCGCCTAGACTAGCCAACCAAACTTGTCATTGGGCAGCCGAAGATTAAAAATGCATTTTGTTGGAATTGGTGTATTCCCAAGAGGGAAGGGGGTGAATTGGGTACTTAAAATTTCCTAAGTTGATTTCAATTCCACAATCAATAATCCCCAACCTAGGATCTATCTAAGTTTATACCAACACCCCAACAGAATAATACTGAGCAGATATATAAAGCAGATGCAGCAGATTCAGTATTTCCAAATCATTCATAGTATTTAAAGCATGCACATCATTCATATAACTATTCAAATATAAACATACATGTGCATAAATTAAACTGCAGAAATATAAAGAGTATAAGGAAAGAGAGAACCGACGCAAGATATGTTATTGGGGTTCAGCCAACTGTGCCTACATCTTCGCCTTGGCTCACCAGCACAATGATTACACTATAAGCTCACTTAACGGGTGGAGTGGGACTGTTTACAACCAGGTCAATTAACGGGGCTGACCTCAACCTACACCTTACCAGGATGGTGCACCTACATTTCCTAATCGGGTCTAAGCCAATTCGGGACTATTTGACAGGGTTAGTCTCCCTCTTCAGGCCCTTGCCTAGAATACAATAATGAAATACAGACTTTTGTGTACAACCAAATATGCTTCTTAAATTAAGCAGATGTGTACCAATAAGATCAACTGAATAATGCACTCATTTATCATAGGATATTAAGCTCAAGTGAGCTTTTGTTAACTCATGTGTTAACTCTCAGCTAAATGTATATCAATGTATGTGTGAGAGTAAGATCTTTGATCTTAAATAAATATGCTTCTTGTGGAAACAATCAAATAGTCTCTACAACCCTAAATGAATATCACATGAATATTTTTCAAATACAAAGCACAGTAGATAATAGAGTTTTTAAGCTTGCTAAAGATGTTTTCATCAAAACACAAATCAAGCTTGTGAAACTTGCAATGAGGATGCATGATCTTAAGCCACACAAGGGTTTTTCCCAATCAAATATTTATGAATGAAATATTATGGGAAAAACCTTAGCTAACTCCCAAAAATCGACACACAATCAAATAAGACCAAGGGAGAGTTTAGCTTATACAAAGAATATGAAAACACTACCTTCTTTCAAAATAAGTGACTAGATGAGTATGAGAGGTAGAATTTGGCAATAGGATTGAAGAGATATGAATTTATGGGTGATTTTGTCCAAATAGATTTTTAGAGAATTTTTTGCTAATCTCAAACCCTAATTACTACTTAATTTTGCAAATGAAGGGTTATATATAGAATTGGGAAAAATTATAGCCGTTGGGGACATGCTGGGTATTTTAGAAAAAGATTAATTGAGTTTAATTAAAATTAACCCAGTTAACTCTCAGTAAAAATTGGGCAACCCGAGAGGATCGGTCGACCATCTTGATGGTTCAGTTGACCGTGGTGCCCAATTCGGTCGACTTGAGAATATTTGAATTAGAAGTTCAGTTGACCGTCCAAGAGTGACTTTCCAAATCCGCACAATTCGATCGACCAGATCACTTTGAACTAGGAGGTTCAGTTAACCAGGAGGTTGGGCTTCTCCAAAGGATGTTCGGTCGACTAAAGCATTGGATTTTATTTTCTGGTTGGTCGACCAAAGGGTCAACTTTTGACCCAAGGGAGGTTCGGTCGACCAAGCTATAAAAACTTGGCTAGGTTTGGTCGACTGTACGGTTGGGAGAATCTCACGTGTCAGTTCGGTCGACTAAACATTACTTTACATTTCTAGTCGGTCGACTGAAGGGTCAACTTGTTGACCTGGTGGAGGTTTGGTCAACCAAAGGTTCCTGTACATTAATGTTCGGTCGACCGAACATGCCAATTTGGGCATTTCGGTCAACCAAACATGCCAATTTAGGTATTTCGGTCCTTTTCTTCTTATGAGAATGTCCCTATACATATGATAATTAATTTTAAGACAATAGGGCATATTTTTATGAAGTATAGAGAGTCATAAGGTCAGCCTAGGTCCTTGAGCTTATCTATCCTAAAAATTTGGCGTCGGTCAATCGAAGTGTGCCCTAAGT
Source organism: Malania oleifera (assembly GCF_029873635.1). Lineage (NCBI taxonomy): Eukaryota > Viridiplantae > Streptophyta > Magnoliopsida > Santalales > Ximeniaceae > Malania > Malania oleifera. Next base: position 45,717,845 of record NC_080425.1, read on the forward strand.
CATTCGGATCCCTATGGTCAATCTATGGTCTTGTTTCAGCTTATTCATATCATGCATGTGGATGAAAATATTACAAACCAAACAAAAAAACTAAATGCAATACAAATGAAATTTAAGTGTCTTCAATCTTCTTTGCTCTTGTGACTTCCTTGGAATACGCTAGCTGATGTACATGTTCTTCGAGTTTCTTCTGGCTTCCATTTTCAGTCTCCTTATGTGTGTGTTCTGAAATGTTACCTATTCAAACACTGGATACACACATAAGAAACTTGCGGTGTCATTATCAAAACTAAGGATCAGACTCAAAAAGTCAACACACCTTTTCTCATATGTCTGTTCGGGCAACCAAACCAAGGTTCAATTGACCAAAACTCTCAGGTTGAAATAATTTTAACCGCGGTAACATGGGGTTATTTGGGTTAAACTGGTTTAAAAATTTTTTAATTATTCCCACCATATCCTAATGGTCAAAATTTTATGTGATGCTATATATATGGGCTCATTTGCAAAAATTAAGACAAGGATTAGAGATTTTGATTAATAAAATTCCTCTAAAATTTTGAGTGATATTTTCTCACATACAAGCCAAAACTCTCATCCTTTGCTCATTCCTTTGCAAAATTCTTTTGACTGAGAGTATTTTAAGTGATCCTACACTCCATACTATAGCTCAAACTTTCATTGCTTTGATTGTTTGATTGATTTTTTATTAAGAGTTTAGTCAAAAATTTTCCCCATTGATTTAATCCATAAATTCTTTTGTGGGGGAAATTTTGTGAGCTAGTGAGTCTTTGCACTATTATTCCAAGACTCATTAAGCTTGTCTTGTGATTGTGAAGCAAAATCTTTTTGACAAGCTTGGTTTGCTATTGTATCTTGTGCTTATAATTTTGAGAAAATTATTTTGAGATATTTAGATTACAATCTTTGAAAATATTTGAAACCCTACTTGAGATTGATATATATATTTATAAATTGTTTTAAAGATAAATTGATAATACACTATTGCACTTGATTGCTTAGTGACATTACCTTGAGTGTTATTACACATTTTTACACTGAGCTTATAGTTCTTATCTGTGTGAAGTGCATTGGTTATACTGGTACATATCTACTTGTATTAGAAGCATCTCTTTGTACGTAAATTGTTATATTTGTTGTATTCTCAACTTGTGGTTGGAAGAGGGAGACTTGCCCTATGAAAAGTCCCAAACTTGCTCAAACCCGGTTGAGAGAACTAGGTGCAGCATCCTATAAGGTGTTGTATTAGGTGTCACTCTACCTGTTAAGTGAGCTATAGTGGAATCCTCCTATTTGTTAGCTTGAGGCGGGGACGTAGGCAGTATTAGCTGAACCTCGATAGCATATCAGGTGTCAGCTTTATTTTCTACAGATTACTTTATGCACCTATATGTTAATATTTATTGCTTTGAACGTTTGACATACTGAGATTGCTTTAATTGCTCACATATCTGCTCAATAGTTCATCTGTTGAATTGGTATGTGCTTTAGACAAACCCTAGGTTGTGTAATATTGCTGTCATCTGGTTTAACCTAAGAGAAAATTTTAAATACCCAATTCACCCCCCTCTGTTGGGAATACACCAATTCCGATAGTATAACAATAGTGTACACTAATATTTAAAACATTAAGCACATAACACTATTTAAGCATTTAAAGCATTCAAACCCTATTTACTACAATTTCTAAGATCTTATGAGTATAAAATTTCCTTGAAGTATTTCTCATAAGATGACATGTTAGCATTTTTCAATATATCATGATTCATAAAAATTTAACACAACATAAATCATGACATAGATTTTTCAATAAAGTTGAAGGAGAAAGAGATACCTTTACAATTTACTCCTCCATAATAGTTTATGCTTAGAGTGGTGTCTTTTTCTCTCTTGATTTTTCAAAATCAATATAATTCCCAAAATCCTTAGCACATAGAAAGATATAAACTTGCAAAAGCATTAGTAACTAAGGCAAAGTAAGAGTATCCATGGCACACAAGATGATGTGCATTAAGAAACAGGTTATGCATAAATCATTTTCAAATATTGGGAAACTATGCATTTTAAAATAATTTTTCTATGGGATATGATTTCCTTTGAAAAACACTTTCCAAATCCTCCGATCATTTGATTTTACAAAATAATTCTCAAATTTCAAACTGTAGAATCTATACGATGAAAACAGTGGAAGATTTCCAAAGGGTTTACCGTCAAAATGGGGACACACTGAAAAGTGAGCTGTTGCAATCTTTATGCAAATAGCGGTTAAAGTTATTACAACCTCGCTTTGATACCAATTGTTGGAATTGGTGTGATCCCAAGAGGGGAGGGGGGGGGGGGAGGTGAATTGGGTTTTAAAAACTTTTTGGCTAATTTAAACATTTCATCGATTCACCACAAATCATATCCCATTCAATGTACACGCGTGTATGTAAAATAATTAAACTATAAGTTCAGGCATATACGTGTGCAGTATATCTCATTTAATTTAAATGTGGCCATGCAAATAATCTTAACCATGAGTAAACAAACATACGCATACAAAAATTTAAGTGCGGAAATATAAATGAGATAGAGAGAGAGTGACACACAGATTTGTTATCGAGGTTTGGCCAAACCAGCCTACACCCCCCCGCCTTGGACATACTCCACAAAGATTACACTATCCCTGCTCACTTAAGCGGGCAGATTGGAGGCTGTTACAACCTCTCCTTACAGGGTGAGGTAAACCTCAACTCAATTACAAGGCTGAACCCAACTTGTCTCACTTATGGGGTTGAGACTCCCCAGTTCAATTTTTGGACTGAACTGAACCAATCTAATTTACAGAGCTGAGACTCCTAGTTCAATTTCGGGCTCAACCCAACTGATACAATAAAAACATTTTGTACATATTAAAACACTTCTAATATACAAGCATGAATGTACACATTAAAAGCTCAAATACATACACTCTTTAATGATATGAAATATGCTTAGGGAGTAAGGGTGTTTTACTCAAAATAATATTTTCAATATTTGACAAAAAGATGTATATGATAAGCACATAAATATTTAAACCCTAATAATACTTTCTCAAACAAAATATTTTTCAAAGAAGGATATAAGAAAACCTAGGGTTTTAAGCTCAAAAAGAATTTTATTAATAAGCACAAGTGAGTTTATGAATCTTTGCAATGAGTTGTGCAAAGATTCACAATGTGATAAACAATTTCTCCACAACAATATTTATCAAAGAAAATATGGGAGAAACCTTAAGTCTACTCTCCAAATGATTAAAATCTTGAGAGAGAGAGAGAGAGAGAGAGAGAGAGAGAGAGAGAGAGAGAGAGAGAGAGAGAGAGAGTATATGCTATGGATACAAACTAAATGCTCGAAATAAAATGTTCTCTTCAAAAAGATTTTCAAAATAATAAATGGAAAAGAATGGAGAGTATATAATATAACCCCCAAAATATTTTGCAATAAAAATATAAGTGGAGGAACTTTGATTAAGAAAATGATTTGAGAGGTTTTTGAAAATAATCAAAGTTACTAATTTGGAGTAATGAGGGGGTATTTATAATTTTTCTAAAAATTATGACCGTTGGGGACACGCTGGGTATTTTGAAAAATTTTAATTAAAAAATTAATGATGTTTTAGCCCTTAAAAATTTCCCACTCAAGTGGTTCGGTCGACCATATCACTAAGTTCAGTCGACCAAGGATAATTTGAAGTGCAAGTTTGATCGACCATATTAGGGCGATTCTGAACTCCTTTGTGGGTTCGATCGACCAAGACAAGGTCGGTTGACCATTCGTATATATTCAGTCGACCAAGGCAAGGTTCGGTTGACCATTCATGAGGTTCAGTCAACCAAAGCCAATTTGAACTACAAAGTTCAATCGACCAAGTAGTTGGGTGTCAGACACGCTTCGATTTGGTCGACCATGGACGATACGTTCATTTCAGAATGGTCGATTGTGAAGTCAACATGTTGACTTCTTGACTGTTTAGTCAATTGTGGCATTTCTACTTCCATAGGTTCGGTCGACCATGGCTTAGTCAACATTGACTTATAGCCAACAGAGGGTTCGGTCGACCAAGCTAAATATTACTGGGATGGTTCGATCGACCAAGGCTATTCAAAAACCTATTTTTGACCCTAAGTTTTATCCCTTTTTGTATAAGTGTGACATTTTAGTTTTAAGGGATATTTCATTAAGTGTAGGGGGTCGTAAGGTCGATCTATGGTCATATGAGCATATTATCCATATCATGCAGATGCATGCATTATTACAGACCAAATGATAAAAATAAATGCATATACAATTAAAATATATATGTCTTCCCTTTCTCTTTGCTCTTCTGTCTTCATGGAATGTACTAGTAGTATGTGCTCTTTAAGGTCTTTTGGTGTCCATTTTCCTTTGTATTATGTGTGTGCCAAAATAGAAACATGTACAAGCACTTAAAGCACAGATAAGACACTGGTATTTTGTCAGCATCAAAAAAGTGATCAGACTCAAAAGTCAAAACTTTATATCTCTCATCTCATGATCATTTAATCTACTCTTTGTGGCTTCTTCTTGTTGTGTTTACATTCTTTTCAACCTAAGATAGTAATTCACATGTTGCCAATGCGTATCTTTTTTACATTAAGATAGCAATTGATAAATTTAAATTGCATACCCTTTTCATGTTGAATCGGTAATTAATATGTTACCATTGAATATCTTTTTTTTTTTCTCACACTGAGATGGTAATTGACATAACCATTGTGCACCCTTTTCACACTGAGATGGTAATTAACACATTACCACTATATACAACCTTTCCCTCCTTACACTGAGACGGTAATTGACATGTTATATTCATGCAAAGATGGTAGGCACTCAATTCCAACCACCAAAGCTTTTGTTTTCCCCACATATGTAGAGATGATAGACACTCCATTCCACCCTCTATGTCTTCTTCCCTCCCAGTTACTATCCTTGTCTCATTGTTTTCAATCCTAGTGCCCAATGTTACCCTTAGACATCGTTTTTTGCTTTTTTAACTTTTTGTCATCCTTCTTAGAAAGGAATAAAAAAAATGGGGCTACTATAGTACTAACATTGTCCATACTAACCCTAGACATTGCATCGAAAACTAGGACAAGACAAAGCATGCTCTTTTACTATATTTGACCATATTTGCTCTTTTATGTATTTTGGATTTTCTAGCCATTTTTTACCATTCTAGGTGATCTAAAATGGTTTAAAATGTTTAGAACCAGTTCAAATAAGTTTTAAATTTTGTGCAAGAAAATCAAGGTAAAACCCCTATTTCTGTGTTTTTTCTACAATTCATTACACTTCTACTTGTTTTTGTCATTTTCTACCATCTCAGGTGATCCATAATGGTTCGAAATGGCTAGGAGCAATCTAGTGAAGTCTTAAATTTTGCGCAAAAAAAATTGAGATAAAAACCTTCTTTCCGTCTTTTCCCGACTTTTTTTTTTATTTTTTATTTTTTGCTTTTTTTGGGTCATTTTTTACTATTTCGAGTTTCATGAAATGGTACAAAATAATTAGGGGTGGTCTGGTGAAATTCCGAGCCTCAGCACAAAAATCAAGACAACCTCCTAACTTTTAGGTCTTTTATTCTTTTTCTACAATTTTTTTTGTGCTTTTTATTTTTTTGGAATCTTTAAATATTTTTCTTGGACTCAACACACCTTTTTCTATAATTTGATAAATATTTAAAAATATATATTAATTAAAATTAGTTAAATAACAAAATAAAATAGTTTAAAATTTGGCGTGTGCAATTGTGGGAGACCATGAATGTTGAGCCAAAATGACATTGTTTGCTGGGTCAGTAGTCAAAATTTTTTAGGTGTCTGTGCCCATGTGCAAGCATGTGCCCACACATGCCCATGAAATGGCGTTGTTTTATGTTGACCTAACTGGGCTTTTCAATCTTGTTTTGATGATAACAAAATGAAGGATGTTTTAACATGTGTTGTTGAATGGTTTTATTTCAGGTCTATGTAAAAGGACCATCACGGTTAATCATGGAAGTAAGTAGGAGATCAAAGTCAATCAAGTGAAAGCTTCTCAGTATATTGAAGCAATGAATGACAAATGAAGAGCTTAAAGACCAAGCAAATCTTGAGGTAAAAAGTGAACCTCAAGAGGCTGTAAGACTTAGTGATTAAGGAGATCATGCCTAGAAGGATATTTGTAAGTACTTCAAGTCATCACTATTTAGATATGTGAAGCTCCTTAAGATTCAAAGACTTAGATATTAAAACTTGAAAATCTCTTGAAAATGTTTTTGAAAAGTTATAATTAAGTTTTTCAAGTAAAAAATATTTTAAAGAAATCAAAAAATAGAAAATATTTGAAAAGGAGGACTGCCCAGCTGACTGACTTGATGAACTAAAAGTACCCAGCCGACTGACAGTACCCAACCAATCGACCATATTAGAACGTGGTTCAGCCAGCCGACTAACGGGAAACCTTCAGCAAAGTTAAATGTCCGGTCGACTAACTCAATGAATTGAAAATGCCCAGCCGACTGATAGTGCCTAGCTGACTGACTATTTTAAACGTGGTTCAGCCAACTGACTAGCAATTTATCAGAATTAATTTTTGAGAGACAAAATGGTGTCTACCGCCTATCCAGCCGATCGATCAGTGTAAAAAGTGAACTAGTCGAGTGAGTGAGCCAACTAACTCTACGGGGAATTTTTAAAATTCAAACCTACAGGAAGATTTTCAAAATTGATTCTCTAATTTAATATCTTTTGAAAAGTTACCTAAATGCTCCATGTTAAATGAGGAAACTTTTCTTTAAGAAGTCTATAAATACCTCCCTTGCTCAATGGAAAAAATACACAAAAGCAATACATGATTTCTATGTTAAAACTCTCCTAAAGCTCATTCTTGCTCACACCTTTGCTGGAGGGAAAACTCTACGAAATTGCTGGATTAAAAATAAGGGTTTGGTTCTGAATTGCATTAAAATATTAAATAAAGTACCATTGGTGACTTCTAAACCTTAAGCTTCACATTTTCTATCTAGTTTTGGTTTTGAAGTATGATTTGAGATTTAACTTGTACAACTTGCTCTGTGTTTGAGAGTGTTTTTGTACACAGATATCCATTCCTTTCTACTAGATCTTTAACGGTTCAAGGTATTGTTGAGTCGTTGGACCAAGCATAGGTTTTTTCTTGGAGAGGTTTCTCTTCCTAAAAAAGAGGTTGGTTATTGTAAAGGTTTTTGGTCCACCTAGAAGGAACAAGGTATAGTGAAATCCTTAGGTGGTTGACCTAAGACGAGGACATAGGCTCGGGTAAGTTGAACCTCGTAAAAGCTGCGGTGTCACTCTTTTTCCCTTACTTTCTTTAAATTGCACCAAAATATAAACTGTGTAGATCCTGTAATTATTTCAATCATAAAAACCACATATATTGGAAGTTAAATAAACTAAAGCCTAATTTGTTGTTGAGCTTGTAGAAACCGAAAGGGAGTACGTTGGTTAATCATTTTTTTGCAGAAACCGTATGGAAGTACGTTGATTGGTTAACAACCCAAAACCTATTAGCTGAAGGTTGATTTAAATTCTGATCTTGAAAAAATGTTTGAAAGTTATTTTAATCTTTAGCTCAAAAGCCAACTATAGGACTTGCACATTCATATACAAGGCTGCTGAATATTGCAAATAAAAAAAAATGATTACTTGTGTTGTGGTTGTTTTGCTTGAACAATTAATTAATTGGTTCTGTATGATGTGGTTGTGGATTCAATAGAAGAGGTTAGTGTTTGTGTGGATTGCCTAATCAATTAGAATATAAGAAGTCTTTAAAGGATTGTAAAAAGTCAAGAACTCTTAAAAAGACTCTTAAGGAATTTTTCAAATAATCCAATTCACCCCCCGTCATGGGACTGCACCTTAGGTTTCAATTGGTATCAGAGCACAGTTATAGTAAAGCCTAACAAGTAGCTATATAAATATCTAGATGACATAAATAGGAGTAGCTCCCTTTGGTGAGGGTCAATCCTCGACTAGACCACCCATTTTTTTGTGGACTCAATTATACCTTTTGGATGCAACGAATGAGAATCTACCTTCAAACAATGGACTTGAAGGCATGGAATGTTGTCACAAATGGAAACCTAATCCCCACTAAACTAGTAGATGGAAAAGAAGTACCTAAAGAAGATAAAGAACTAATCGAATCAAATTACAAAATGTTGAAAATTAACTCAAGTGCATTCAACGCACTATATTGTGCACTAGATGCAAATGAATACAATAGAGTAATGGCGTGTAAAACAGCTTAAGAAATTTGGGATAAATTAGAGGTAACCTATGAAGGCACGGTAGATGTTAGGGAAAGTAGAATTGATATGTTAACTAGTGAATATGAAGCTTTTAGGATGAATTCCGATGAAACTATAACAAGCATGTACACTAAGTTCACACATATCATAAACTCACTAAGTGCCTTAAGAAAAACATATTCCACCCATGAGATGATTCACAAAATTCTAAGAGCACTTCCACCTATTTAAGAACCAAAAGCCATGGCCATAAGGGAGGGTAGAAACCTTAAAACAACTTCCTTAGATGAACTCAAAGGATCACTTCTAACCTATGAAATGATTTTGAAAAAAAGAAGCACTGAAAATAAGAATAAGAAGTCTATAGCTCTAAAAGCCTTGAAAGAACATTCAAAGGAAGAAGATAATGAATCTAGTGAATTAGAAGATGAAGACTTAGCTTTCATAACTAAAAGACTTGGAAAATTCTTCAAAAGAAACAAGAAATTCATCAAAAAATACAATGGATCAAAAGCTGAAAAAGGTGAAAGTAATAAAAGGGAATACAAAAGAAAAAATGAACTTCCCACTTGCTATCACTATAAAAAGGCTGGACACATTAAGCCAGACTACCCACAACTCAAGAAAGAAAAGAGGAAAAAGAAGCTTGCAATGAAGGCAACTTGGGATGACACAAGTTTGAGTGAATCGGAGAGTGAGTCAAGCGATCAAGAAGTAGCAAACATGTGTTTCATGGCACACAACGAAGAGGTAAGCTCTTACTACTCTCTCTATGAAGATTCGTGTGATGAATCATGTAGTAATTCATGTGAAAGCATGCCTTTTAATAAAGAACTTCAAGCTAAATTATTCTCTTTGCATAATAAGTTCATTAAAGTCTCAAAAAGGAACACAAGCTTGAAAAAACAAAACAAAACACTTAGAAATCAGCTTGAATCCTCAAAACTTGTCGAAGAATACAAATACTTAAATATTGAAGAGCTTGAGAAGAAAGTAGATAACTTGTCTCAAAAATTAGCTAAGTCTCAAGTGAATGAAGATAGAAAGAGAGTGCAAGAAATAAATGATCTTAAAAACCAAATTCAAAAAAAGGAAAAGGTCATTTACAACTTCACCAAAGGTAAAGACAACTTTGAAAAAATGGTAGGCCAACAAAGGATGGCGAACAACAAAGAAGGAATTCGTTACAATGGAACATCAAACAAAAGAAAGAAAAATTTGTTTATGGGGCATTTAGTAAATCAATTTAAACACTATGCAAGTACTTCATCAACAAACATTTATGAACATACTACTTGCTACATGTATAAAAATAGAGGTCATATTATGTTTAATCGTTCCACTCAAGAAAAAGTACATCAAAATAAAAAATGAAAGAAAGATAAATGCTAAAATTAGGCAAGATTAAAGAGAGTTAAGAAAGTTTGGGTTCCAAAAGTAATAACATAAATCCTTTCTTGTAGGTTTACTTTAGGACCACTCCATCTAAAGATAAATGGTATTTGGACAGTGGATGTTCAAGACATATGACGGGAGATAAATCTAAGTTCACTTCTCTCACTCAAAAAGATGGAGGATTTGTAACCTTCGGTGACAATGCAAAAGGCAAGATCATCAAAATTAGTAAAATAGGTAAAGACTTTTCACTCACTACAGATGATGTCGTGTTGGTTGACGGTCTAAAGCATAATCTATTAAGCATTAGTCAACTTAGCGAAAAAAGATTTGAAATAATGTTTAAGAAAGACAAATGCATAATTCAGAATTATAAAGATCATAAGACACTATTCACTGCATATAGAATGAACAATGTGTATTGCATAAACCTTGATAGCTTGATCTCTCAAGATATAACTTGCTTAGCTTCCATGAGTGAAAATAGTTGGCTTTGGCATAGAAGATTAGGACATGCTAGCATGGATCTTATATCCAAACTTTCTAAGAAGAATTTAGTTAAAGGCTTGCCTAACACCAAGTTTATCAAAGATAAAGTGTGTGATTCTTGTCAACTAGGAAAACAAATCAAGAAAAGTTTCAAGAAGAAGAAACATATATCAACTAGTAGACCCCTAGAACTCATACACTTAGATTTGTTTGGCCCTACTAGAATTCAAAGCTTAGGTGGAAAACAATACGCCTTCATAATTGTTGATGATTACTCTAGATATACATAGGTATTGTTTTTAGCTAACAAAGAGGAAGCTTGTAATTCATTAATCACTCTATGCAAGAAGCTTCAAAATGAGAAAGGGTATAATATCTCAAATCTAAGAAGTGACCAAGAAAGAGAATTTAAGATCAAAACATTGAAAAATTTTGCAATAATCACGACATAAGCCATAACTTTTCAGCACCTAGAACCCCATAACAAAATGGAGTTGTGGAAAGAAAATATAGAACCCTTCAAGAAATGGCAAGAACTATGTTTAATGAAAATAACTTACCTAAGTATTTTTGGGCCAAAGCCGTAAATACAGCTTGCTATGTAATTAATAGGGTTTCAATTGGAACAAGCCTAAATAAGACACCTTACAAATTATAGAAAGGAAGAAGGCCCAACATAACGTACTTTCATATCTTTGGGTGTAAGTGTTTTGTACTCAATAACAAAGATAACTTAGGAAAATTTGATGCTAAATCAGATTAATGTATTTTCCTAGGATACTCTACAAATAGAAAGGCCTATAGGATCTATAACAAAAAAACACTCACCATAATTGAATCAATTCACGTAGACTTTGATGAGTCAAATCCTTTTTCAAGAGAAGTCAAAAATAAAGAAAATGATGATATTTTCAAAAAGGAGGATGAGATAGAAATCAAGGAAGAAAAGGAAGTAAATGAAGGAAACCCAAAAGATGAACCTATAGAAAATCCGGAATTACCAAGAGAATGGAAGTATAAAAAAGATCACCCTCAAGATCAAATTATAGGTAAACCATCTAGAGGTGTAACTACTAGATCTTCTCTAAAGAATCTATGCAATCACTATGCATTCTTGTCTCAAAATGAACCTAAAGATGTTGAAGAGCCCGCTAAATATGACTCTTGAATAATTGCTATGCAAGAAGAATTAAACCAATTTGAAAGAAGCAAAGTATGACAATTAGTATCCAAACCTGAAAATCATTCAATCATAGGAACTAAATGGGTATTTAGAAATAAAAAGGATGAAAATAGTATAATCCTTAGAAATAAAGCTAGACTCGTAGCGAAAGAGTATAACCAAGAAGAAGGGATAGACTATGATGAAACCTTTGCCCCTGTAGCTAGAATGGAGGCTACTAGAATGCTATTAGCTTATGCTTCCTACAAAGAATTTAAGTTATACCAAATGGATGTCAAAAGTGCATTCTTAAATGTACATTAATGAAGAGGTATATGTTGAACAACCCCTTGGTTTTGAAAATATAGAAAATCCTAATCATGTATTTAGACTAACTAAGGCTTTGTATGGATTAAAACAGGCTGCTAGGGCTTGGTATGAAAGACTTAGTAGATTTCTAATTAAGAAGGGGTTTTCAAGAGGAAGAATAGATAGCATATTGTTCATTAAAACTAAGGAAGATGACATACTTTAAATTCAAATCTACATAGATGATATAATATTTGGTGCCACAAATGAACATCTACGTAAAGAATTTGCAAAATGTATGCAAGAAGAATTTGAAATGAGCATGATGGGGAGAATTAAACTATTTTCTTGGATTTCAAATCAACAAGCAACAAATGGGACTTTTATAAGTCAATCCAAATACATAAAAGAAATGATACAAAAATTCGGTATGGAAAATAGTAAACCCATAGGAACACCTATGAGTACCTCCATCAACCTAGACAAAGATGAAAAGGGAAAACCGGTAGACACAAAGTATTATAAAGGTATGATTGGAAGTCTACTGTATCTAACAGCAAGTAGACCCGACATAATGTTTAGTGTGTGTATGTGTGCACGTTTTCAATCAGCACCTAAGGAATCACACCTAATAGCTGTTAAGAGAATTCTAAGATACTTAATAGTACTATGGACTTAGGACTATGGTATCCTAAGGACACTGATTTTGAAATGATTAGTTATTCAGATGTGAAATATGCAGGGTGTAATATAGATAGAAAAAGTACAAGTGACACATGTCACTTCTTAGAAAGATCTTTAGTTTCTTGGTTCTCTAAGAAACAAAACTTCGTGGCTTTATCAAATGCTGAAGCTGAATATGTAGTAGCCGGGAGTTGTTATGCACAAACACTTTACATGAAACGGCAATTAAGAGATTTTAATTTGAAATACACAACTATACCAATTAAGTTTGATAATATGAGTGCAATAAACATATCTAAAAATCCTATTTCACACTCAAGAACCAAGCACATTGACATAAGACATCACTTCCTAAGAGATCATGTTCAAAAAGAATATATCATTCTAGACTTCATAAATACAAATTATCAATGGGCTGGTATCTTCACTAAACCACTCTCAGAAGGTAGATTCATAACCATTATAAGAGAACTTAGTCTACTACATAGTAGAAAAACTAACTGAAATAACGAAACTTAAAGAAGAATCTACAATCAGCCAACTGACTCTAAGGTCAGCCGACTGACTGAAGCAACTTTTTTTTTTTTTTGGAATAGAGGCTAGTTAGCCAACTAACCCTAAGGTCAACCGACTAACTGAGGTAATTTTTTCCTAGATCAAAGAGCAATCGACCAACTAACCCTGAGGTCAGTCGACTGATTGACAGAGCAAACCTAGAATTATTTATAAACCTCAAGCCATTTGAGGGTCAGTCAACTGAACTAGGGTTTGTCTCTTCATGTGCTTTAAGGTTGTTTTGGTGTTTACTTTGTATGACACAACACTTAGCTTGGTTGTTTCTTTTCCCTTGTTTCATGAATAATAAACTTCATGCTTATGTGATATGCAATATGCTACATGTGTATGTTTTAAAATAGGTATTTTGAAATCTTTAAAGACAATGAAAATATTAATGATTTATGGCTCACTATATTTTGAAAATCTGAGCTTAAAGTTATTAAGCATGATTTAGAAACATGAAGTTTGACATAACTCGATTAATTCTTGATCATGTATACTTATGATGGATCACATGAATAAATTGGCAACTATGACAAGTGCATGATATGACATCAACATTAGTATCTAAGAAGTATATTGGTATCCATGAATATATCACTTGGTAATTGAGCAATACAGAAATTATGAGGATGTAATGATATTGATAATATTGCCATGATATTGGTATTTGAATGATGAACTATGAATGACAAATATGATTTTTGAAGTATTTTTCACAAATATGAATGTTGCATAATATATGCATGATTGTAAATTCAAAGATGTCACAACACATATGCAATATGAATGACAAATATGAAATATGCATGACTATTTGACTATCAAAGCACACTATATATACTATATTGCAATATATTGAGAAGTGGGTGTTCATATGTTCATTTGAACTTTTTTTTTTTTTCCTTTTTGATTCATGTTGAAAAGAGGGAGTAGTATTGAGCAAAAATTGAGCATGATATTGAAAATTTCAAACATGAGATATGTATCAAAAGAAAGAGGGAGAAGTATTTGATATTGAATGAATATTTGATATTGAATAATCTTGAACTTAAATGATGTGATGAGCATGATATTGTATGGTGAGCATGAGATTATATGATATTGTAATTGGTCTTGAAACTACAAAAATTGTTAAAATGATGCTTATTGTAAGGGGGAGTAAAATGATGTTTGTTGTAAGGGGAGTCTTTTTAAGGCTTACTCACAATTTTTTACTTCTCATTTTTCACCATAAAAAAGGGGGAGATTGCTGGCCTAACTAGGTTTTCAATCTTATTTTGATGATAACAAAATGAAGGATGTTTTAACATGTGTTGTTAAGAGGTTTTATTTCATGTCTAAGTAAAAGGACACTCACGATTAATCATGGAAGTAAGTAGGAGATCAAAGTCAATCAAGTGAAAACTTCTTAGTATATTGAAGCAATGAATGACAAATGAAGAGCTTAAAGGCCAAGCAAATCTTGAGGTAAAAAGTGAACCTCAAGAGGCTGCAAGACTTAGTGATTAAGGAGATCATGCCTAGAAGGATATTTGTAAGTACTTCAAGTCATCACTATTTAGATATGTGAAGCTCCTTAAAATACAAAGACTTAGAGATCAACACTTGAAAAACTCTTGAAAATATTTTTGAAAAGTTATAATTAATTTTTTCAAGTAAACTAGAATTTAAAGAAATAAAAAAATAGAAAATATTTGAAAAGGAGGACTGCCCAGTTGACTGACTCGATGAACTAAAAGTATCCAGCCAACTAACAGTACCCAGCCGACTGACCATATTTGAATGTGGTTAAGTCAGCCGACTGATAGGAAACCTTCAGCAAAGTTAGTTGTCCAACCGACTGACTCAATGAACTGAAAACACCCAACCAATTGATAGTGCCCAGCCGACTGACTATTTTGAACGTGATTCAGTCAGCCAACTAACAATTTATAAGAATTAATTTTTGAGAGACAGAATGTTGTCAACCACTTGTCCAGCCAACTGGCTAGTGCAAAAAGTGACTCAGTCGAGTGAGTTAGCTGACTGACTCTGCAACGAATTTTTAAAATTCAAACCTAGGGGAAGATTTTCAAAATTGATTCTCTGATTTAATATTTTTTGAAAAGTTACCTAAATGCTCCATGTTAAATGAGGAAACTTTTCTTTAAGAAGTTTATAAATACCTCCCTTGCTCAATGAAAAAAATACACTGAAGCAATACATAATTTCTATGCTAAAACTCTCCTAAAGCTCATTCTTGCTCACACCTTTGCTGGAGAGAAAACTCTATGAAATTTCTGAATTAAAAATAAGGGTTTGGTTCTTAGTTGCATCAAAATTTTTAAAGAAAAAACCATTGGAGACTTCTAAACCTTGAGCTTCACATTTTCTATTTAGTGTTGGTTTTGAAGTATGATTTGAGATTTAACTTGTACAACTTGTTCTATGTTTGAGAATGTTTTTGTACGTAGATATCCATTCCTTTATACTAGATCTTTGACGATTCAAGGTATTGTTGAATCGTTGGACCAAGCATAGGTTTTTGCTTGGAGAGGTTTCTCTTCCTGAAAAAGAGGTTGGTTATTGTAAAGGTTTTGGTTCCACCCGGAAGGAACAAGGTATAGTGAAATCCTTAGGTGGTTGATGTAAGACGAGGACATAGGCTAGAGTAAGTCAAACCTCGTAAAAGCTGTGGTGTCACTCTCTTTCCCTTACTCTCTTTAAATTGCACCAAAATATAAACTACGTGAATGTTGTAATTATTTCAATAATAAAAGCCATATATATTGGAAGTTAAATAAACCAAATCCTAATTTGTTGTTGGGCTTACGGAAACTGAAAGGGAGTAGGTTGGTTAATCATTTTTTTGCAGAAATCATAAAGGAGTACGTTGATTGGTTAACAACCCAAAACCTATAAGCTGAAGGTTTATTTAAATTCTGATCTTGAAAAAGTGTTTAGAAGTTATTTTAATCTTCAGTTCAAAAGCCAACTACAGGACTTGCACATTCATATACAGGGCTACTGAATATTGCGAATAAAAAATAAAAAAAATTGATTACTTGTGTTGTGGTTGTTTTGCTTGAATAGTTAATTAATTGGTTGTGTATGTTGTGGTTGTGTATTGAATAGAAGAAGTTTGTGTTTTTGTGGATTGCCTAATCAACTAGAATATAAGAAGTCTTTAAAGGATTGTAAAAAGTCAAGAACTCTTAAAAAGACTATAAGGAATTTTTCAAATAACCCAATTCACCCCCCCCCTTCTTGGGACTACACCTTAGGTTTCATTTTATTTAGTTGTCATCTAAAAAATAAAAAGGGAGGTGTGTGAATGACGTCGTTCTATGATAGCCCTTATTGTCTTCTTTGCTTGCACCCTATCAGTACATATCTTGCCAAAAACTGCCATTGCTTTCAGCCTCTTATCTTTTTTTACAGCCCTTGGTCCCGCTCCCTAGCCTCTAGCACTCTTTTTTATTGACTTGATAAAATAGATTAGGTCAGATAATCCATGGCAAATTAAGCTGATTATGATAAGGAAATTGTAATCCATATTTGAATCAATTAAGTGATGAATTTATAACAGTTTGGATTGGATAATCTATGGTGGATGGTGTATAATCCATCATTCTCATCCCAACATAATTTTTTTTTTACCATCTGATGAATAATTTATTCCATAATATGATTATTAAAATTATTTTTAAATTATAATTTGGTAATTGTTAAAAATTTAATAACCAATCATAAAATTATATATATTTTTATTTTGTAATATCTTGAATATAAGGCTTTTGCTATGATCATGAGAATTGGGAATTTGGGCTTGAGTTTAAGTGGATGTGGGACAAACCTAGAGGTGCATACTATAATCCTAGTGCAAGAGTTCGAAGTGTTGGTTGGGCCTTGGCCAATTCGGCTTACTCTAATAGGATTGATACCTAATAAGTATCGGCATATGAAATTATATATGGATTTGGGCATTAATTGTTAATGGATAGGAATAAAACCTAAAATCAGCCAACCAACTCATTTAAGGGTCGATAAAAAATTTAAAAATCATATTCAACTCATTTAATGTGGGATCGATTAAAAGTCAACTTAAGCAGGTCAGGTTTGGATCGGATAAACAAATTTTATCCATTTTCCAAACCTACTCTTTTAGCTTGCCCCCAACTCCTCTTCCACTTAGTCCTTTGTCCTTCTCCCTTTCCTATTTAAAAATCCAAGTTGCTATGGTAGCTCTGGCTAGCTACTAGTACAACACTATTCAGCCACTTCCCCCTCCCCGTTTTATTTTGTTTTGTTTTATTTTTTATTTTTTTATTTCTTCATGCCTTTGTGGCTATTAAAGCAATGAAATAGAGGTTCTTCGAGGGGGCTTGGTCTTTATATATATATCTCGCTCCCTCCCTCCCTCTTCCTCTTTTCTATTTAATAGGGTATGTTTTCATGAGTATTGATGTATGTTTCAATAGGTGGGGGTTTGTATGTGTGCATCGTGTGTATGTGTGTGCAAGTATCCATGTGAATTGAAGGCAACCAAGCATAGATCTACATCAAACATGGACGAATGTATACACATGCGTGGTATTTAAGATGCATGATGTGTGGTGTGCATTCTAGCATATGGTGTGTATTTTAGGATGAAAGGCAGTATGGGTATATGAGTGTGTGAACATGAGAGTGTGAGGTTATCTATGCTTTGCATGATACATAAGTATTGTATGTATACAATATGCATGTAGGTGATGGGGTTTGGCATGTATGGGTTCATTTATTTATATGTGGATTTTCCTAGCTATATGTTTTTGCATAAAATAGGCATAAGTGGTGATGTGCACATAAGGATGTATGTGTGTGTGTGTGTGTGTGTGTGTGTGTGTGTGTAGGAGGTGTAGGGTGCATGTGTGACCATTTTGCATGCATGAGAGCATCTTGTCATATACATATAGTGTAACGCCCTAAAAATTATGCTATATATATTATTTATTTATTTTTTATACAATAATAATAATTCTACTCTAATACCATAAAACATAATTTGAGTCAACCTGGACCCAAAGGGGTACTAAGGATAAACTGTCCATACATACATACCATCTATGCAGCGGAAACCATGATGTACTTAACCTTATATACAATAATAGAGTTTTACTGTAACAAAAATACATATATATATCCCAAAAAGGACCATAAATACCCTAGAGTCATACCCCTAAAAATCAATCCTGAGTTCCACCCAACTACTTACCCTTCCGCTAGGGTAGCACTAAGAGTCTCCTCTATCTCAAAATTCGGTCTGCTCATCTACCTTGGTTTCCTGAAATGTTTGTATTTTTGGGGTGAGACACCTCTCGGTAAGGGAGATAGACTAATATCAGTGTGTGGCAACATGAGTATTATTGTGTTATAAAAATATATTGTTCGTGATAAACTATATCTGATAAGTAAGGAAAATTTGTACATAGTTTAATTACATTTGACAAGTCAGGTAAAACTATTTTGTATAAATCATAATAAATTATAAATCAACATAACATACTGTATCATACTAAATTTCTATATACATATAAATCATTCGCTATATCTGTATATTACTGAAATTATACCCTAGATGGAAGGCCTGAGGGCTGGACTTAACCATGGCTGGCCTACTAGGCTAAGTCAAACATGACATAACTATGCACAATTGCCCACCTAACCTGATCCGCCCATCCTACTCTCTGCAACACTTCTTGGGTCGGCAAAAAATGGGTATCCTGCTCTTCGCAACACTTCGGGGCTAATCGGCCTCCGAGCCAACACATTCTAAATAGTGTGGTTGCATTTTCGATTAAGACCAACTTGGCCTTCCCATCCTACTCACTGCAACACTTCTCGAGTCGGCACATAGTGGTTACACTGTCTGATCTGACTAGCTAGTTATGGTACCATGCTTTTAACATACTTAGTTCATCAAGGTTCTGCTACAGTATAATATATTTCATTAATAACTATAATAATATTGTTTCATGATTTTATGTAAAATCTATCATAATAATAATATTTTTGAATATCTGTTATAAATATATCTAGTCACAACATCTACGCTGGCTGAATATCATAATATACTGAAAATATAATTTCTATACTATTTCTAGCTTTTCTAAAAATTGTCGTCAAATCATGTTTGTACTATGAATTCATAAAATATTTTAACATACCATTATTTATAGTAAAATTTATACTCATGCCACACACAAGTGAGTACTACTCTGTAATAAATTATCTGGCCTAAGAAAACATATTTTGCTGACAAAATAATATTAAATTTGTTTTCAAAGTTTCCTCAGTTCAACATCAGTATTCTCAAAAACTATACTAATTCATATATATGCCTTTCTGAATCAAATATTGTATATTAAATGATTAATTTACTAAAAATACTTGACTTAATATATCCCCTTACCTGTTTCTTGAGAAGCCTACTAAAAACCCTAAACCACACCCACGACATTCAGAACTCCAAACCCTGAAATCGCATTATCCCCAATTCAATCAACTCAACCCTAGTATATTTATGATCTAACACATTTCTTCGGTCTACATATTCCTAATAATCATTTAAACCCTAAAATAACTCACTTACCCTGATTTTGGGGTGGTGCCCAAGGACTCCAAATCAATAATCTGTTCCGATCAACTTACATAGAATCACCCCTAGATCATCATGGTGGTTCCTGATCATTGAAACAGGCTAAAACGGAGCTAAAATTGAAGAGAGAAGGGGGAGGAGCCATAACCTAGAGAGAGAGAGAGAGGGAAAAGAAAATAAATTTTCTTGTTGAAATGTAATTTGAGCCTTTATATAGACAGTTGTCCACGTGGCCTCGTCGATGAGACACGTGTACTCGTCGACAAACCACAGAAGGTCGTTTGTCGATGAAGAATGGGTTCTTCGACTATCCACAGAAGGCCGCTCATTGATGGCATTAAAATCTCTTCTCTTGGTATATCCTCGTTGACGAGACATGTGTACTCGTCAATGAGACCAAGAATGACGTTTTTCGATGAAGACAAAGGGTTCGTCGACGAGTTCCTATTGAAGCCCCTTTTTAAATTTCTTTTTCCCTTCTTTTTCTTTCTATTTCCTTTCCTTTCTCCTTTTTTAATTTCCATTGTTATTATTTTTCCGGGTTTCTACATCCTCCTCTCCTTATAAAAATTTCGTCCTCGAAATTTGCTATTTATCCCTTACACCAATCCTTAAAGAAAAATGATGAAATTTTATTAATTACCCTTACCTATGTCGAAGGAATACCATGGTTACATTTACAGTCCTGGGAGATTACAATAACCTAAAAACACTCTCCCAAAACCATCAAAATAGAAAAATATTACATACAACTGATTAACCTGTACAAAAATCTACTTACATGATTTCTTACCTCCCTTACCTTTCTCTGGCTAATATTGGACCCCACTAAAGTAGATGTGGGTACTTTTGATGCATTGCCTACTCTAATTCCCATGAAACTTCCTCAACTACATGATTGCTCCAGAATAGTTTCACTAGTGGGATTTTCTTGGTATGTAATTCCTGCTCTTTATGATCTAAGACCTGAACTGGTATTTCTTCATAAGATAAGGTCTCACCAATCTCCAGTGCTTCATAACTTATTATATGAGATGAATTTGAGACGTATTTATTCAACATGGACACATGACATACATCATGGATTCGGGATAGCATTGGGGATAATGCTAACTTGTAGGCAACTGGGTCAACTCTTTCCAATATCTCAAACGACCCAATATACCTAGGGCTAAGGTTACCCTTCTTCCCAAATCTCATTACTCCTTTCATCGATGCAATTTTCAAGAACACATTATCACCCTCATCAAATTACAGTGCTCGTCGATGGATATCTGCATAGCTTTCTTGTCAGCTCTAAGCTCTTTTAATTCTTTCCTAAATAAGCTTGATTTTCTCAGAAGCCCTGATGTAGGACAAGATTGGGTACACCCTAGTTGTTTATGCTCAGATGATGTAAGGCACGGTAGGGTGACCAAGCCCTACTTGTGTTCAGCCCTCAATTAACACACACAAGATAAAGACTTTAAAATCATAATTTAATTAACCAACATAAAGAAAATAAATCATGCTTTATCATGCGGTCCAAGGATTTTAAAAAGGCATATAATTAGATTCAAATTCAGTTCCAAGTGGTTCTTTCACAAGATAATCAAGTTATATGCCATGAATATGCTCTTTAATCATTCAAGAAAATAACTCTAAGCTACCACATTCATTTCCCATGGTTGACATTCAAATTATGTTTAAACTGAGAAATTTGGGGAATCCTGAGAGCAGCTAATGGATTTTTAGCCGCAAACCCTTCGGTATTTGGGACGTAACATTTGCTACATAACTCTAAATAAGGTGATCTTAGTGTCAATAGAAAGATAAGAAAAGTTTGCACAATTTTTGTGTTTAAGGTTTTTTAATATGGGGAGGCTTTGATAGTGAAAATCACACGTCAAGTCGGAAGATGGACACTGTCAGGCGACTAGGTAGCGAAGGGTCGACTTAAAAATGGTATTTTTATGGGGTTTTGCAAAACTACGGTTTATGTAATCTAAAAAAAAAATATGATAAACAAAGTTATGGATGGGTATGAGTTTTACCATGTGGATCCTCTAAATAACTTACCAATAATAAAAGAATATGAATCACACCAAGGAATCCGTTAAGATAGCAGTGAACCGATGTAAAGGTTGTTGCTTATTGTTCATCATGTGCAGATGGCGCGAGATGATCTGACATGGTGTAGATGTGATGGATGGATTGTGATAGATAGATGTTGGATAGGTTGTTGGTCTCACACCAACTTATCTCTGAGGAAAATGTCATAGCCTCTTGCCACTCAATCGCAAGGATCGGAACAAAGCTTCAAGAACTTCACAAAGGAAGAGCCTTTTTCATTCAATAATAATACTTGGCAGCCTTCTAGCATTTACAATAGCAATATACATAGGAAAATAACGACCTAAACAATAAATGACTTAAATGCCCCCATACAGGAATGTGGGACAACTCACTTATTGTTCATAAATTAAAGCTTATTAATCACTTCAATCCTCTCATTAAATAAATACCTAATAACTCACAATGCAATTAATTAAATAAAATAAAGTCAAAAGGGAGGCCCAAGCTATGTGGGGCCTAGAGTAGCCGTGTGGGGCCTAATAGGTCCACTTGGGGCCCGCAAGGGTGTTGATCTCGAAATTGCAAAATCACAACTCGGGCTTCTTTGTGCTAAAAAAATCTTCAAGTATTTCCATAAAGTCTTCAAGTATATGTGGACATCCGGGGGCCGTCCATGTGTCAAAATATCTGCAAAGGGAAGGAGTAACGCATGTCGATCCCCATCATCTCTCCCAGGCCCAAGAGTTCTTCTCCAAAGAATTAAAGATGAAGTGCTGGGAGTAATATTTCGGGTTGAGACAAATTAAATCTTCCTTCAAAATCTAGTCGCGCTCTGAAATTGGCTTATCTCTCCACTTGATCTAGAAAATTTTATAGGATCTAGTTCGTGTGATCATGGTTTTTTCATCCAGGATTTCCTCAATGTCATCAGGTTCTTGGATATTGGTGGTGATGGTGGTAAAGGCAATTTATGTGGTTCGGGTGCATAATGAATGGAGAATGGAGTGGGATTACCTATAGGGTTAGAAATAAAAGGCTCTACAAAAGTAGATATTGCAAGATATGGGGTTAAATTCTCAACATTAAACACATTATAAATGTCAGGTTCAATGGGAATATCAATAACATAAGCATTAGAACTAATTTTCTTTAAACTCTTTAAAGGACCCATTTTCTTAACATATAACTTTCTTACCTTTCCTACTGGAATCCTTCTGGGATGAATACAGATCATGACCATATCACCCTCTGAAAATTCTTGT
This sequence comes from Malania oleifera, assembly GCF_029873635.1. NCBI lineage: Eukaryota > Viridiplantae > Streptophyta > Magnoliopsida > Santalales > Ximeniaceae > Malania > Malania oleifera. The sequence continues at coordinate 45,740,716 of NC_080425.1, forward strand.
AACTTGCAATAAATATTAGTAATACATTTATAATGTTCATTGTTCAGATTGATTGTCATTCTAATTTCAAAGTGTAGCTCATGTATGTGTTTTGCAAAGGCATCAATCGGCTCATTCACTCTAGACTTAAGTGGTAGTGGAATAAGATCTACAGGTTTCCTATTCACTACTTCAACTCTCAAGCTCTTGTGAACAAAATCATGTTCTTTTAATTCATTCACTTGTATATTTAGCCCCTCATTTTCTATCGGGTTCACACAATGATGTGATAAATGAGGCAAAGATGAACAAGGAACAAGATCTGTGACATGTGGAAGCTTTGTCATGGGAGGTAGCTTACTAGGTGGCTCAATAATGACATCATCAAACTTAGAAGGTAGGGAGGATACATCTAAGGGTATTTCTTTCTCAGGAAGGGTTATTTCAATCTCCTTAGTAACATCCACCAACACTACCTTAGTATCTTGACACAACTTTTTACTTATGGTGTTCAAAGACTCACCACATGTTTCTTCCTTCTCCTTCTTATCTTTCTCACCATCTTCCCTTTCAAACACCAAGTTCATGAGTGCTTGTCCTTTGTCCATAGATTGTTGAATTGGGGAATTGCTTTCTCAAGAGGTGACTAGACCCGTTTGCCCTAGTCGGGACTTATCATAAGTATGAATCTTGTGAGTGTATGATTCATTGGAAGAGGTATCAAACCGTTTTCCCATGGACCCTTTAGTCACTTGCTCAAATTCATAAGGAATACTATAGGTCTCGTCAAGGTATTCAATGTGATATAGGAATGGGTTTCTCCTCAGTTCAGGCTTTAATCCTAGGCAAAATAGGGAGTTCTGTTGACTATCAGTCTCATAGACACCACATCTTATAGAAAACTCATTGAATTGACTCATGTATTCAGACATAGTCATGCTACCTTCACACAAATGATAAAGTTGATCTATAATATGCTCTCTATAACTAAAGGGTGCATACTTCTCCCTTAATCTATCCTTCATTAGATCCCAATGCTCAATGGGTCTATGGTTTGACCTCGCTTCTTGCCTCTCAACATTTATCCAATGGTGTTTGGCTTGCCCAATTAGTCTCATTTTTTCAAACCTCACTCGGTGTGAGTTTTGCATCTTACACCACTCAAAATAGGCATCCATTCCAGTTAACCAATATTGGAAGACCTTAGGATCCTTTTTTCCATCAATGATGGGGGCTTCTATCCTTATTTCATCAATGTAAGGATCACGACGGTCCCTACGACAAGGTCTCCTAATATTAAGGTCATCAACGTCATAGTCCTCATTATCCCAATGTTGGACATAGGGCTCATGATGCGGTGGTCTCCTAGCAAGGTCATCTTGATGATTCACTCGCCTTTGAGAAAGGAGGGAAGGTCTTTCTCTAGAAGTCATAGGAAACTCTCCTTCATCACAAATCCTACGACCTAGGTAATGGTTACTAGCTTTAGTTGCCATCAAAGCATAACCACAAGGGCAACTTCTCACAACAGAAGTTTGGGAAGGTCAATTCAACCAAAGGAAGATGAGATTTGAGGGTTCAGCCTGACTAAACCTAGGCTCTAACCTAGGCTCTAATGCCAACATGATGCAGGACAAGATGGTACACCCTAGTTGTTTATGCTCATATAACGTAGGGCAGGGTAGGGTGACCTAGTCCTACTTGTGTTCAACCCTCAATCAACACACTCATGATAAACACTTTAAAATTAGAATTTAATCAACCAACATAAACAAAATAAATCATGTTTTATCATGTAGTCCAAGGATTTTAAAAAGGTATATATTTAGATTCAAGTTCAGTCTCAAGTGGTTCTTTCACAAGATAATCAAGTTATACACCATGAACATGCCCTTCAATCATTCAAGAAAATAATTCTAATCTACCACAATCATATTCCCATGGTTGACATTCAAATATATGTTTAAACTGAGAAATTTGGGGAATCTCGAGAGCAACTAATGGATTTTTAGCCGCAAACACCCTTCGGTATTTGGGGCATAACATTTGCTACATAACTCCAAATAAGGTGATCTTAGTGTCAATAGAACGATAAGAAAAGTTTGCATAACTTTTGTGTTTAAAGTTTTTCAATATGGGGAGGCTTTGATAGTGAAAAACACACATCAAGTCTGAAGACGGACATTGTCAGGCGACTAGGTAGCGAAGGGTCGACTTAAAAACAGTATTTTTATGGGGTTTTGCGAAACTACGGTTTAAGTAATCTAAAAATAAAGATGATAAACAAAGTTATGGATGGGTAGGGATGATTTTTACTATATGAATCCTATAAATAACTTACCAATGATCAACGAATATGAATGACACCAAGGAATCCGTCAAGATCGCGGTGAACCGGTGCAAAGGTTGTTGCTTGTTGTTCATCATGTGCAGATCGCGCGAGATGATCTGACATGGTGTAGATCTCATAGATGGATTGTGATATATGGATGTTGGATAGGTTGTTGGTCTGACACCAACTGATCTCTGAGGAGAACGTCGTAGCCCCTCGCCACTCAATCGCAAGGATCGAAACAAAGCTTCAAGAGCTTCACAAAGGAAGAACCTTTTTAATTCAATAATAATACTTGGCTGCCTTCCATCATTTACAATATAAATATATATTGGAAAATAAATACCTACATAATAAATTACCTAAATGTCCCCATACAGGCATGTGGGACAACTCACCTATTGTTCATAAATTAAATCTTATTAATCACTTCAATCCTCTCATAAAATAAATACCTAACAACTCACAATGCAATTAATTAAATAAAATAAAGTCGAAAGGGAAGCCCAAGTTATGTAGGGCTTAGAGCAGCCGTGTGGGGCCCAATAGGTCCATGTGGGACCCACAATGATCTTGATCTCGAAATTTCAAAATCACAACTCAGGCTTCTTTGTGCTATAAAATATTCAAATATTTCCATGAAGTTTTCAAATATATGTGGACATCCGGAGGCGTCCACATGTCGCCATGTCAGTGAACGAAAGGTGGTCATCATGTCAGTGAAGAACATAGACATCTAGAGGTCATCCATGTGTCTAAACATCTGCAAAAGGAAGGGGTAATGCATGTCGATCCCTATCCTCTCTCCTAGGCCCAAAAAAATTCTTCTCCAAAGAATTAAAGACGAAAAGCTGGGTGTAACATTCCGGGTTGAGACGAATTAAATCTTCCTTCAAAAGTCAGGTGCTCTGAAATTAGCTTATCTCTCCACCTGATCCAAAAAATATGACAGGATCCAATTCGTGTGATCATGGTTTTGTCATCCAGGATTTCCTCAATGTCATCATAGTTCTTGGATATTGGTGGTGATGGTGGTAAACACAATTTCTGTGGTTCGAGTGCATGATGAATAGAGAACGGAGTGCGGTTACCTACAGGGTTAGAAATAAAAGGCTCTACGAAAGTAGATGCTGCAATAAATGGGGTTAAGTTCTCAAGTTTAAACACATTACAAATGTCAGGTTTAATAGGAATATCAATAAGATAAGCGTTAGAACTAATTTCCTTTAAACTCTTTAAAGGACCCATTGTCTTAACATATAACTTTCTTACCTTTCCTACCAGAATCCGTTCGGGACGAATACATATCATGACCAAATCACCCTCTGAAAATTCTTGTAACCTGCAATAAATATTAGTAATACATTTATAATGTTCATTGTTCATATTGATCATCATTCTAATTTCATAGTGTAGCTTATGTATGTGTTTTGCAAAGGCATCACTCAGCTCACTCACTCTAGACTTAAGTGGTGGTGGAATAAGATCTATAGTGGCTAAATATAGGCCACACAGGCTAGTTAAATGCCACACAGGCTAGCATATATATATATATATAGGCCACATATGATAGTTAAATGTTCTATTTCATATACTCTACTCTATTATACTCTAGTTATATCTACAAAATATGAATATAAGAACTCACCCTAAATGGATAAACGACAAGCTTCCCCTCATGATGGTTTATGCGGCCCATAGGCTAGATTTAGACATGACTGGCCTACCACCAGGCTAAGTCAAAACTATCGTTTGAAGTACGATTTGCCTACCTAGTTGGTACGAACTCCAGGGGGTAACTCTACTCTTCACTGGCTAAATCGACTGTCTAATACCAACACTCTCTCTCAGAGACGTGTGGTTGCACTAAGCTCTTAATTACTATAGTTGCGGTACCGAGCGATCTATGATCCATCGGAGTTCTTAAACCATACTTTGCAATTTGATAAAACTAATCGTGGTCTATACGCCGCCATAATTATTTACAATACATGCATTCTTTTCAACCATTCCATAAAATAATATCAACACATTTCCAGTATTTCCATCAAATAGTCCAAATCACATTTTCACTATAATACCACTAAAATACTCAGATTCAATTATGCAGTAAAATATAATTAAATTTCATGCCACACAATTTATTCAATGATTATAATTATATAAACTACTAGAAAACATGTCATTTTATACCCAATATCTGTTTTACCAAAAATACCGGTTTAATTATCTCCACCATTTATTATGGAGATAACCAAGACTACTCACTTTATTTATTTACAAAATACGTATATTAAATCAAACCAATAATTTTAACAGGTCAAATCATTCAAAAAATCTGCTACAATAATCTAGAAATCAAATTTTTTAATTCAATCCGCTCAACTTTAAAATAACAATTATTATAAAATCCCTAGGCTCACAAACACCAATTTAATTAACTCCTAATAATAATAATAATAATAATAATAATAATAATAATAATAATAATAATAATAATAATAATATTATTATTAATAATAATCCAAAATCCAATTTTCATATGCCATAATTTCAGAAAAACGTGTATATAATTCTTGTAATTTCATATTACAATTTAATCGATTAAAGTATAAAAATTTATGACATAATTTATTCCCCTTATCTCATCCCATGAGAAGTGCCTAGGAAGCCCAAATGACGATTCTACTCTAGTTAACTTGTTAAGGATCGAAGCCAGGACTTTGACTAAAGATTTGAGATAAATTAAGGAGAGAGAGTAGGTTTACCTTATCCTAGGAGTGATGCTTATAACGCTCTAATCACAAATCCACTTCAGTTAAAGTGTTGGTGGCCGAGATAGGAACCCAGTGGTATTTTCCATTCTCCAATCGACTAAGAATCGGAGAAGAAATTGAGGAGGGAGGGAGAGTTGTTCAGGAAAGAGAGACGAAGCAGAGAAAGTGAGAGATGAAACGCCACTAGGGGGGTTTAATGGATTCAATTGATTCTGAAGCAGAAGCTTTAGGATCCTTTATTATATATCTATATGTATAAAGTAATATAATATTATTTAATTAATAATAATCCTTATTTAATTATTTAATTTTAAGTTTAATTTTATTTTATTTGATTTTTTTAAGGATTATAATCCTAATCAAGTATAACTATTTTTGGAGTCGTTACATTAATCACCGGGTTGAGCCAAACCAATTCTCCTTGCAGAATGGAGTCTACCTAGCTTAATTTGCTAGGTTGAGGCAAATTGGTTTCTCCTTATAGGGCGGAGTCCCCTTAGCTTACTTATCGGGGTAAGCCAAACCATTTACAAATGATATAATTTTTCGTACAAAGTATATGCTTCTAAACAAGCAGATGCGTACAGATTTAAAGCACAATGCACCCTTGTATGATATGATATTAAGCTCAGTAGAGTATGGGTATTTTCTCAAGGAAATTTTTTTGCAACCTTAGAAAAAGATGTATACGATATATGCTTCAAAGATTTGAACCCAATAAAATCTCCAAAAATATTTTAAAATAACAATGTAGGAGAACCTAAGGTTTTTCTTTCAAATGATTTTTGCAAAATATGATTTATCTATGAAAGCACATATGCAAAGAGCTTTTTCAAGCATAATATATTTGAATAAAATTATGTGCTCAACCTCTTTTGAAAACCTCACAAAACTTCTCCAAAAATGATTTTTGAAGTGAAAGATGGAGAGGAGAACTTTGTGTAATACAAAATCTTTCAAGCAATGTATATGAGTTTATATATGCTTAAAATTTTGTAAAAATAACCCAAGATTATTTTCTTCCAAGAAGAGTTTTCAAATAAGCAAGTAGGAGAAAACAAGAGTATATGCTCTTCAAGAATATTTTTGCAAAATAAAAGAATAGAAGAGCTTTGATTTTTTTTTTTTTTAAATAAATGGCCAAAATAATTCCTCCTCTCAACAACCCTCAATCGCAATAAAGATTTGTAATAAAGGGAGTGAAAGAGTATAAATGATCTCTTAAAAAGATTTTCAAAGAAATGAGTATAAGAGAGTATAAATTAAAACACAAAAATTTGGGAGGATTTTTCTAGCTAATCAAGTTACTAATTAAGCTTATGGGAGGGCTATATATAGACTTCCCCAAAAATATAACTGTTAAGAACATGCCGCGAATTTTCAAATATGTTTAATTACAAAATTAATAATGTTTGGTGCTGAAAATTTGCCCAAACTCGAAATGTTCGGTTGATTGGGGAAGTTCTTGGTCAGCTAAACGTAAGCCAAAATTCAAATATCAAAGAAGTCTGGTTGGTTGGGCAAGGCACTGGTCATCTAACCTTAGGCGATTTTCCAAACCTTCAAAGGTTCGGTCGGCTGGCCTAATGGTCTAGTCAGCCGAGATTAAAGGTTGGTCGACTGGGCATTTTTAATTCTGTTAGGCCGGTCAACTGGTCTTTAGAAGATGGTTCAAAAGAAGGGCCGATCGACTGGGGCATTTTTGTTCTTCAAAGGTCTGTTGGCGGGTCTACGCAATTTAAGTGAGTACTAAGGCCGGCTAGTTGGTCTTATGAAACACATTTAAGGTTTGGTCAACTGGGCTTTTAGTGAAAATACATTTTTGGCCTTTAGGCATGGTTGGTCAACTGAGGTGAATATAACTATGCATGGGTTGGTTGGCCGAGGTTATTAAAAACCTAAGTTTTTGCCCTAATTTTGACCTTAAAATTGTCAACCCTATGTGTATGAGTATGACATTTTAAGTGAAAGGTTTTTCATGAAAATTTAAGTTCCCTAAGGTCAGTCTATGGTCCTGTTTTTGAGCTTTCAATCATACCAGGCAATATATGCATTATTACAAACGAAATATAAACTAACTGCTTTACAAATAAAATAATAAGTTTTCTTCTTCTTCTTCTTGTGCTCTTCACTTTTCAAGGAATACACTAGACTGTATGTTCTTTAAGTCCTTCAGGCTTCTATTTTTCCTTTGTCTTATGTGCATGCCAAATTATAAATATGTTCAAGCACAAAGTACGCACATAAGATCCAAGTGCTCTGTCAGCATCAAAATAGGAATTAGACTCAAAAAGTCAATAATCTCCCCCATTTTTATGATGACAAACATACATGAACAAAATGGGTTTAGCCTGAAAAGGCTCCCCTTGACAATATGCATAATTTAAAAAATAACCAGTATAGCTCAAGCATATTCACAAAATAAGACATTTTAAATCAAATGCAATGAGTTTTTAGCAAAAGAAAGCACAAACATGTACAGACATGTAGCATTTAAAGTTCAAACACTCATCTTATTTAAAATTTAAAATAAAAATACAAGGAGTATAAAAGGGTTTTGACATTTTGCTCAAAAAATTCTCCCCCTTTATAAAAATTTATAAGCACGCAAGAAAAGTTTACTCCCCCTTTATAACTCAATAACTAGGCATAAAAATTTATAACCATTACAAAAATTTACAATTGCACACACAAAAATGGTATAACTAGCCATTTAAAATCAAAATGATATGTTAAACATGGTCAGACTAGAAAAATCCACAACCATTTTGATTCAAACATTTCATAAGACCCGTAAGAGTTTGGAGTTCAGAACATATGACATATGTAAGCTAAGTGTAGGTTTGAGCATAAAATCAGTCTAACTAGTTCACATGCATTTTCATATATGATCAATGAACTAGTCATGCAATGCCCCAGAAAAAATTTATCAATGATGAAGCTCCTAAAAAAAATTTAAACTTCATGACATGAATCCTATGAGTTTGAGGCAAGAGAAAAAGAATGTATCTAAAGCATTTCTTGCCATAAAACATTTTATTAAAAAATATTTTCCACTTTGATATTTTTTAAAAGTGTTAGGGACGATGCTTGCTGAAAAGAAACTTTAATACAAAGCTCGAGCAAGCAATATTTTCTATTGAGCATTTTGGAACATTTTGGATTGTAATGACCAAAAAAATCAACCACATAGATCCCAAAGATATAAAAAATTTAAAATAGGGACCATATGGCAACAAGAGTTACTGTAAGCAACGATAATTTATGTTTTAACCAAACATTGCACATTAAGTTACTAAGTCTAAACTGAAAGTAGAGTGAGCATAAGAAATAGGATTTTATAAAAACTCCCCCTTTCATTTTGAATCCTAGCTTAGCTTGAATTGAGCTGCTTATACTAAGCAAGGATTAATTCCACTAAGTATACCAAACAGTATAAGCACTCTTTTTAAAGCAACTATACTGGAAATCTATGAAGGCATTTTATCATTTGTCCAGTATAGTCTTCCCTATAGAACACACATGCATCTGAGAATATATATTAAGGCATTCTATAAAACTCATGAACCTTAGAATACCCCATATCTAATTATAAAGATTTTAAATGTTGGTATGATGTTCAAGGTTTTTCAGAAGAGCCTCAATATTCAAAAAGCTAAACATGATGTATATGAGTCTTTTATGCTCTTTTTCTATGGATGGAGCTCAGCTCCCCTATATATGTTCTCATGCATGCATTATCAATCAAGGAAGAAGATCAGATATTCATTCACTACATAGTCATCCTTTAAAATAAATTCCAGCATGTAATATATTATGACCGTTCAATAGATGGTTACTATATATTGCATTCTATTTAGCACTTGATAGCCAACAAGGCTATACTCATATAATTGTGCAATAATCATGTAGTTTACATATGCATGCACCAAATCATAATCATTTTAGCACATGGTCTGTGAATTTTAATAATTTTGGGAAAGATCTAATAATATTTCGGTAGCATGCAGTCTGTAAATAGGACATTTCCCAAATAGACATGCGCAAAAACCTAGTTGTTTTAAGCAAATAATTCATTTTAAGCATACAACAACCTAGATCCACTACTAGCATGCAATTCACAATATCAGTCATGTAGTTGGCGTTCCAATTTAATCATGCAATCCAGTAGTCAAAAGCATTTAAAAAAAAATTAACTATCCATCAAACAGTATAAGCATTAAGAAAAAAGGGATAGTAAGAGTTTAGTGCAGTGATCAAAACTAACTATCCACCAAAAGAATTTAAACAATCAGAAATTTATGGATAGTATGCTGCAATGATGTTCACGTAAAGGCATATGGGCATAAAATATAGTCATGATATCATTTAATAAAGTCATGAAATTATTAAGAGAAATACTCCCCCTTAGTTATGCACTTAACTCAACACCAACTTATGCCTTTTTCATTTTTCAAACTCTTAGCCAAGTGCCCTAAGATTTTCAATGATTTAATCTTGGCTTTTAATGCCTAGGCTTAGAGGACCGAAAAGTCACAAACAATGTCCCCTCAGGGTACTAAGCCTATTTCGCCTCTTTTCCTATGAATTTCAATGCAAGAGAGGCACAAGTTTGAATGGCTTTCCTTTTTTACTATTTGTGCACAAGTCTCTTTATACTTGTTCCACTATCTAGATCAAAACCTATAGCAATTTTTAAGCATATGAAGCTTTAATTGATTAGATTTAAGGACAAGAGCTTATAAAGTGAATAAGAAAAAATACTCTTAAAGGTTAAAACACTATTAAGTTCAGAAGAGTATTTAGAAAAAGAAGGACATTATACAGGATAAGCAAGCTAGATAATATGTCCTAACTTATTTTGGCAAAGAGCACTATGGAGAATGAATTTTTGAGTACTGCTCTTTGGTGATTTATGTTATTTCACAATTGGAGGGTATCCTTTAAATATGATTACAAAATCAAGCAAGGATACAACCCAAAGGATAGATAGGATGTTTACCAGATTTGATCGTGATTCTATAAAGAGTTCCTATGGAGGAGGAGGCCATTGCCTAAATTGAAATTAGGGGATTTTTGCATTTAAAGTACAAAGGGAATAATTTAATTTAACTAGGTGAAGAACTCGAATCCCTGAGAAGATGCCCCCAATTTGATTATGAGAAGGATGTCTTTTAATGGGCACTTGATAGATATGGAATTCATGATAACTAGTGCTAATGGCTAGAGTGATAACTAATATTTGATCATGCTTTTATGTTCAAGAACAAGCTTAGGGTTAAAAAATATACAATATAGGATGATATCCTTAATACCCAAACTTGTGCAATGGACAAAATATGTTTAACTTAATATTTTTATATTCAATTAGGAATTAAGCATTAAGAAAAGAATGCTTTTGTCCATTTGGAAGTGGATTTTCTAGCGCATGCTTCGGAGATATAATTCAAGATATGATGATTTATGTTATTCATCTCAGACTTACGAGGTTCTAGATATTATAACTATTTAATCCCTTAACCTTTATTTTGAACATTGTGAAGGAGAGATATGAATAATGTGGAAACTAACATCCACTCAAGTAAGGATTAACTCATTCCTTTTCTATTCATAGGATAGCATGCTACAACTAATATTCATATTTTACCCAATCATTATGATGTAAATGCATTATAAGTGATTGAATTTGATATATTACTTGAATTTTTGTATGAGCTTGTTTTTACAAGATTCTTAGTATACATAATTTTGTATAGTGGATGCATATACAAGTTTTTTACATTTTAAGCCCGAATCACTTCCCAAGTCTACAGTCATCACTACCCCCTATAGCTAAACCTATGCTTGACTCACTCGAAAAATGAGCAGCTCGGAAGCTATCCCAAGCATAGGAATTTAGTCATGTAATATTTACCCCAAAGGCCAGATCGTCTCCTCGGGGAATGCAGTTTAATCCCAAATTTCACGTAATTCCAATCAGAAAATAAGAAGAAGAAAAAAAGGTCACTAAACACAGTTCAGATTCAAGTCCTAGGATGTTTGAGATTCTGTTTACGAATTAAAAGAACACGCAAATTAAATTCAAAATTTTAACACGCACTAAATTGACAATGAGAAATGGAAATCTTACGTTTAATAGCTAAGTACGTTGAGCTTCAAAAGAAGATTAAAAATGATAACTTTAACACGTAATTAAATCATACAACTTTAACAACCTCAATCGAACACAAAAGAACTAAACTTTAACGCAACCAAGAACGAAAATTTAACTCTTTAAAAATTAACAATAACCCGAAACACGATAAAATTCAAACTTTAATTATGATACACTTGACTTAAAGAAACCCAACACAATTTAGTTATAAAAAAAAAAAAACACAACTTTAAATCCTAAAAAGTATTTTTTTTTTTTTTTCTTTTTGGTATTTTATTCTTTTTTTTTTTTCAAGAAATCAAACCGAACTTAAATCAAGTAGAAATAAACTCAAGAAAAATTTTAAATATATTGATAATAAATAAACCCCAATGATAATACCCAAACAAGATTAAAAATTAACACTTTATTCAAAAGTCTACCAAAAAAAATAACAATTATTCAAAATTTTAAAAGCAATAACAAAAGAAAATTAAGGACAAGAAAGGAAAGAAAAAGAGAGAGAGAGAGAGAGAGAGAGAGAGAGAGAGAGAGAGAGAGAGAGAGAGAGAGAGAGAGAGAGAGAGAGAAAGCAAGCTGGCCATGAGGAGCAAGTGGCTGGCAGCAGAGCAAGACGTGGGCGGCTCAGGTTCAGCAGCAGAAAAGGCTTCAGGTTCGGGGGATTTCACGGGTAATAGCTGGAAGCCTGGGTCCTCGGATTCCCTGGTTGTAGGACACAGCAGCCAATAGTAGTAAGGAGGGAGTCTTCTCTACTTCATGGCAGCAGCAGGAGTAGCACCTAGAGGGAGTCTACTCGGCTTCATGGTAGCAACAAGTGCAATAGTTGGAGGCTTGGCTGGGAGGTTTCATAACAGCAGAGAGAAGAGGGAGACCAAGAGGAAGAGAGAAGATAGGAGAGGGAAGAGAGAAAAAGAAGAGAGGGAGAGAAGAGAGGGAGACTAGGTTGTGCATGAGGGATAAGAGGATAGGGTGAGTTGAGAGTTGAGAGAGAAGGGAGAAAGGAGAGAAGGGAAAGGGAAGAAGGAGAAGGGAGGCCTGGGAGTTAAAGAAGGAGTGGATCGAGTGGTGTGGCTAAAAGGAGGAGAAAAAGAAAATTATAAAGGGGAGGGGGAGGGGGAGGGGTGCCCTACCCAGCAGCGCAAGACAAAGAAGACCTAGGACCCGACTGCATAGCCAGGTCAAATCAGGTAATGATATATATATATATATATTCTTTTTTTTCTTTTTGTTTTTGCTTCTCTTTTTTTCCCAACAAACAAGCGTGATTTTCGACCGTCTTAGAGCCCGTATCGCTCGAAGCTTAAAACATGAAAGTTGTAGATAATCTTCTCAACTTTCTCCAAAATTTTGAATTGTCACGATTGTAGCTTATACGTAAAAATTATATGTGAATTACGAAGTGGTGCAGGTTTTAGCTCCTGATAATTGCCCTACAATAAAAAAATACCAAAAATTCATAAATTACTTAATAAAACCAAATATTATAAATAGGACACCGTGCTACAATATTAAGAGTAATTAGGTATTTAATTAAAAATATAAGCTTCAATGCATGAATCAAACCACCTAATTACGCAATTTAAGCGCGTAATCACACCCCCTAACTTACGTTTTGCTAGTCTCTAGCAAATAGCGTGAATGAATTTCAGGGCGGTGCTCACAAATACTAACTCCAACAAACATGAAATGATTGCACATGCGACACACCCATACCATTTCACATTCAGGAATATAACCAAATTTCACACAAGCTCATCACATACAATGCACACAACTCCAAAGTCATTCATGCAAGTTTCATCGTTATATAGCAATTAAGAACAGTATACTCACATTAAGTTAATGAGCAGTACAATTCAGAGTTAATGTAGTCATATAAATCTGAGTATAAATAGAAAAAATATCGAGGTATGTGTGATGTGTGTGACTCGTTACACCTAGGATACTAGTGGACACCTACAGAACGATCGTTTTGACTTAACCTAACTGGTATACCCTCAAAAATACTCAAAAAGGATAGGTTCACTCATCATATGTGAGGAGGAGTGTTGCGATCAAACATCCCACATATTGTAAGGAACAAAACCTAAATGTATGGAGTGGACTAGTCTAAAAAGGATATAGCCTATTTGTGAGGTATTGGGTCCTTCACCCTAGCATCTTCTCACCTACTTGCCATGTCCAACCAAGACCACCCTAGATGAACTTATTTACGAACATGGCATGGATACATCTGAAGCATTAAGTAGTTGAAGAGTCTTCATACATGGAGAACATGTGTCGTGTCCCTAACTTTGTGTGGTATTTATATGGAGCAAGTATTAACCTTTCATTTCATGTGCATTTTTTCTTATTCTTTCTTCTGCTCATTTTTCAATTTGTGTCTTTTCATTGTCAATTAGGATAATCATTACACTTCTTTTATTGTCTTCATACTGCCCATATGAATTAAGCTCAAATAGAAATTCATGAACTAAGTTTATTTCTAGGGGTGGCTTAGCCTTCACATCTTGAGTAGGCTACAAGACCTAGGTTTCTATCTCCCCATTGGATGTCACCTCTAGGCTGTCAAGCCAAAAATAGAGACTAATGTACAAAGAGTATTCAGAAAAAAGAAAAAAAGAAAAAAAAAAAAAGGAAAGTTGAGTATCATGGACTCTGTGCTAACGTCAAAAACTCAAAAGAATGATAAATGGCTCAACAATACCTCACAAGATGTCATAGTCGTCACGGGTGCTCTCTCAGTACTTATAAGGAACCCTAAGTGCTACAAGTCACGTGAACGTATATTTTCAACCTCATGAGATACCATGTAAATATAAGAGTTTATATAGCCAAGTTAACATGAGTGTACTACCAATCAATTTTTCATGCACTACACATAAATGATTCGAGTGTGTAATTCTTAGGTTATATGCAAGTATGTGAAGGGTATACGTTAGTTTTAATCATGGCTTGATCATCTATCCTCAATACTCTTTTTTTTTCTTTTTTCTTTTTTAAAAAAAAAAAAAGAAGAAAACTCAGCAAGTGGACGTGCACAGTGTGACATGCAAATTCTCACCCCCCCCCCCCCCCAAAACTAAAGTGGAACATTGTCCTCAATGTGAAAGCATAGGGGAAATAGAAATATTGTGCATGGGTGAACAAACTAATGGCAAATTACTACCAACTAATGCAACAGCAAAAGAAAAGAGAAATGCAAATGAAGAACAAATATAATGAAAATAAAAAATGAAAAAGAAAAACAGTAAAATAAAATGGTCAGAGGACTCCCCTAGGGTCTTACAAAAGCAAGACCTCTTTATTTGAATCGAAGGGGGTCGTGAGAGCCTTGGGCTGCTGTTCATTAACCATAAAACTTTTATCATTCGTTGGATCCACCAGTTCTACTACATCATGGGAATGAATGTGTTCAACGATGTATGAGCCACCCTATTAGGACCTCAATTTCTAGGGAAACAGATGTAATCTAGAGTTACAGAGAAGATCTTGCCAATTCAGGAAAAGTTGTTTATCCTTGATTGTATGCAGCAGTAGCTTCATCTGCTTCTTCACTAAGCGAGTCTTGTCATAAACTTTCCTCATGGGTTCTTTAAATTCACACACCTACAACTTTCTCAAACCTATGGCATTATCAAGTGAAAAGTTAATCTATTTTATTACCCATAATGCATAATTCTGAATCTTAACAAGTACATAACATGTTTTACCGTAAATCAACCTATAGGGAGTCATCCTTGAACTTTTATTGATTGTAGTTCGGTAGGCCCAGAGCGCATCAACCAATTCCTCAAACCAGGCTTTTTGATTAAGACAGACCGTCTTCTCAAGTATGATCTTGATCTTTGCAAACAATTGATGCTTATCCTGCATTATCCCATGTTTTGATGTTCGATCGGTGGCAAGGTAGTTCACTATATCATCAAACCAAGGGCCGCGTGACATGTCGTTGATAGGATAGATGATGTCTAACATTTTCAACACTTCTTTCTTTACCACTTCCGCCATGGTTGGGTTCGGTCTCAATCGCGCATCACGGATTGGTATTGCTTCTATCTCTATGGACTGCCCCTTTGATTCAAGTAACTTTCTAATCAAGGGAACTTTTTCATCAAATACCTCAGGTTGCTCAGGAGCTTCATTCTCAAATGCACCATCAGAATCAAATGCTGAAAACAACTCTAACATATCCAAGTCATCTACTACATCTAATGCGTGTACCTTTGAATCATCACACCCAGTCGGCGTCTTATTAAACACGTTCATATCTAATGTTATATTTTCGAATGTGAGCTTTAGTACTCCACTTTGACAATTAATCAAGGCATTAGAAGTAGCAAGGAATGGTAGCCCAAGAATAATAGGTGCTTGGTAGATGTTTAAGACAGGCTGCTGAATATCCAAAACCACAAAGTCCACTGGATAATAAAATTTTTCAACTTGTACTAACACATCTTCAATAACACCTCGTGGAGCTTTTAGTGATCTATCTGCCAGTTGTAGCATTGTAGGTGTTTTCTTCAGCTTGCCTAACCCAACTGGTCGTATATTGAAAATGGGAGTAAGTTCACACTACTCCCCAAATCAAGTAAGGCTCTTCCATTACGAGATTTACCAATCATGATAGAAATAGTGGGGGAACCAGGATCTCTGAGTTTTTGAGGGGTCTGACTCAATATCAACTCACTAACTTGCTCGGTCAAGAAAGCTTTTTTCTTCATGTTCAATTTCCTTTTCAATGTGCATAGGTCCTTTAGAAATTTTGCGTACACAGGAATTTGCTGTATGGCATCTAGAAGTGGAATGTTGATCTTCACCTATTTGAATGTTTCTTGAATCTCAATGTGATACTTATTCTTCTGACCAGATGTCATTCTTTGAGGGTAGGGTACCATAAGTTGATACTCCTTAACAGCCTCATCCTCCTTATAATTTGACTTCTTTGAATCTGAGCCCGCTTCGTTTGATTTTTCATTTCCCTCATTTGTCTTGGCTGTCACTTCAGGTGTTGGAGTAACTGCTTGTTGATCAGTGGGCATTTCAAGATGGGCAACTTCTTTTTCGCTCCTTAAAGTAATAACTGCATTCGCCATTTCAATAGAATCCCCTAAAACAATATGCATTGGTTGCTGTTGTTGTCAATATACCTGGGGATTAGGCTGCGGCTGTGTAGGAAATTTCCCCTTTTCTAAAGTATTCAACTGTGTACTTATCTTAATTCATGGTGTCTCTTAGCTCATTAAAGGCTTGATTATTCTAATTGTTGGTCGTGACATGAATCAACATGAATTGCTGAACATGTTCGCCATCTATGTCATTCATTCATCAGAATACTTCTTTGATGGGATAGGAGCTAAGTTTGGTTGAAATTTCGGAGGTACGTAGCTCTGAGAAATTTGTTGCGGATGATACTACTGTTGAGGAGCTACAACTAGGTGATATAGCGGTTGTGGAGGTGGCACATAAGATTGAGAAACTTGCTAATACTGCGAGGATGATGGACTAGACTGATCATTCCTCCATGAGAGGTTTAGATGATTCCTCCACTAGGGATTATAAGTGTTCGAGAATGGCTGATTCAGAGATCTACTGACCCAATTTTCTGATTGTACTTGATCAGATCTACTCTCCTGCCAAATTGGCAGAATACGACAATCTTGAATTCTGTGGTATGTGGTCTTACAGATAGAGCAATCCTCAGCTTTCACTTTTTTTGATTCCATAACCTCTAGTTTCTTAGACAATGCAGCAACAAGAGCCTATAGGCTAGTTTCCTCTTTGACCTAGTATCTGCCTCCACCACTGATCGCTCTGAGAGGTTGTGCTGCCATTAGTGCTCGTTCATGACGTGTGTTCCATTGTTGGGCACTCTCAGCTAAATAATCAAAGAATGATAGAGCCTCATTCGGTTCCTTGTTAAAGAAATCCCCGTTGCACATAGTCTAAACAAATTGTTTACATTCAGGGGTAAGTGTTTGCTTTGGTGTATTCCCAAGAGGGAGGGTGAATTGGGTATTAAAACTTTATTCCTAGGTTTAACTAATTCAACAACAGCATTACACAAACCTAGGGTCTTTCTATTTAATTATAAACCCAATAAACACATGTACTACATATAATGAATCAAGCATACAACAAACATGTGCTAAAAATAAAAGTGCGGAAAATAAATTTGATGAAATATAAAGAACACGCATGATATGTTATCGGGGTTTGGCCAAATGTACCTATGTCCCCGCCTTTAGCTCGCAAGCCCAAGGATTCCACTAATAAGCAGCTCAGAAGCTATCACAAGTATAGGAGTTCAGTTGCATAATATTTAGCCAAAAGGTCAGATCGTCTCCTCAGGGAATGTAGTTTAATCTCAAATTTCACGTAATTCTAATAAGAAAATAAGAAAAACAAAAGGTCACTGAACACAGTTCAGATTCAAGTCTTGGGATGTTTGAGATTCTGTTTATGAATTAAAAGAACAAGCAAATTAAATTCTAAATCTTAACACACACTAAATTGACATTGAGAAATGGAAATCCTACGTTTAATAGCTAAGCAAAAATCGAAACCTACGTTGAACTTCAAAAGAAGATTAAAAATGATAACTTTAACACGTAATTAAAACATATAACTTTAACGACCTAAATCAAACACAAAAAGAACTAAACTTTAATGCAACCAAGAATGAAAATTTAATTCTTTAACAATTAACGATAACCGGAAGCATGATAAAATTTGAATTTTAAGTACGATACACTTTGAGAAACCCAACACATTTTAACTCTAAAACAAAAAACACAACTTTAAATCCTAAAAAGTTTTTTTTATTTTTTATTTTTGGTATTTTATTCTTTTTTTTTTTTTTAGAAATAAAACCGAACTTAAATCAAGTAGAAATTAACTCAAGCAAAAAATTTAAATCTAATGATAATAAATAAACCTCAATGATAATACCCAAACAAGATTAAAAATTAACACTTTAATTAAAAGTCTTCCAAAACAAATAACAATTATTCAAATTGTTAAAAGCAATAACAAAAGAAAATTAAGGACAAGAAAAGAAAGAAAAGAGAAAGAAAAAGAGAGAGAGAGAGAGAGAGAGAGAGAGCAAGCCGGCCATGTGGAGCAGGTGGCTGGCAACAGAGCAGGACATGGGCGGCTTAAGTTCAGCAGCAGCAAAGACTTTGGGTTTGGGGGATTTCACGGGCAGCAACTGGAAGCTTGGGTCCTCCGGTTCCCCGATTGCAAGATGGCAGTAACCAGCAGCAACAAGGAGGGAGTCTTCTCTGCTTCATGGCAGCAATAGGTGCAGTAGTTGGAGGGAGTCTTCTCAGCTTCACGGCAACAGCTGGAGGCTCAATTGGGACATTTCACAGCAGTAGGGAGAAGAAGGAGACCAAGAGGAAGAGAGAAGAGAAGGGAGGGAAGAGAGAAAAAGAAGAGAGGGAGAGAAGAGAAGGAGACCGGTCTATGCGTGAAGGAGAAGAGGATAGAGAGAGTTGAGAGTTGAGAGAGAAGGGAGAAGGGAGAGAAGGGAAAGGGAAGAAGGAGAGGGGAGGCCCGAAAGTTAAAGAAGGAAAGGATCAGGTGCTATGGCTGAAAGGAGGAGAAAAAGAAAATTATAAAGGGGAAGGGGAGGGCTGCCCTACCCGGCAACGCACAGAAAAGAAGACCTAGGACCCGGCTGCATGGCCAAGTCAAATCAGGTAATGATATATATTCTTTTTTTTCTTTTTGTTTTTGCTTCTCTTTTTTTCCCAAGAAACAGGGGCACTTTTTTACCATCTTAGAACCCATATCGCTCAATGCTTAAAACATGAAAGTGGTAGATAATCTTATCATCTTTCTCTAGAATTTTGAATCATCTCGATCTGAGCTCGGACAAAAAAATTATACATGAATTACAAAACAATGCTGGTTTTAGCTCCCGATAATGGCCTTGCGATAAAAAAAATACCAAAAATTCATAATTTACTCAATAAAACCCAAATATTATACATAGGATACCGTGCTACTATATTGAGAGTAATTAGGTATTTAATTAAAAATATAAGTCTCAATGCATGAATTAAACCACCTAATTACGCAATTTAAGCGCGTAATCAATGCTCTGAGGATGAATTTAATAATTATTTAACTCCTATTGGAACCCATCCTTCCTCTTGTCCTATGGGATTAGCCTTCATGATTACCCACACTATTTCCTTGTCCATGCCTCTGGCACATCCTAATGAACAAGTATATCTAGTGTGCCCTTTCTTTTCACTGAATAAGCAGAATTTGATTTTATTTGATGGATTTTGCTTATTAAACTTGTTTCTACTCGATGAGGCATGAAACTGACTACGGGATTTAAAAGATGATTTTTTTTAAGGATTTATTTTGTTTAACTCCTAAGCGTTTCTTTTTAATTATCCTTTTTACTTGTGGGTTTGAAAATCATTTTAGAATAATCCTTAATTTTTCTTTCCAAGTAAAGGATTTTCAAGACCTTCTTAATCTTTTTATTTTCAAGGATGGCTTGATAATCTTTTAGTTTCCCTAGCAATCTTGCCAACTTCTTGTTCTCATTTTTCAAAATTAATTTTTGCTTGGACATCTTAACTAGAAACTTATGCATTTTAACTATTGATGTTTCTAGTTCTTTATTCAAAGGCATGCTTCCATCATTAAATACAACACATGATTCATCATAATAGTTAACTCAATCATTACATGAATCATTACATCCAATATTGACAAGAATATCTCATGCATTATTAGATGATTTATCACAAGATATATCACAATATTTGTCATGAGAATCATCTCATGCAACATTAACAGAGCTATCACAAAAGCTAATAGATGATTCTGCACACAATACATTATAGCTTTCAACACTAGAATCATCAATGCAGATACAGTGAGAGGCATATACCTCTTCATCAAATAACCCTATTAGCTCACAATTTACCACTTCCTCATTATCTGAACTTGACACTTTCGGAGTGGCGGTCTCATTCTCCTCGGACTCTTCATATTTTTTTTCCAGCTCTTCCCATATATCCTGTGCACTACAACAAGCCATGATGTCTTGAAAAACATTAGTCTTTAAAGCACAGTATAACCTATTCATGGCATTATAATTAATCAGATTAAAATCATTTTCATTGATTTGTGGACAACTCCCTTTGGCAATCATTTTTCGGGCCGTCCAGTCCATTAATTTTATAAACATGCTCATCCTTTGTTTTCACAAGGTGTAATCAACACTATAAAATACTGGAGGCCTAACACATGATTGTCCCTCATCGAATGGGGATACATCACATTGAGCCATTACGATCTTTAACACAAGAGGTTAAGATTTTTGCAACGAGGCTCTGATACCAATTGACAGGAATGGTATATTCCTAAGAGGGGGGTGAATTGGGTATTTATAAATTTCTCAGTCAATTTACCCCTAATTAAAAATCATAAGTAGTATTACACAATCTATGGTCTGTCTAAACAATATCAAATCTCCCAAATAATCAAGTATGTAATATTTTTAAAAAAATATAACATTCACAACAAATTAAATATTAGCATACAAATGCGCAAAATAAATAGTGTCAAGAAAGGGAGTGACACAGTATTTTTATCCACGTATGACCAATCCAGCCTACGTCCTCACCTCAAGCCAAACCACTTGAGGAATCCACTAAATGCTCACTAAACCAGGCGAAGTGACGCTGTTTACAATACTCCTTTCGGAGCGGATTCTTCTCAGCTCAATTATCGGGCGGAGCCAAACTAGTTCTCCTTACGGGGTAAAGTTTCCTAACTCAATCACCGGGTTGAGCCAAACCAGTTCTCCTTGCCAGGCGGAGTCTCCCTAACTCAATTTACTAGGCTGAGCCAAACTGGTTTCTCCTTTCAGGGCGGAGTCTCCCTAGCTTACTTATCGAGCTAAGCCAAACCGTTTTCAAATGATATAATTTTTCATACAAAATATATGCTTCTTAAACAAGCAGATGTGTATAGATTTAAAGCACAATGTGCTCTGGTATGATATGATATTAAGCTTAGGAGAGTATCGGTATTTTCTCAAGGAATTTTTTTGCAACCTTTGAAAAAGATGTATATGATATATGCTTCAAAGATTTGAACCCAATAAAATCTCCAAAAATATTTTAAAATAACAATGTAGGAGAACCTAAGGTTTTTCTTTCAAATGATTTTTGCAAAATATGATTTATCTATGAAAGCACATATGCAAAGAACTTTTTCAAGCATAATATATTTGAATAAAATTATGTGCTCAACCTCTTTTGAAAACCTCACAAAACTTCTCCAAAAATGATTTTTGAAGTGAAAGATGGAGAGGAGAACTTTGTGTAATACAAAATCTTTCAAGCAATGTATATGAGTTTATATATGCTTAAGATTTTGTAAAAATAACCCAAGATTATTTTCTTCCAAGAAGAGTTTTCAAATAAGCAAGTAGAAGAAAACAAAATTATATGCTCTTCAAGAATATTTTTGCAAAATAAAAGAATAGAAGAGCTTTGATTTTTTTTTTTTTAAATAAATGGCCAAAATAAATCCACCTCTCAACAACCCTGAAGAGCAATAAAGATTTGCAATGAAGGGAGTGAAAGAGTATAAATGCTCTCTTAAAAATATTTTCAAAGAAATGAGTATAAGAGTGTATAAATTAAAGAACAAAATTTTGAGAGGATTTTTCTAGCTAATCAAGTTACTAATTAAGCTTATTGGGGGGGGGGGGTATGTAAAAACCCCAAAAAGAGATATAAAATATTAGTGGATTGATTTCTAAAAAAAAAAAATAAAAAAAAAAATATTAAAAATAAATAATTAAAAATAATAATAATTATTAATTAATTAATTATTAAATGAATTTAAAAAAAAAAGAAAAAAAAATAATTAATTAATTAATCGAATTTAAAAGAAAAAGAAAAAAAAAAAAATTAATTAATTAAAATTTATTTTTATTTTATTAATAAAATATATTATTATTAATATTAATTAAATATATTATTATTATTATTATTATTATTATTATTAATAGTAACATCCTGAAGCTTCAGAAAGCTTCAGGATGAAATGTTTTATTTAAACATCCCATCCCCACATCATCATCATCCCATCCCCACATCATCATCATCTTCTTCTTCTTCTTCTTCTTTATTTATTTTTTCTCTGTTGCTGCAACGCAGCTCACTCTCTCTCTCTCTCCTCACGTTCTCTCTCTCTCTCTCCTCGATTTCGTGACAGATTTTCGCCCGATCGAAAATCCGAAGATACCACTGGACTCCATTCGCTGCTGCCGTCGTTTCTACTGAAGCAGATCGGTGATAGGAGCGGCATAAGCATATTCCTTGGGGTAAGCCATTTTCCCCTTTTTCTTTAATTTCTTGCAAAATATAAGCCCAATTGACGAACGGACACCACCACGAGAATCTAGGGATGATTCTCTACAAGTCTAGTGGGACGGAATTCTCGTGGAGGTGTCGGGCCAAAACTCCAAATTTGGGGTGCGGTGATTATTAAGGGGCTTATTTTTAATTAATGAGCATTAATTTAGAAATGCTAAAATATTAAGCATCTGCGACTGAAATAGGATTTCTGAAATTTAGGGCTCGGGTGAGAGCCGCGGGTGTAATTTTGGGACCCGCAGGCAAAATTTGAAAAATTAGGTAGGGATATTAAATAATAGTTTAAATATTAATTTGAGGTATATGGAGCCTAAGGAAGGCTAGATGAGTATTATTTTGGAGAAATAGATTAATTAATCTGGGGAAAAATGTAAATTGCAGGAATTAAATTTCGGGCGCCAAGGGCGTGAAATTTTGGGTCCTAAGGAATTTCTTAATAGTCAGGTAAGGGAATAAACTAAAGCAGTAATTTTTCATACAAATTATTATTGATTATGAGTAAATTGATTTTCAGAAAAGCATAAGTTATATTGTGTATTACGCATGAAATGTACGATTGAGAAAAATACTGCTATGATGATTAAAATGTATATGTATGTATGAGATGTAAATAATTCACGTTTTTAGAATATGAAGTATGACTTTTAACAGCATATGTGTGGCATGAATATTATTTTATGTGAAATGTATTATGATGTGAAAGATTTTACAAACCAAGCATGATTTCAGGCATTTATGAAAATATGAGTTATGTTGTGATGGTTTTGACGATTGTGTGATAAATGAGATATTTTCAGTATATATATACCTGAAACAATTTTGGCGCGAGGCCATATATTTATGTATCGGTACGAGGCCGTATTTATGTTTTTGGCGCGAGGCCATATATTTATGTTATCGGCACGAGGCCGTATTTATGTTATCGGCACGAGGCCGTATTTATGTTATTGGCGCGAGGCCACGTATTTATATTTTCGGCACGAGGCCGTATCTATGTTTTCGGCACGAGGCCGTAATGATGTTACGTATGATCATGTATTATATGTTTTCACAACCAGGATGTTAGTTTAGTTCAGACCAGGAGCTCGGTACCGTAGCTATGGGTTCATTTTGGCACGAGGCCTTATTAGTGCTACCGTCCCACGAGGGGATGGGAGATGGATAGTCGATGTGGCTTTCAGTAGAGTGTGGACGTCCACCTGGCAGTCCGGACCAGGGTGTGGCGGGCTCATCGTACTTACAGACATATTTGATTCGGCAGTGGTCGGCCAGCCATTGTCGGGTCCCGCCTTCGGGCTGCACAACCCGTCATGGGGGGTAATACATGACACTAGCTAGCTATTCATCCTGTGTTTATTTTTAGTACTACAGTTATAACAAATGATTTTATGTATGATATGAATTATTAACAGATGTGAAAATATATGTTTAACCAGTACGATATGATGATGTTTATGGAATTATGAAATGTACTATATACGTATAAATGCATTAAATATTCATGTTGCCACACAGCTGTATTTAGTTTATTTTCCCTTACTGAGAAGTGTCTCACCCCCAATATTATTACATTTTTCAGGAGTCCCTGAGAGACCGGCGGGTCAAGGCCGCCGTTGAGATTAGTGAGATTATCCCGTGAGGAGGGTAAGATTTTGTACTAGGGTTAGAATTATTTTGTGTTTGACCCTAGAGATATTTTGATGTATGTGAGGATGTATAGAATGCTCTGGTATTATATTTTATGACGGGATGTTTGAGATTTTATGTGTACTGCTGCTAGGTTTTCCGCTGTGTATGACAGGTGTCCCCGTTACCCACGGGTTCGGGTTGACCATTTTATTTAGTATGTGATATTTTATGTTAAGAAATTGAGGGACGTTACAGGGTATATATAGACTTCCCTAAAAATCTGACCGTTTGGGACATAATGGGAATTTTCAAATATGTTTAATTACAAAATTAATTGTGTTTGGCGTTGAAAAATTGCCCAAACCCGAGAGATTCAGTCGACTGGAGAAGGTCTTGGTTGGTTAAACATAAGCCAAAATTCAAATATCAAAGAGGTCTGGTTGATTAGGCAAGGCGTCGGTCGGTCGATCTCAAGCAATTTTTCAAACCTTCGTAAGCTCGGTTGGCTGGCCTAATGTTCTGGTTAACCAAGATTAAAGGCCAGTTGGCTAGGCATTTTTAACTCTATTAGGTCGGTTTTCTAGGCTTTAGAAGATGGTTCAAAAGAAGGACTAGTCGGCTAGGGCAATTTTGTTCTACAAAGGCCGATCGACCATGCTATGCAATTTGGGCGAGTACTAAGGCTGGTTGGCTAAGCTTATGAAGCACATTTAAGATTCAGTCAATTGGACTTAGTAAAAATACGTTTTTAGCCTTTAGGCATGGTCGATCAACTGAGGTGAATATAACTATGCTTGGATCGGTTGAACGAGGTTATTAAAAACCTAAGTTTTTGCCCTGATTTTGACTTTAAAATTTTCAACCCTATGTGTATGAGTATGGCATTTTAAGTGAAAGGTTTTCCATGAAAATTTAAGTTCCCTAAGGTTAGTCTATGGTCCTCTATTTGAGCTTTCAATCATACCATGCAAGATATGCATTATTACAGACAAAATATAAACTAAACGCATTACAAATAAAATAATATGTCTTCTTCTTCACCTTTTTTTCTTCACTTTTCAAGGAATACACCGGACTATATGTTGTTTAAGGCCCTCAGGCTTCCATTTTCCCTTTTTCTTATGTGCATGCCAAATTATAAACCTGTTCAAGTACTAAGTACATACATAAGATCCAAGTGCTTTGTCAGCATCAAAATAGGGATCAAACTCAAAAAGTTAACATATAATATTATTTCCACCCTTTCAAGGTACTTCATTATGTTTTTTCAGGAACATTATATTATTTTTATCAATTTGTACTCTTCAAGAGTATGATTTCAATTTACAATATTAAATTTGGTAATAATTTACCACCTCTTTCGAAGGTTAAATATACTACCTCATCTGGAGGATAAACGTTTTACCTCTTCAGGAGATCGAATTTAACATCTCTTCGGAAGATTAAAAATATACCCTCTTCAGGAGGTAAATATTTACTATCTCTTCTGTATATTAGATATATAGCCTTTTTAGGAGGTCAATTTCTTTGGGAGATTACATATATAGGCGAGAGATTTAAATATATAGCCTCTTCAAGGGGACTATCTTATCATCTCTTCTGGAGATTGGCACTCTTTAAACTTTAAAAGATATATTCTCTTCTAGAGAATATTATATTCATGTGAAGTAAAGTTTACAAGAAAGAAATAAACTAAATATGATTTAAAAAATATATATGAGTTGGTTAGAGTCTCGTGTAAAATATACAAAAAATAAAATAGAGATGAGACACAAATTTTACTTGGTTCGACTATGCCTACTCCAGGATCGGATGGGATAAAAAACATCACTATCTTGAGAGGAATCACAAGAAGATTTGGAACCAGCCTTATACAAAATATCTCTCTTCTCTTTATACCTTATACAAAGTATTTCTCTTTTCTTTGTCTCTCCTTTACTCTTATCCTTACTCTATATCTTTTTCCTTCAAGCATGCGATGTATCTTCAAGCATGCAATGTGTGTGCTAAAATGAGAGGGAGAGGGTTCCCTTTTTATAGGGCAATAAGGATGGGAATGAACTTATGGTGGTGGAAAAATTAAGGGGTGACAGCAATTAATCCCTCTTGGTTTTCATAACAAATATTATTAATCTTTCCTAACTATTTTGTCCCATTTTTTGGGTAGTCCCCACCATAAACCGACACACATGAGGTCACACCGCCTTCCAAATACGACCACAACCGCCTTGCTTTGCTTTATTAGCTGTTAGAAATTTGATAGGGAAATTTTCTGCTAAAATTCAATTCCTTTCCTTTTCTTTCTTCTCCTCAACGCTCAACCTGCTTTCAATTATAATCTATACTTGGAGATCGTTAACTTGAATTTATCTTTGTCTAATTTTGTTTTCTTGTGTGTTTGATTCTCTAGAAAAAATGTCTAAGTTTGATTAGAATAATCCTGCTTTGATCAAACCCCTAAGCTCAAAAGGTAAGATTAATGTGCTTTGACACTATTTGTTTCTGTCACATAGGTTTTAATTTTCTTGTGAATCGATTGTATTTTTTGTCAGAATATTTTAATTTCTAACATAGGTTTTCCTCAAATTTTCTGCGAATCAATTGCAATTGTAGTCAGAATATTGTAATTTCTAACATTGGCTTTCCTTTAGGTTCAGAAATTAGTGGAAGGATAGTTGCAAAAGCTTCTCCTCTTATGGTTAACAAAAGAGGGTAACGAGAGTATGTATTATTGATATCTTAATGCTGCTTTCTCATGAAGTTTCATTATCACTACCATCAATTAATATTCTTTATTTGGCACTACTTTGGTTGTTTAGTTGCTCAGAAAGCATGCAATATGCAAAGAAACAAGCCTAATAATCAACTGCATCGATCAATCACAAGGGAAGAATATATGTGCCCACTATAGTTTGATCAATTTATTTATCTGTTTTGCTAAAAATTTTCTTTTGAAATTGATATTTATTCTAGTCCTGATACCTAGCTGTTTGTTTTATTTTATTTGGGGTGGTTACTAGAAGGTTTTCTGCACAAATGAGGAGCGTGCAACATTGATTTCCTGAGGTACTACGTCTCTCTCTCTCTCTCTCTCTCTCTCTCTCTCTCTCTCTCTCTCTCTCTCTCTCTCTCTCTCTCTCTCTCTCTCTCTCTCTCTCTCTTTCTCTCTCTCTCTCTCTCTCAGAATTGATATATATCATTTTCTTGGCATTAACCATGATAGGGATCCAAGAGACCAAATATATCACTTCCAGATTCAAATGGAGTGGATGACTGTAATTTCATCATATGCGCATATGAATAAAAAAAAATGATGCCACAGATCAACTTGAACCAATGTTCTTGGATTAAACAAATCCAAAAATGAAGTCTGAAATAGGTCAGATGTGTCATGGGAAAAATATTTCACACCAATGTTAGCCTAACATTCACCACAATTCATCAAGAAAACACTTTCATTTTCATTCAATATGGTATAAGTGGAATCAATAAGTAACTTATAAAAGCAATGACACTTAAGCAGTAAACATTGAAGCAACGTAATTCATTATCAACACCTCCTTTAACAATGTGTGTCTAGCAAAGGAGGCAAGTAAGGAGGGAAGTAAGTTAAATAAGTTGACAATAGCTAGTGAGTTTTACAAGTTGATCAAGACTCACCCTCCTCTAAAGAGCTTCCTATGCTATTCTCACTCTAGCACTAGGAAACATTAATATGATCGAGGAATGAACTCCTCTTTTTAGGCTAAGGAAAAACTATCTCTGAAACATCAAGTCCACAAACATCAATCATTTCACTTGTATAACTTTTGGGGTTTTCACCTACTTTTCCAATACGTTTACCAACCACATTGCATCCATCCTCGAGGCATCATCCTTTCCCTCATCACTTTCCAATGCATTCTTTGCAATGGAAGCTTGTAAGGCATTGAATGATGACTTATGAGGGCACTCAGCAACTCTGTGAGAGCCTCGACATAACTAGCATGAAATTTTACCCTTTGCAATGAGTGTGCTGAACCCTCAAGATGATGAAACTTCTTTTGAAGTTAGTGCCTTATAATCGACTCTCCCACTTCTCAGTTTGCCCTTCTTGAAATACTTTCTGCTATTTTTACCTATGCCAGAGCTTTGGACGAAGCGGTATTATCACCAGTGTAGTCAGTCAAGTGTTCTACGGTAGCTTGTGTGATAGACAAGTCTTGAACTTTTTGCCTATGAATTTTTATTATTGCCCATGGTTTCAACCCCTCAAGAAAATAGAACAACTTGTCCTTTTCCAACATGTCCCTAATATCCAACATCAAAGCAGAAAATTGTTTCACATATTCCCTTATTGACCCAGCATGTTTGAGGTCTCTCAGCTTCCTTCTAACATTGTACTCAATATTTTCAAGAAAGAATTACGCCTTGAGCTCTCCTTTTAAGTCTACCCAATAATCAACTACACAACGTCCATTTTCAATTTCACTATACTTAGTGCGCCACCATAGTTTGGTGCCACGAACCAAATACATAGTTATAATATCTACTTTCACCTGTCATGAGTTCATCCTCAAAGTGTGAAAGTGCTGCTCCATATCAAACAAGAAGTTCTCCAACTCCTTGGCATCACAAGAACCCCCATATGTCAGAGGTTTTGGTACCTTCATCTTGTTAAACCTCGAAGTGTTAGATTTTCCCATAGGAAGAACCATCACATTCATCTTTGCTATCGGATCAGCTATTTGAGCTTGCAAGGTCTCCACAGTGTGGTGAATGTCCTCTGACATTTCCACTATCAAACTTTGTTGATGCTTTTGTGATCCCTCCAACTCATGAACACGTTTTGTCATCCGGGCCATCTTTACAGCCACATTGTTGGCTATCATCTCAGCCTATACTTCTAGCATATCAATTCTTTGAGTATTAGTCGACATGATCATTTACCAAAGCTTTTCCAATCCCATAAAAAAGGTAACTAAATTCACATAGCAACTAACCAAGCTCTGATACCAGGTGTCATGAGCCCAATATTTCACACCTTTGTGAATGGACTGTGCGATGCTAGCTAAAACCCTATTGTTTAACTAGCTTGTAACAACTCCAAATTTCTGCTAGATTTTTTTTTAATCATAATAATAATAGAACTCTAATACCATAAACATAATCAAAGTCAACTCAAACCCAAAGGGAACGGGGAATATACGTATTTATAAATACATGTCAACTATGCAGCGGAAACCATAAAATACTTAACCTTATATACAATACCAGAGTTTTACTGTTTTCAATACATATATATATAACCCATAAAGGACCATACATCCTAAATTCATACCCAAAAATTCATCCTAATCCCAACTCAACTGCTTACCCTACAATTGGGGTAGTACCAACAAACTCCTATATTTCAAAGCTCGCTCCACTCGTCTGTTGGGGTTTCTTAAAATATTTGTAAAGTTAGGGTGAGACACCTCTCAGTGAAGGAAACAGACTAATATCTGTGTGTGGCAACAAGAGCATTATTGTGTTATAAACATATAATGTACATGATAAATTGTATTTGATAAGTAAGGAAATTCTGTACATAGCTTAACTTGCATTTGACAAATCTAGTAAAATTGTTCTTTATAAACGCTGAATAAAACATAATTTAACATAACATACTGTATCATACTAAATTTCTGTATACATACAAATCATCTGTTATATCTGTATATTACTGAAATCATACCCTGGATGGATAGCTAGCTAACGTCATGTATTACCCTCACATGACTAGGTTGTGCGGCCCGTAGGCGAGACCTGGCAATGCTTAGCCTACAACGCTAACCCAAAGCTAATTAGTCTGTAAGTACAATTGGCCTGCCCAGCTTGGTTTGGACTGCTAGGGGAGCACACTATTCTCTGGGCTCAATCGACTACCCGTCTCCCACAGTCCATCTGAGACGTGTGGTAGCACTCATGATCTAAATAGCTATGGTACCATGCTCTGAAACTAAATTAAATCATCAAGGTTCTGCTATCATATAGTAAATTTCATAAATAACTGTATTTACTATTTCATGATTCTGAGTATAATCTGACATAATAATAATTCAAATTAAATTATTATATACACATAAATCTGTTCACGCCATCTACATTAGTTGAAATATTACGGCATCTAGGCCAATTGAATAATCATGGCATCTGCACCAGCTGAATAATCATGACATCTGTGTCGGTTGAATAATCACAGCATTTACGCCAGCTGAATAATCACGGCATCTGCGCCGGTTATATATTATACTAAAAATATAATTTCTGTACTGTTTATAGTTTTTCTAAAAATAAACTGTTATCAAATCACGCTTGCTGAGGAATCATAAAATATTCTGACAAACTATTAATGCTGTAAAATATGTACTCATGCACCATGAGTGAATGCTACTATATATATCATGTTATCTATTTGGGAAAAGCATATTTTGCTGAAAAATTTTATTAGATCTATTTCTAGGGTTTTCTCAATTCCACATCAGTATTCCCAAAAACTATACTAATCACATATATATAAATTTTTGAATTAAATACTATATATTCAATAATAAATTTTCTGAAAATATCTACCTTAATCTATCCCCTTACCTTTTTCATGAGAAGTCTGTTGAAAGACCCTAAAACACGCCTGCGGTGTTCAGTACTCAAAATCCTGAAATTACCTTTACCCCCGGTTCAATCAACTCAATCCATAGAATATTTCTCATTTAGCATTTCCTAGGCACTATATATTCCAAATAAACCCTTAAACCCTAAAATACCTTACTTACCCTGATTTTGGAGTGGTGCCCAAGAACTCCAAATCAACAATCCGCTTGGTTAAGTTGTAGAGAATCTCCCCAAGAATCTCGTGGTGGCTTCTGATTGTCGAAATGGGCTAAAATGGAGCCAAAATAGAAAAGAGAATTTGGGATGGCCAAACCTAGAGAGAGAGAGAGAAAGAGAGAGAAGAGTTTCTCGCTAAAAAATCTAATTTTTAACATATATATATAGACTGCTGGCCACGTGGCTTCATTAATGAGACACATGTATTCGTCGACAAACCACAGAAGGGCGATCATCGATGAACCTTTAATAGCATGAAATTCTCTACTCTTAGTATCTCCTCGTCAACGAGACACGTGTACTTCGTCAACGAGACTTAGAAGGACATTCATCGACGAAGACCATGGGTTCATCAACGAATCCCTACTGATGCCCCTCCTTCTCCTTATTTTCTTTATCTTTCTTTTCTTTTCTTTTAGTACTTTCATAAATTAAAATTTTTCGGGTCTTTACATCCTTCCCTTCTTATAAAAATTTCATCTTCGAAATTTACTATTTATCTCATATATCAATCTCTGAGGAAAACCTATTGTAATTTTATTAATTACCCTCGCTTATGGTAGAGGAATACTATTCTGGGAGATTACAATAACCAAACAGAACTCTCCCAAAACCATGAAAACTAAAAATTATAACATAGAACTGATTAACCTGCACAAAAATCTACTTAGTTGCATGATTTCTTACCTGAACATTTCCTTCCTCTGACTAATGTTGAATCCCACTAAAACAAATGTGGGTACTTCTGACACATTTCCTCCTCTAACTCCCACGAAGCTTCCTTCATTGTGTGTTTTCTCTGGGGCACTTTCACTAGTGAGATTTTCTTGGTGAGCAATTCCTGCTCTTTATAATCTAAAACCTGAAATGGTATCATTTCATAAGATAAAGTCTCACCAATCTCTAGTGTTTCATAACTTATTATGTGAGATGGATCTGGGATGTATTTTTTCAGCATGGACACATGAAATACATCATGAATTTTAGACAGTGCTGGGGGTAAAGGTAGGCAACTGGGCCAACTCTTCCCAATATCTCAAACAGCCCAATATACCTAGGGCTAAGCTTACCCTTCTTCACAAACCTCATTACTCCCTTCATTGGCACAATTTTTCAGAATACTTTATCACCCTCATCAAATTCTAGCTCTCGTCGATGGGTATCTACATAGCTTTTCAATCGGATCTGAGCTATTTTAATCCTTTCCTAGATAAGCTTTATTTTCTCGAAAGCTCGTTGTACCATTTTTGGCCCCAATATCTGCTTCTCTCCAATTTCATCACAATATAATGGAGATTGACACCTCTGTCCATACAATACCTCATATGGAACCATCCCGATACTGGCCTGGTAGCTATTGTTGTAAGCAAATTCCACAAATGGTAGATACTAGATCCAGCTACCTCCACTTATAGTATCGTATCCCTGTGAAATGTTACAAATAAAGTACAAATACAGAAAACAGAGCATGGTATCGTTGCTAATACAGATAGAGTGCAACCACATATCTCAGATAGTGTGTGGGTACCGTCAAACCGTGCTCAGAGTGGATGCAGCTCCCCAGTTCGCTGGGTTGAGGGGACTGGTTTGACGAGGTAGCAGTTCCAGTTCTATGCCTAGGAGTGGATACAGTTTTGCTGGGCTAAGGTAGTGTAGAGTATAGTGACTTACCAAGAGGGCCGACCAGTGTTAAGTCTCACCTACGGGCCGCACAACCCTATCATGAGGGGTCAAATCATGACATACAAAGTTCCAGGGATAAAGCACAGTTATGTATATGTATATAGTTTTACAATATTTGATGAAAATAGTATAATATTCGCAGTATGAAAAGTAGAAAACATATATGATACGGTTGTACTTTAAATTGTGAAAAATGTATGATATGTTTTATAGATTTATCATTTCATACAATTCATATGTTATTAAAATAGTATGAAACTTAGTCGCCACACACTAGTAATAACATATTTCCACATACTGAGCGTTGACTCACCCCATTACTTTAACATTTTTCAAGTGAGCCAGTTAGGCAAGTAGATCAGGCTTACAAATAGCGTGACTATTTTATTACCATGTTTATAGGGTAAGTTTGTACAGAGTATGATATTTTGGGTAGATGATGCTAAAGAGAGATGTATTATATGACTATGGTCTAGAAATACTAAATTCTGGTATTGTATGGTATATATGGTTGTATGATTAATGTTTTCACTATGTAGGTATGATTATTGCATACAAGAATACCCTAGTGGCCCTTTAAGGCCTGAGATTTCATAGTAGGGGTATCAGAGTAGTTTATATATGTGTTTAAAAAAATGGTGATTAAATTTGACCTCATTACATTTTGGTATCAGGGCCTAGGTTGCTAGGTTCTGTATACTGTAGAGTGCAATAGAAAACAATACCAGAATATAAGAAAAAGGATTTCAGGTTTTGTTCTGTGATCTAGATACAGGATGTTCATGGTGGTTTCTGTGTTTTTCTTGGAGTGACGATTCTAGGAAAGACATAGTAAACTATCGATGAGTCATGTGTTTAGGTTGCATGATATGATTTGGGGTCAGGAACATGAGGGATTGTTAATAGAGAATTTGAAGTTTTAGTTGAATGGAATAAGTTAGATCTGTATGGGAAATAGGATTCTGAAACGGTGTTTTATGGATTTGCAGGATGGACCTAGGGAGTAGTAGTGCTCACCCTAGTGGAGATGATGGAGTTGGACCTTCTAGTGTAGGAGGCGGGGATTCAGATGCTGTGCTATGTAGTATGGCTCAACAAGTTATGGCTAACATTGCTCGGAGCTCCAAGGAGCAAGGAGGTCCATCACTGGCTCAGGGGTGTACGATAGAAAAATTTATGAAGATGAACCCACTAGAATTTTCAGGAGCGACTAGCCCTGCTGTTGCAGAGAACTGGGTGCAGGAGATAGAGAAGATTCTGACAATACTTCACTACACCGATAAGCAGAGAGTCATATATTCTACGTATAGATTGGCATGGGAGGCCGAGAAATGGTGGACAGCCACTATATTGTTGGAATAGCAGAGGGCTATTCCAATGTCGGTGACCTAGCTCGATTTAGGTATTTGTTATTTGATAAGTACTATCCTGCCTCAGTCAGAAAGGCTCGAGTACATGAGTTTTTGAGTCTGTCTCAGGGATCATTGACAGTCCAACAGTACGCAGCGAGATTTATCAAGCAATCACGTTTCTACCCCCTATATTCTTCCAGATGAAATCAAGAAGACTAGGATGTTCAAGAGGAATCTGAGGCGAGACATTTATAGGCAGGTGGTAGTATTAAGGATACGATATTTCTAGGAGTTAGTAGACAAGGCTATTATAGCAGAGGAGAGTTTGCCGAGAGAGACTCAGACACTGAATCAGAAGAAGAGGGTCGCACCTTCGAGTTTTCAAGTGGAGTCCAGCCGAGGCCCGTGGAGAGGAGGTAGATCTGGCTGGGGTCAGAGACAGATAGTAGAGCAGGGTGGATTTCAGGGTGGGCAACCTCCTACCACTTGTCCCAAATGTGGACGGAGATATCTAGGTAAGTGCCGGTTGGGGAGAATGTTTGTTATCGCTACAGAAGGCTTGACCATATGGCTCGATCCTATCAGATGTTGTCAGGTTAGGCACCGGTTCCTAGACCATTTCAGGGTGGATACCAAGTGCCCCGCGGAGGTTGACAGAGGAGCACTACACCGACAAGGTTCTTTGCATTGATGTCGGGTGACGCTGAGATGGCCGGAGACGTAGTCATAGGTACCCTTATTGCTTTACCATATAAACTTATTGTTTTGTTTGATACAGGTGTCACCCACTCCTTTATATCGGCAGGGTATATCAGAATAATTGGGGTAGAGACACAATTATTAGACGTAGAATTATCTATGGGTACGCCGACGGGATCTATGGTAAGATGTAAGAAGGTGCTTCGGAATTTTCCAGTAAGTATTCAGGAGAGAATACTACCTGCGAATCTCGTGGTCCTAGATATGCAGGGGTTTGATGTGATACTGGGCATAGATTGGCTAGCAACTCATCACGCCAGCATAGAATGTCGTCAAAAAGAAGTAATTTTCAGACCCCCAAGTGAGCAAGAATATAGATTTGTGGGTTCACGCGTGTGTGCCTCACCATAACTTGTGTCAGGGATTTAGGTGAGGAGACTACTACAGGGTGGTTGCCAAGGGTATGTTGCATACATAAAGGAATCACCAAAGGAATAACTAAATCAAGTTGATATATTAGTAGTGCGTGAATTCCCAGATGTTTTTCTAGATGAATTGCCTGGCTTACCACCAGACCGAGAGATTGAATTTATTGTAGATCGATTGCTAGGGTCTGCACCGGTATCTAAAGCATCATATCGTATGGCTCTGGTTGAACTGAGAGAATTGAAAGATCAGTTACAGGAGTTGCTGGATAAAGGTTTCATCAGACCCAGTGTGTCACCTTAGGGAGCACCAGTTTTGTTCGTGAAGAAGAAAGACGGGACCATGAGATTGTGTATCGATTATAGGGAGAAAAAAAAATTGACGGATAAGAATAAATATCCCCTCCCTAGAATTGATGATTTATTTGATTAGCTCCAGGGGACCCAGGTTTACTCTAAAATTGACCTATGGTCGAGTTACCATCAGGTGAAAGTTCAAGTAGAAGACATTTCGAAAATAACATTTCGAACGAGATATGGGTATTTCAAGTTCTTAGTGATGCCATTTGGGTTGACTAATGCACCAATAGTATTTATGGATTTATTGAACCGAGTGTTCCATCAGTATTTGGACCAGTTTGTGGTTATGTTTATTGATGATATACTAGTCTACTCGAGGATTTTTTTAGGAGCACGAGCATCATTTGAGGCTGGTGTTGCAAATATTAAGAGAAAAGAAATTATATGCAAAATTCAAGAAATGTGAGTTCTGGTTAAGGCAGATTTCTTTTCTCTGCCAGGTAATCTCTGAAGCAGGTGTATCAGTTGATCTGAGTAAGATAGAGGCAGTGGTGAGTTGGGAAAGGCCAGGAAATGTTCAGGAGGTCAAAAGTTTTTTGGGATTGGCAGGCTATTACCGACGCTTCATGGATGGCTTCTCCGGGTTGTCGGGTCCATTAACATGACTTACGAGGAAAAATGTAAAGTTTGATTGGACCAATGATTATGAGTGGAGTTTTCAAGAGTTAAAGCGGCGATTAGTTTCAGCTCCAGTATTAGCTATTCCATAAGGGGAGGACGGGTTTGTAATATATAGTGACGCCTCATTGAAGGGTCTTGGATGTGTATTGATGCAGCATGGCAAGGTTATTGCGTATGCTTCTAGATAGCTTAAAGAATACGAGAGAAATTATCATGTCCATGATTTGGAGCTAGCTGCACTGGTGTACGCTCTCAAGATCTGTAGGACCAGTACTGGCAGCTATGGAGATTCAACATCTGATCCTGATGGATTTGGAGAGACATGACATAGAGTTAGTAGAGGATAGTTCTCAGGAATTTGTTGCCATCCTAGTTGTACAACCTACACTATATGAGAAGATTAAGGCAGCTTAGGAAGATGACGCAGAATTAGTAGAGGTAATAGCTAAAATGCGGGATGGTCAGGGAGAGGAGTTCTGTATCTCTAATGATAGAGCTCTGAGGTTTCACACCAAATGATGATATTAAAAGAACGATTTTAGAGGAAGCTCACAAATCACTATACATAGTTCATCCTCACAGTACTAAAATGTATAGAGATCTGCGAGAGTACTTTTGGTGGAGTGGAATGAAAAGGGAAATAGCTGAATTTGTACAACAATGTTTGACATGTTAGCAGGTTAAAGCTGAGCACCAGAGAACAGCAAGGCAGTTTCAGCTACTGTTCATCCCAGAGAGGAAATGGGATCACGTCTTTATGGACTTCATTACTGGGTTACCACCAGTGCGACAGGGATTGAATGCAATTTAGGTGGTTGTTGATCTTCTGACAAAGACCACTCATTTCATCCTAATTAAAGTTGGTTACTCCATGGATAGATTGGCAGAAATATATGTTCAGGAGATAGTTCACGTCCATGGTGTACCGATATCCATAGTTTCAGACCGAGATCCTCGGTTTGCTTCACGATTATGGAAAAGTTTTTAGGAGGCTATGGGAGCACAGCTAGCTTTTAGCACTACTTTCCACTCTTAGATAGATGGTCAGACTGAAAGAATAATTCAGACATTGGAGGATATGCTTTGGGCATGCGTGTTGGATTTTGGGGGTAATTGGACCCAATTTTTGCCACTAGTTGAGTTTGCTTACAATAACAACTATCAGGCTAGCATTGGCATGGCACCTTATGAAGCACTGTATGGTAGAAGGTGTCATTTTCCTATTTTCTGGGATAAGGTAGGCGAAAGGCAAATTTTGGGTCCAGAGATAATACAATAGGCATATGATAAAGTTTGGCTGATTAAAGAAAGAATTAGTACCATGTAAAGTCGGCAGAAAAACTATGCAGACACACGCTGCTGAGAATTAAAGTTTGATGTGGGAGATCGAGTATTCTTGAAGGTAGCTCCTCTAAGAGAGGTTATGAGATTTGGGAAGAGGGGCATGTTGAGCCCTAGGTTTATTGGCCCCTTTGGGATACTAGAGAAAGTGGGGTTAGTAGCCTATAAGTTAGCTTTGCCGCCAACTTTATCCAGACTACATGACATATTCCATGTAGCTATGCTGAGGAAATACGTCCCAGATCCTTCCCACATAATCAATAATGTAGAACTAGAGCTTAAAGATTCATTAGCTTATGAAGAAGCTCTAGTACAGATTTTAAACAGAAAGACACAAGCACTGTGCACCAAAGAAATTCAGCTAGTAAAGGTTTTGTGGAGGAATCATGCTATAGAGGAATCCTCTTAGGAGCTTGAAGAACTGATGAGATAGAAATACCCGCAGTTGTTCCAAAAGGTTTAGTGGTAATCAAGTAAAGTGTAAGTAGTAGGTAATGTTTCTTTTGTAGGTACATGTATTAATTTAGTTAGTAAGTAGTCTTCTAGTTTTATATGAGTAATCTCCCAGAACATAAAATGTAACCACGGTATTTCTCCGCCACAAGTTAGGGTAAGTAATAAAATAAGTAGACCATTTTTTTTAATGGATGGTGTTCAACACATACTGCAAATTTTGAGGACAAAATTTTATAAGGAGGGGAGAATGTAATAACCTAGAGAATCTGAACAGCATCTTGTCGACGAACACAGGGAATTTGTCAACGAGAACTTATAAGGGCCTCATCGATGAAGACATGTCTCATCGACGAGAAGACACCGAGAGGGGGTTTGAAGCAGTCTGAAATTCATCGATGAGGGGTGAAGGTTCATCGACAAACTTCTTTAGCGACTCGTCGACGAGATGACGTGTCTCGTCAACCAATATGGGGTTATAAATAGCTAAAACCCAGATTAATCTACAGAATTTGGCGTAAGAAACACACACACCCTCTCTCTCTCTCTCTCTCTAAAACATCTCTCCTTCCTTCTCTGTTCGATTCTGGCTCCATTTCTTGCCAGATCGACGATCTGAGGCCACCACGACGCTCTTGGGAAAGTTCTCTGCAAGTCTGCTGGAGCGGATCATGGGTGGAAGTGGTTTAGATTCCATCCCAATTTCGGGGCAAGGCATTTTATGTAGTATTTGTATTTTTCACGGTTATAAGGCATATAATATATGAAGAAATAATGATATTTTGTTTTGAGAGATGTGATTTTCAGGGTGTTGAGTGGAGAACCCTGCGGGTGTAGAGTTAGAGTAAAGTGGGGGCTTTTTAGAAAGTAGGTAAGGGAAATATGCTATGCTAGGAGTTTTAAAAATGTTAACAGAGATTTCATAGACACATATATACCTATTTATTATACAGTTTTTATAGAATAAGAGTTTTAAGGTTTATGTGGCCTGAGTAGATATTTATCTAATACAAAACTTATATAGCTTTTTCTAGCATATTATGTTATACAGTATATACAGATAATTATTCAGATCAGTATACATATACATATATTTATTCAGATTAGTTATTACAGATATTTATTCAGATCAGTATATTACAGTTTTTATTCAGATCAGTATATACAGTGTGTCATGTTTCCTAATACCATAACACTCAAAATATATAGATAGAGTATACAAGCAGATCATACCGACAGATTATACAGACAGTTTATACAGTTAGATATACAGATATAGAATCAAGATGCTACAATTATAGTATTCAGATATTACAGTATTTACAGTACATAATTATAATGTTATGGTTATTTTGGAAACATGATGAAAATAGTAGAAAGATTATAGTATTATATATATATATATATATATATAGTATCAGATCCCTGTGAAATATTACAGATATAGATACAGATACAGAAAACAGAGCACAGTACCATTGCTAATACAGATAGAGTGCAACCACATATCTCAGATAGTGTGTCGATACCGCCAAATCATGCTCGGAGTGGATGCAGCTCCCCTGATCACTAGGTTGAGGGGGCCGGTTTGACAAGGTAGCAGTTCTAGTTCCGTGCCTAGGAGTGGATGTAGTTTGGCCAAGCTGAAGTAGTGTAGAATATAGTGACTTACCTGGAGGGCCAACCAGCGTTAAGTCCCACCTACGGGTCACACAACCCTGAGCGGTCAAATCATGACATACAGAGTTCTAGGGATAAAGTACAGTTACGTATATGTATACAGTTTTACAGTATTTGATGAATATAGTATGATATTAGTATTATGAAAAGTAGAAAATATAGATGAAATAGTTGTACTTTGAACTCTGAAAAATATGTTTTATAGATTTATCATTTCATATAGTTCAGATGTTATTAAAATAGTATGCAACTTAGTCGCCACACACTAGTAATAGCATATTTCCACTTACTGGGCGTCAACTCACCCCATTACTTTAACATTTTTTAGGTGAGCCAACTAGGCGAGCAGATCAGGCTCGCAGATAGTGTGACTATTTTATTACCCTGATTATAGGGTAAGTTTGTACAGAGTATGATAATTTGGGTAGATGATGCTAAAGAGAGATGTATTATATGACTATGGTCTGGAAATACTAAATTCTGGTATTGTATGGTATACATGGTTATATGATTTATGTTTCTGCTACGTAGGTATGATTATTGTATACAGGAACACCCCAGTTCCCTTTAGAGGCTTGAGATTTCATAGTAGGGGTATCACAATGGTTTATATATGTGTTTAAAAAAAATGGTGATTAAATTTAAGGTCGTTACACATATCCTTATCGTCCCGTCTTTCTTCTTTACGAACAGAACTGGCGCTCGCCAGGGTGATACACAGGGTCTAATAAAACCTTTATCTAATAAGTCCCAAAACTGATCTTTTAACTCTCCCAATTCGGTTGGAGCCATTCTATAGGGAGATTTAGAAATTGTGTCATCCCTGGAAGTAACTCAATGGAAAATTCAATCTCACATTCGGGAGGCAATCTATGTAGCTCCGTTTGAAAGACATCTGAAAATTCCTTCACCACTGGAATATCGATAAGTTTCAATTCTTTGTCTGGCACTTTCTTTACACAGGCTATATACCCCTGACATTCGTCTAGAAGTAGCTTCCTCTCTTGAATGGCTAAGACTAGCTATGGTGAGGAATGCATGCACGACCCCACAAATCTAAACTTCTGCTCTCCAGGAGGTCTAAATATCACCTCTTTATGATGGTAGTCGATGCTGGCATAATTAGCAGCTAACCAGTCTATTCCCAATTTCATATCAAATCCATGCATGTCTAATACTATTAGGTTAGCTGATAATACTCTCCCTTGAATATATATTGGATAAACTTTAAGCACCCTTTGACACCTCACTATTGATCTTGTCGGTGTAGCTACTGATAACTCGGTATCTAATAGCTATGTTTCTACCCCACATAACTGGACGTACCCCACAGACACAAATGAGTGTGTGGCCCCTGAATCAAATAAAACAACAACTTTAATTTTAAGCATATTAAATGTACTTGTCACCACATCACTAGCCGCCTTAGCATCTCCTAGTGTCAGTGTGTAGACCCGCGCCTGCACAGTATTCCTCTACTGACCGCCTTGGGGCAGGTGGATATTTCCTCAAAATGGTCTAGGAGTGAGAGCATTATTCCACGATGCACTATAGTCTCGTGCTAGGTGACTTGGTCCACCACACCGGTAAGAGACATTTCTCCCTACTCGGTACTCTCCCATGTGTCTCTTACTGCAACTGGGACGAACGAGATAAGTCTGCTCACCCTACATTTCTTGGCTCCCCATCTCCTACCACTGTCCTTTACTACATCCACCTCTCCTCCATGGGCCTCAGCTGGAACCCGCCTGAGATCCAGGAGGTGTGGGTCTCTTCCTCTAGCCTTACATCTCAATACCCCTCTGCCTACTCGCTTCAGTCACGATGGACCTATCTACCAACTCTACAAAATCCAGTACTTTCAACACTACCACCTGTTCATAAATTTCTTGCCTCAGACCTCTCTCAAATTTCCTTGCTTTCGTTGCCTCATCCGGGACTATGTGTGGGGCAAAACAGGATAGTTCAATAAATTTCGCTACATACTATTGGATTGTCCGATGCCCCTAGGTCAAGTTCAATCCACTTTTTCGTCTATAGTGGTGGCAAAAAAATATCGATCGAAGAACATTTCTTCAAATTGACTCCAAGTCGTGCCTACAAATACTGGTCTCTGCTCCTCCACCAGTCTCACAGTAGACTACCAACGCTCAGCTGCCCCTGTCAGTCTAAAGGTGGCATACAATACTTTTTGCTCGTCGGTGTAGCATAGTACAGTTAGTATCTTTTCTATTTCCTGCACCCAATTCTCTACTGCAATCAGGTCTATACTCCTTGAAAAAGCTAGAGGCTTCATTTTGGTGAACTATTCTATATTGTAGCCCTCACCTACTGATGAGCCTCCTTGCCCTATAATAACAAGAAAAAAAATAAAAAAAAATTAATTAACAAATTAAAATTATTAATCAGTTAATTATTTAAATATTATTAAATTAATGTATTAAATAAAAAATAAAGGAAATAGAAAAAAAAGAATTAAATTAAATTAAAATTATTTATTAGTAATTAATTAGTTAAACATTATTAACTTGAATTAATTAAGTTAAGTAAAATGGTGATTATATATGTATATAAGTTAAGTAAGTAAAGAAAAAAAGAAAAAAAGAAAAAAAAATAATACAAAGAAACTTACAAAGAAGGGACCTGTCTCTCAGCCTCTCTCATGCTCTCCTTTCTCCGTCGTCTCTGTCTCTGCCTCTTTCTTTCTCCTCAATTTCATCAACCTAACGAGTGCCGATCAAGAAACAGAAGGTGTCATTGGATTTCTAGCTCCGCCACCGACATTTCTACGAGAGCGATTTGTCGTGGGAGTAGCAGCGTAGACACCATTCCTGGGATAAGGCAATTTTTTATAATTTCTCAATTTCTTGTTAAATCTACTGTTAAATTGATGATCAGGAACCACCATGGGGTCCTAGTCATGAGCGTCATCATTTGACATAAGTAAAGTTCCAAATGGGGTTTTCTAAGCCTCACTCCAAAGCAAGAGTGGGATTTGAAAATTTTGGCAAATTGGTTATATTTGAGAGAATAACTATTTATTTGGTATTTAAGGGCCTAGAAAATATTAAAATAATATTTTATTTAGGGTTAATTTAATGGAATTAGGATTTTTGATTCAAGACTCAGGTGAGCGTCGTAGGTATTTTTCGGGGTCCCTGTTGGCGTAGTTAAAGAAACTAGGTAAGGGAAAAAATATATTAAATCATATTTTTTATGAATTTAATGAAAAATAAACTGTGTTATATGTACGTGTATATGTTTCGGTATGGGTTTTAAATGTCAACTGTTTAAATTATATTTTTCAAGTTTAGGGGTGTTTATTAGATACATATATGCGAAAATGAACTGATGAAAGTGGAAAAATATTTTCAAGGTAATTATGTAAGAAATGAAAGGTATTTTCAGTATATAAATACTAAATGTTGGTTGGCTTATTTTACGGGGAATGTATGAATTTTATTGCTAAATTGTGTGGCATGAGTAAATATGAATGCTATGTGGAAATATATGTTAAATGTATGAGAAGAAGGTTAAGTAAGAAATACATTGAGAATGAAATATGATATGAACTATGATGCTTGTGTGTGTTAATGTAACCATGTAAACAGCTGAAATATGTTGGGTAAAACAGTTGATAGATACTGGGAAAATGTACGAAAGTTGAAAAATGTTAGATAAAACAGCTAAAAGATGCTGGGTAAATGTATGACGGCTGAAAAATGTCGGGTAAAACAACTGAAAGATGCCGAGTAAAACAGCTGAAAGATGCTGGGTAAATGTATAACAGCTGAAAAATGTTTGGTAAAATAGCTGAAAGATGTTGGGTATGAAATGAAATGAAATGAAAATGGAAATGGAAATGGAAATGAAT
This sequence comes from Malania oleifera, assembly GCF_029873635.1. Taxonomy (NCBI): domain Eukaryota; kingdom Viridiplantae; phylum Streptophyta; class Magnoliopsida; order Santalales; family Ximeniaceae; genus Malania; species Malania oleifera. The sequence goes on from NC_080425.1 coordinate 45,784,344, forward strand.
GAAATAGAAATGAAATGTGAAATGTGAATAATAAAATGGGGAAGAGCCACGAAAAGTGAAATGAAATGAAAAGTAAAAGATGAAAACATGAATAGTTGAGAGATGCAGAATAACTGCAAACAAAATAATGTATTATGGTATTAGTAGTACTTATGCTAGTAGAACATGTTACGTTTGGGTGAGGCAAACTCTTCGCTCGAGGGCTTGCTGAGAAAGGCGAGTGCCCTGGTTGTATCAGGTGTAGTAGTAGGCTGCATAACGTGTTAAGGCAAAGGGAAACTACTTGTATGAGTGGGTAGATTTCCCTATTCTTGGGAGCATTCACTGGTAAAATTTTGTATAAACTATGTGAGTACGAGATCAATCTAACACTTAAGGGCTTACTGAGTAAGGTGAGTGCCCTGATATGTTTTAGTAGTGACCTTAGAGATACCTAACTATCAGAGTAGAGAGGTGCTACTTGTATGAGTGAGTAATCACCCCTATCCTTGGGTAATCTCATGCGTTAAATCACTACATGTGATTGATTAGGTTCAGAGAATGATTTCAGTGCTATGTTAATGATTTGAAAAATGTTATTAAAATGATATTTATATACCTTATATTAGCCACACGTTATTTTAATATATTGTTTCTTCCTTTACTGAGATGTGTCTCACCCGAATATGATTATTTCTTTTTCAGGATATCCTTGACGTCAAGTTTAAAGAGCTCGAGGGTTTTTAGACTTTTTGAGAAGTATTAAAAGAAAAAGGTTATATAATGGTAATACTTTGGGAAATGTAAATAATTATGTTTTATGTCTTTATGTTTTAAGTCTGCTGAGAAAGGAATGATTGTGAATACTGAAATGTTTTGGAGATAAGTGTATTTATGGAAATGCAGGTGATGGATGATTGCTATGGATTATAAATAGGAATTAGTAAACTCTGGTATTATGGTATTATATGTATGAAGATTATATTTATGTTTTTCGTTGCGTATATGTTGATTATGGATTATTAGGGATTTTATTAGGTATAACGCGCCAGACCCGAGTTTTAGGGTTCAGGGTGTTGCATTATGGTATCAGAGTAATGTCCAACCAGAAGTGTGATTAATTTCACACTGCTTGGATATAGAAATATTAGAGTATTAGGTTAGAGATGATTTATATCAGAGTATAGGATTGAGTTACGATAAGGATAGGAATGGGTAGATTAAGATACCATTAGGAATTCTGAGTTATGTTTCGTAAGCTTGCGGGCACAAATCCCTTGATGGTCTTCTATGTTTTTTCTGAAGAAGTTGCTAGCTTCAAAAAATCATGGTAAATCCATCGATGGTGATGTTTCCGAGCAGAGAAATTAGAACTTGGAATTTGAACTTGAAGGTTAGGTTAGTTGATTTCAAAGGTTATGGTATTGGGGGGAAACCAGCAAGTACCTTTAGGTCGAGGTGGATCAGCACGAGTACTTGTTGATCCCGGCTGAGCCAGATAATGTCAGGGGCTCATGTATAGGTTTATGATTAAGATAATAATGATTTAATTTGGCTCTAGATGGTGGATTAGTAAAAATTTCGAGGACGAAATTCTTTAAAGGAGGGAAGAATGTAATAACCTAGAAAAAAAAATTAAAAAAATTAATTAATAAATTAAAATTATTAATTAGTTAATTAGTTAAATTTTATTAAATTAATGTACTAAATAAACAAATAAAGGAAATATAAAAAAATGAATTAAATTAAATTAAAATTATTTATTAGTAATTAATTAGTTATACATTATTAACTTGAATTAATTAAGTTAAGTAAAATAAGGTTATATATATGAATATATAAGGATAATATATATATATATATATAAGTTAAGTTAAGTAAAGAAAAAAAAATATAAAGAAACTTACAGAGAAGGAACTTGCGTCTCTAAGCCTCTCTCACTCTCTCCTTTCTCCGTAGTCTCCATCTTCGCTTTTCTCTCTCTCCTTAATTCCATCGGCCTAACGAGCGCCGATTGGGAAATAGAAGGTGCCGTTGGATTTCTAACTCCGCCACCGACATTTCTATTGAAGCGGATTTGTTGTGAGAGTAGTGTAGGCACCATTCCTGGGGTAAGGCAATTTTTTCCTAATTTCTCAATTTCTTGTTAAATCTGCTGTTAAATTAATGATTAAGCACCACCACGGGGTCCTAGTCGTGATCGTCGTCATTTTGACATAAGTAAAGTTCTAATTGGGGTTTTCTAGGTCTCACTCCAAAGCGTGAGTGAGATTTGGAAAATTTGGCAAATTGATTATATTTGAGGGTATAACTGTTTATTTGCTATTTAAGGCCCTAGGAAATATTAAAATAATATTTTATTTATGATTAATTTAATGGAATTAGGATTTTTGATTCAGGGTTCGAGTGAGCCGCAATATTTTTTGGGGTCCCTATTGGCGTAGTTCAAGAAACCAGGTAAAGGAAAAAATATATATTAAATTAGAATTTTTATGAATTTAATGAAATATAAATTGTGTTATATGTACGTGTATATGTTTCGGTATGAGTTTAAAATGCCAACAGTTTAAATTATGTTTTTTCGAGTTTATGGGTGTTTATTAGATACATATATGCGAAAATGAACTAATGAAAGTGGAAAAATATTTTCAAGGTAATTATATAAGAAATAAAAGGTATTTTAAGTATATAAACATTAAATGTTGGTTGGCTTATTTTACAGGCAGTGTATGAATTTTATTACTAAATTGTGTGACATGAGTAAATATGAATTATGTGTGGAAATATATGTTAAATGTATGAGAAGAAGGTTAAGTAAGTAATACATTGAGAATGAAATATGATATGAACTATGCTGCTTGTGTGTGTTAATGTAACCATGTAAATAACTAAAATATGTTGGGTAAAACAGCTGATAGATACTGAATAAATGTATGAAAGCTGAAAAATGTTGGGTAAAACAACTGAAAGATGCTGGGTAAATGTATGACGGCTGAAAAATGTTGAGTAAAATAACTGAAAGATGCTGAGTAAAACAACTGAAAGATGCTGGGTAAAGGAGTTGAAAGATGTTGGGTATGAAATGAAATGAAATGAAAATGGAAATGAATGAAACAGAAATGAAATGTGAAATTTGAAATGTAAAATGGAAAAGAGCCACGTAAAGTGAAATGAAATAAAAAGTGAAAGATGAAAACATGAACAGTTGAGAGATGCTGAATAATGGCAAACAAAATAATGTATTATGGTATTAGTAGTATTTATGCTAGTAGAACATGTTACGTTTGGGCGAGGCAAACTCTTCGCCCGAGGGCTTGCTGAGAAAGGCGAGTGCCCTGGTTGTATCAGGTGTAGTAGTAGGCTACATAATGTGCTAGGATAAAGGGAAACTACTTGTATAGGCGGGTAGATTTCCCTATTCTTGGGAGCCTTTGCCGATAAACTTTTGTATAAATTGTGTGAGTACGAGATCAATCTAACACTTGAGGGCTTACTGAGTAAAGTGAGTGCCTTGATATGCTTTAGTAGTGACCTTAGAGTTACCTAATTATCAGAGCAGAGGGATGCTACTTGTATGAGCGGGTAATCACCCTTATCCTTGGGTAATCTCGCGAGTTAAATCTCTACATGTGATTGATTAGGTTTAAAGAATGATTTCAGTGTTATGTTAATGATTTGAAAAATGTTCTTAAAATGATATTTATATACCTCACATTAGCCACACGCTATTGTAATATATTGTTTCTTCCCTTACTGAGATGTGTCTCACCCGAATATGATTATTTCTTTTTCAGGACATCCTCGACGTCAGGTTTAAAGAGCTCAAGGGTTTTTAGACTTTTTGAGAAGTATTAAAAGAAAAAGGTTATATAATGGTAATACTTTGGGAAATGTAAATAATTATGTTTTATGTCTTTATGTTTTTAGTCTGCTGAGAAAGGAATGATTGTGAATACTGAAATGTTTTGGAGATAAGTGTATTTATGGAAATGCAAGTGATTGATGATTACTATGGATTATAGATAGGAATTAGTAAACTCTTGTATTATGATATTATATGTATGGTGATTATATATATGTTTTCCGCTGCGTATATGTGATTATGGATTATGAGGGATTTTATCAGGTATAACGCGTCGGACCCGGGTTTAAGGGTTCAGGGTGTTACATGCCCCCTAGAGTTTCGTGCAATCTCAACCATAACTTGCAGAGCTACACAACACAGAACTGCATTAGAATCACCGCTGCCCATACTAGGGGGCCCTGCACCATCATTACCACTGGCATGAGCATAGATATCCCCAAGGTCCATCCCCAAGGTCTAACTAAAATCTCATATCATCAATTTACATAAAATCCTTATTTTCAATTTAAGATTCTATCCAACAATTTAGAAACACAACCCGACAATAGTTTACTATGGCTTTTCTAAAATCGTCACCCCAGGAAAGACATAGAAACCACTACGAAAATCTTGCTTCCCATTTGTGGATCAGAACCCTAAATCCTCATCTTAACTTCCCAACATCGACTTGCTAAAATTCTAATCCACCCCATTAACTATCCCTTCCAAGATTTATTCCTATACTCTGGTATTGTTTCTGCTATGCACTCAAATCTACAGAACCTTGTAACCTTGGCTCTGATACCAAACTGTAACAACCCTAAATTTCTGCTATATTTTTTTTATCATAATAATAATAGAACTTTGATACCATAAACATAATCACAGTCAACCTAGACCCCAAGGGAATTGGGAATACACCTGTTTATAAATACATGTCAACTATGTGGCAGAAACCATAATATACTTAACCTTATATACAATACTAGAGTTTTTCCAATTCATATCTATATATATAACCCATAAAGGACCATACATCCTAGAGTCATACCCAAAAATCCATCTTGATCCCAAATTAACTACTTACCTTGCAACTGAGGTAGTACCAACGAACTCCTCTATCTCGGAGCTCGCCCTACTCGTCTGTTGAGGTTTCCTGAAATGTTTGTAATGCTGGGGTGAGACATCTCTCAATAGGGGAAACTGACTAATATCAGTGTGTGGCAATATGAGTATTATTGTGTTATAAACATATTCTATACATGACAAACAGTATCTGATAAGTAAAGAAATTAGCTTAACTTGCATTTTACAAATCTAGTAAAACTGTTCTATATAAAATCTAAATAAAACATAATTTAACATAACATACTGTATCATACTAAATTTCTATATACGTACAAATCATTTGTTATATTTGTATATTACTGAAATCATACCCTGGATGGATAGCTAGCTGACGTCATGTAATACCCCCACATGACTAGGTTGTACGGCCCGTAAGCGGGACCTAGAATTGGTTAGCCTACCATGCTAAGTCAAAGCTGATTAGTCTGTAAGTACAATTAGCCTGCCCTGCTTGGTTCGAACTACCAAAGGGGCACATTACTCTTTTCTAGGCTCAATTGACTACCCATCTCCCACACTCTATCTGAGACGTGTGGTAGCACTACCTGACCTGAACAGCTACGGTACCGTGCTATGAAACTAAACTAAGTCATTAGGGTTCTACTATCATATAGTGGATTTCATAAATAACTGTATTTACTGTTTCATGATTTTGAGTATAATTTGACATAATAATATTTCTTATTAAACTGTTCTATATACATAAATTTATTCGCGACATCTGCACCGACTGAAATATTACACACCATCTAGGCTAGATGAATTATCACGGCATCTGTGCTGGATGAATAATCACGGCATCTGCACTGGCTGAATATTATAATATACTGAAAGTATAATTTCTGTATTGATTATAATTTTCTAAAAATAAACTGTTATCAAATCACCCTTGCTCTGAGGAATCATAAAATATTCTAACAAGATATTAATGCTATAAAATATATACTCATGCCAAACGAGTGAATGCTACTATATATATATATATATATATATATGTATGTATGTATGTATAATATCATGCTATCTATCTAGGAAAAGCATATTTTGCCGAAAAATTTTATTAGATTTGTTTCTAGGGTTTTCTCAGTTTCACATCAATATTCTTAAAAACTATACTGATCACACACACACACACACACACACACACACACACACACACATATATATATATATATATATATATATATTTTGAATTAAATACTATATATTCAATAATAAATTTTCTGAAAATATCTAACTTAGTCTATCCCCTTACTTGTTTCCTAAGAAGCCTGTTGAAAAACCTTAAATCATGTATGCGGCGTTCAGAACACAAAATCCTGAAATTGCATTTACCCCTAGTTCAATCAACTCAATCCATAGAATATTTCTCATTTAGCATTTCCTAGGCCCTATATATTCCAAATAAAAACTTAAACCCTAAAATACCTTTCTTACCCTGATTTTGGTGTGGTGCCCAAGGACTCCAAATCAACAATCCGTTCTGGCTAAGTTGTAGAGAATCTCTCCGCGAACCTTGTGGTGGCTTCTGATCATCGAAATAGATTGAAAAGGAGCCAAAATCAAAGAGAGAAGGTGGATTGGCCGAACCTAGAGAGAGAAAGAGAGAGAGAGAGAGAGAGAAAGAGAGAGAGAAAGAGAAGAGAGAATATTTTCTCGCTGAAAAATATGATTTTTAACATATATATATATATATATATATATATATACGCTGTTGGCCACGTGGCTTCGTCGACAAACCACTAAAGGGCGTTCGTCGACGAATGTAATAGGTTCATTAACGAACCCTTAATAGCTTGAAATTCTCTACTCTCGGTATCTCCTCGTCGACGAGACACATGTACTTCATCGACGAGACTTAGAAGGACATTCGTCAACGAAGACCATGGGTTCGTTGACGAAACCCTACTAATGCCCCTCATTCTCCATCTTTTCTTTCTCTTTCTTTTATTTTCTTTTATTACTTTCATAAATTAAATTTTTTTGGGTCTCTAAATAGCCAGTCTAGCATTGACGAAAATATACCAACAAAGCACTTTCATTGTCATTCAAGCAGTTACAAGCAAAAGTAATAAGCAATTTATGAAAGCAATGACACTTAAGCAGTAAGCATTGAAGTAATGTAATTCATTATCAACACCTTCGTTAACAATGTGTGTCTAGTGAGGAAGGCAATTAGGCTAAACACGTTGACAATAGTTAGTGAGTTTTACAAGTTTATGAACACTTACCTTCCCTTAAAGAGCTTTCTATGTTATTTTGACTCTAGCACTAGGAAACATCAATATGACCGAGGTGTTGTACTCCCCATTTTAGCATAGGGAAAAACTATCTCTGAAAAATAACCCTACAGTAGTATTTACATAATGGAAACCCATCCTAAACATACGAGACAAGTTGTCACAGGTAAGCATAATGCCCTGAACAAGCTCGGTTTGTGATGAGATGATATGTATATTTATCTACTTAAAACAATTATTACAGAAAATTTACTAATTATTAATTAAAGTGGTTTATTTATCAATTAATGCAAAACCTTTTTTAATTTAATTCATTGGAGGAGGTCAAAATGGAAGGTCTATTTGAAGATTTTGTTATGGATATAGACAACTTTGATGTGAAAAACTAGCTTCCAATTGTCGATTATGTTGGAGTGATCGATGCCTATCACAAAAAGGTGGAGGTAACTTCACTTGACTCCACTTCCTATCTATCACAAAAGACTTCATAATTCAAAAATAGGAAGTCATGGGTAAGACTTCATAACATACTTTCATAAGATAATATATTTTGAGTTAAGTATTTCAAAATTAAACCATAATATCCACAATGTTTTGATTTATTTGTCACCCTTTAAGAGCAAAAACCTCCCCCTAATTGTATGCTTAGAAAATGAGGTTTTATAAAATATTTCATACCTTATTTATTAATTTCCTAGAAAAATTCTAGTATTTCCTTTTACTTTTATATGTGAGATTGCATTTCTATTTTTAATTTCTAGTTTATATATAAATCCAAATTAAGTAACAAATGTGAATTAGTGATCTTACTGTTATTCAAGCAGAAGGGATATATTTTCTTTATGCACATGATGAGAGTTGAGTTGTAATTAGAAATTGAGATTTGTCTAACCCAAGGATAATACTACTTATGTGGTGTGCTCTTATTATTTAGTGAGTCCTTGATTTTTTGTTTTCGCATTATAGGGAGAACATGGAAACTTAACTATATGTAAGAAGGAAATTTCACAAAAGATAAAAACATCACAAGTAGAAAGAAGATAATATTTAATATAACTACCAAATGGGATACTTTTAATTATGTACTAGCTAAGTATCGATAGTCATTTTTTACCCAATATAATAAAGATCGAGCTAAACATATGAAAAAAATTAGGTCAAAAGTACAAAAAGAAAGGAGGATAACATAAGGAAGTAAATCAGCCACTTTTAGCAATGGTCGTCCCTTTTTCCATCATTACAATTTGGTGCCCCAAGTAGACAATCGACAAACTCATTTATATGCTTGATCGACCCAAGTAAAATTTGAATTTTTGTATTGTTTCTTGCGATTGGGTGGGAAATTTGGGCATGCCATTTGTCCTAATATTGCCATATGTCAAGCAACGATGCTGGCAATTGGTGGTTGTTAGTTAATAGTAGTTACTTTTAAATTTGAATTTTCAAAATTCAAATTCAAATATGTATTTCCCTTGCTATTGGAGGTCTATGAAAAAATATCTTGGGAGAGAGAGAGGGGCACATCCAAATGGGGGCAAGGAGAGGATTTTCTTAGTATGTTGTGGGATTAAGTAGGGAATTTGTTTGAAGGAAAGAAAGAGAGCAGTTCATCTCTCATTCATTGTTTTGGGGGTATATGGAGAGTGAGTTTTAAAAGAGAGGGTCCTCCATTCAATCTACAAATGTGTTTTATTCAATTTTGTTATTGGCAAACCCTTCTCTTCATTTATTTTTACATAATTTTTGAGTTTTTGTATGTTGAATTATATTGATGTTTTATGAATGTTCATGTTCAGATGTTTCATGTTTTTTTCATTAATCCATGTCAATAATTTAATGTTAGAGGTGTTAGGATGTTTCTACTTTAATTTCATAGAAAAAAAAAATATTTGAAAAAAAAATGCATATTTTCTTAAAATTGGTTTGCAGGTGGTCAACCGATTCTTTTAGGCAGTTGATCACCCCTTGTTAGATTTGAAAAAGTAGTTGTTGGGTTACTAGGCGGTCAATTGTTGAATCTCAAGAGTGCATATTTTTCACTTTTTCATGATTTTCTTTGGGAATTTAAGCTCTTTTAGGCTTCTACACTCATTAGAGTACGGTTGGTCGAATCTAAGTGTTGTTTTATTAGAGGTTTTCATGGTTTTCCATTAAAAAATAAATAAACAATTTTTTTTAGTTTAAAAGTTAATTCACACAAGTTTTCATAAAGTTTTCAAGTTTTTTTGTAATGTTTTCAAACATTGCTGGAGTCATACATTCACGATGTGACTTTTGGATGTTCTCGAAGTCTTTTAAAAACATATTTCAAGGTGAATTTATGGTTCTCCCACCAAAAAACCACTCTTTTCAAGTTTAAACAAGGAAAATACCATTTTTCAAAGCAGTCGCCTATGAAGTGGTTGCAGTTGGAAAAAATGAGTTGTCTAATTGTTTAACTTGACTTTAATCCCTATTCTATAGAGTTTGCATTTAAAAATCAGTTTTCTACTTAAAAACAAATGATTTTTCAATAAGACTCCAAGTGATGTTTTAGTGTTTTCAATTGTTTTCAAATATATTTCAAAAGATTACCATTGTTTTTGAATGTTTTGGTACAACAAATGGCTTGATTTCTCCATTATATATATAGACAATCACCTTTATAGATTCGGCCATAACTAAAAAAACTATATTTTTTTCTTTATTATTTTCTCTTTCCAATTTGTTGTGGTGTGTTTTATTTGAGGAATTGATAAGGCATCCAAGTAGTATAGTTCTCATGGGGTATAAGCCTCTGCATGAACTCTATGAAGGCCTTTTCAAATGGGCTCAAGGGCAAAAAGTTCAAATTTCAAAGAATAACGAGAAACAAAACTAGTAGGAAGTGGTCGACCGCATAATCCTACAAGTACATTCTTTGGTTGTTTTTCACCCTGTTATTAGGTTATTCTAGTCTTTTATTATTATTATTATTAAGTGTGTTAGTGTGTTAATTAGTGAGAGTTAGTAAAGGTGTTATGGTCATTAGAACGTATTTGTTTCGTATTATAAATAGAGGGAGAGAACTATCTTCAAGTTAGGCATTCATTTGATCAAAATCTCAACATGGTATTAGAGTGTGATCCAACCTAAACCCTATCACACTTAGCCATAGCCAAAAAACACCTTCTTGTTGTTGCCCTTCTCAAAACCACTGCGACCCTTCATTATTTCACAAAACCAACCATATAGCTAAAAAAAAACCTTTTGAAACATAACCCTACAAAATCCCATCACCGGAAACCTCCCGATGTGCTAGCCGATTGCTAGCCATTCCAACCCCACACATTGGCATGTGAGAGAGTTTCGGAAAACCTTTTTATAATTTTTTCCCCTATGATGTTTTGATTCCTTCCCTAGGCCATATTATCAAGCTATTGGACATGGTTTTTTGCTAAAAAAAATCCAAATTTTTTTTACCATTTACTTGTGGTAATCCATTAGTTATTGTTCGGTGATTGTAAGGGATTTTTTCTTATGAGTTTCTTGGAGCAATGTAAGTGTTCATAAATATATTTATGAGGTTTTGGTGGTGTTATATTAGTTTGTAGGTGGCTCACTTCATCTATGGTTGTTTCGGTGCTTCACCTTGTTTGTGGTTGTCCCGATTAGTTTTGATTGTTCTTCTTGTTTAACATTAGTGTGGCTTTTTATTTATGAATCTTGGGATGGAGTCTATGAATCCCAAAAACATGTTTCCTTCATCGTTGCCCCAAATAACAATTGAAAAGTTGATTGGAAAGAATTATGTTCAATGTTCTAACATTATTTGGGTTTATTTAGTAGGATTAGTAAAATTTAACCACTTGCTCCTATTTGATCGTTCTAATGAGAAGAGAAAAGTAGTGTGAATTGAGGAAGATGCCTTAATTGTTTCCCTTTTGTGGAATTTTATGGGGCCCCAAATTGCACAGGTGTGTTTGCACTTAAATACATCCAAGAAGATTTGGGATTTGTTCCAAGAGTACTTTCAGTTACAATAGGGATATAGGAGCATTGCATATTATTTTGGATTAATGAAACATATTCATGAGGAGCTTAACGTTGTGCAACCTAAAATCACTGAATTTTGTGAGATGAAAAAGCAAGAGGGAGCAGATGATAGTTCTTTGGGTTCTCGTAGGCTTGAAACCAGAGTTTGAGGTCGTCTAGTCCTTGATGCTTAGTAGTGAGAGTTTCCATCATTTTCTAATGTTTATTCTCATGTTCCTCGTGATTCTTTTGGCACACATTCTCCTGCTCTTGCATTTAGCTATGAGAGGACAACCTTTCAACACAAGGTGATTTTAGTTCTTTTCCAAACAATCATAGAAAGTTTTTGAGGTGGTTTAAGAGGTTGTGGTTGTAATGATGGATGAGGTAGAGGAACTCCTCGTAAGTGTGCTCATTGTGGATGAGGTAAACATACTATTGTGCAATGTTGAGATATCCATGGTAGATCTCATGTGTTGCCAATGAAGCCAACACCGACTCCACACCTTTTGAGGCAACCAATGCAGTCACCACAAACTCTACACCTTTGGGGCCCAATGGGGGGCAAATGCACTATATTTATGTCAAAGGCAGAGTATTCTAAGTTCTAGTAGTATCAAGTGTCACAACGAGTTTCTCTTCCCATTGCATCTCTTATCCAAACAAGTAATCCCATAGCTTGCCTATCATCTAGTACTTATTGTCCTAGTCCTTGGGTTGTAAAGTTGCAATCTTTGACAATTAATTTAGGTGTAATCCCAAGAGGTGGGGGTGAATTGGGTATTTAAAATTGCTTAAGATTATTTAATCACTTAATCTCTATTTTAATATTTAACAAAATAATCACAAGTTAGGGAGTACTTGGATTTCAATTTATTACGCTATCTAATAAATTTAATTAAAATTAATATCTTAATAAACATAGCGATACCCAATTAATTCTTAAGTGCACATAATATTTAACAACATACATACATATAAGATTGATAATCAAACGCAAGCGGAAATTAAAAGGAAATAAGGGAAGAGAGATGCAAACACAGTTTTTTACGAGGTTCGGCCTACCCCGGCCTACATCCTTGCCTTGACCAACCCACTCAACGATTCCACTAATCTGCTCTTTTAACTGGGACAGAGATTCCCTTTACATTTCGTTGCTTAAAAGAGGCGTAACATCCTCCTTACCCCGTTTCACAACTCGAACCATCAATACAATAAAATGATTACAATTTTCTGCAAACTCAAATGCTCTTCAACAAGCTAGTGAGTACAATAAATTTCTAAAACATACTCAAAGTATATAATATGAAGCTCAATGAGTGAATGAGATGTTTTCAATAATGTTTTTGCAATAACAAATGCATGACCTTCGTGTGAAATGAATATATGATAGGTTTGCTCCAATATATGATCTTTGTAAAAATCTATATAAAACAGTTTTCCTCCAAAGATCTAAATCAAATAGTTATTTGTAATAATGAAGCCGATATGAAATTTTTGAATAATATATATAAAAATGAATGCTTTCAAAGATTTAAGCTTTAATAAGCCTTTTAAAAATTCTTCAAGCAATATATATATATATATATATGAAGAACTCAAGTTCTTGCTCTCAAGGAATATTTAACAATAGGATTGTAAGAGTATAAACACCTTGAGAATAAAGATCTATATATCAAAAATGAAACTTTGTTTACCAAACCTCAAAGAACATGATCTGGATTGCAAAAATATGGATGAATGCCCTTTAATCTTTAAAATCAATGTAGAGAATGCCCCAAGAGTGTCTGAATCTGATAGAGAAAAGGCCAAAGGTTTGATATTGTGCTCAACCCCCTTTTAGGGTTTTTAGGTTTAATATTTATAAGCATGGTTGGCAGATGGGCACATCTTGACCGTTGGATCAATCAAGATATATTTTAGTTAAGAAAATTCTACCCATTGCACGCTCGAGCGTCAGTCTGCCCGACAGACTCGTCGATGACTGCACACGTTCGTTGACGAGTGTTCAACACTCGTTTGGTGATGAAACCAAGGATTCACCGATTGGTTGACTGTCTAAGATTTTTTAGCTCTTGGTATTTTCTCATCGACGAGAGTAGAGCGTGGCAATGAGTGGCCTTCAATCATTCATTGACAAGACCATAGGAATCGTCGACGAGCTGCCTGTTGTTTTGCCCGATCCAACCTAGGTTAATGCATATGAATATTTCATGAAAAACATGCATCCTAAGGTCAATATATATGTCATTTTGAGCTTCCGACTATATCAAATGAGATATGTAAATACAAGCAATACTAAATATCAATTACAATTGAAAACTTGAAGCTTCTTCATTTTTTTGCTCTTCTAATTCCATCGAGTGTGCCAGGTTGTATACGCTTTAAGTTCTTTATTGCTTCCATGACATCCTTACCTTCCGTGCATGCTAAGTAATGATTCTATTCACAATCTCAATGTAGAGGTAAGATATCAGGTGATTTTTCATTATCAAAATAGGATTGGACTCATAAAGTCAACAATCTCCCCTTTTTGTATGATGACAAATACACGAGTAAAAATAGGTTAATTCTAATAATATGGCAATGTACCAAAAAATATTACAAAAAAAAATTTCGCTCTAATAAACACTCTCTCCTTCTTTTGACATCAATAAAAAAACTATACAAAAATATACAAAGTTAAATATTTCTCCCCTTTGTTAAAATTTTTTTTATCTCTCCTCTTGTGTTTAACAATTTATCTCTCCCCCATTCTAAAGATATAGCGCTTTTGTAAAATCAAATTTCATGTTGAACATACAACAGCATTTCAATCAACATGTATATGGGCATGCAAGAAATTCAGTTCATTAAAGTCCAAAGATCATGCACGTATCAACATGTATCATATATCCATAAAATATTTAACATGCAATAGTCATTACTTAATTTTAATTTAAGTTGCTCCCCCTCATTTATGTATTCTATTATATCTCTAGATAGCTTCCCTATTGTGCTTCAGGACTAATTCACGTCTAATTGAGATAAACCTATCCTCTGAAAATGGTTTCGTGAATATATCTGCCCATTGTTCATCTGCGCACACCAACTCAAGTGCCACATCCCCCTTTTGCATACGGTCATGTAGAAAATGATGTCTAATTTCTATGTGCTTAGTTTGTGAATGTGATATGGTATTCTTTGAGATATTTATTGCACTCATATTGTCACACTTTATAGGAACAGATTCATAGTGCAATCCATAATCCATTAGTTGTTGCTTCACGTAAAGCGTTTGAACACAACAACTTCCAACCGCTATGTATTCTGCCTCGGCTGTGGACAATGCAACTGAATTTTGTTTCTTGAAAAACTAGCAAACTAAGGATTGTCCTAAAAAGTGACAAGTGCCACTCATGCTTTTTCTATCTACTTTACTACCGGCAAAGTCAGCATCAGAATAACTGACAATTTCAAGGGAAGTATACTTAGGATACCATAATCCAAGTTCAATGGTTCCAATAAGGTATCTAAGTATTCTTTTAATTTCTAATAAATGCGAATCTTTAGGTGCAACCTGAAATCTTATGCATAAGCATAAGTTGAACATAATATTAGGCCTACTAGCAATTAGGTATATAACACGCTACCAATCATTCCATGGTAGAGCTCATAGGTGTTCCTAAAATTTTACCATTTTCCATGTTAAACTTTTTGAGCAAGTCTCTAATGTACTTTGATTGATTTATAAAAATCCCATGTTTTTCCTATTTGATCTAAAGTACTAGAAAGAAGTTAAGTTCGCCCATCATGCTTATTTCAAATTCACTTTGCGTGCATCTAGCAAACTCATTACACAACTCTTCATTGGTTGCTCCAAAAATGATATCATCTACGTATATTTGTACCAGGAGCAAGTTATCATTTTTCTTTTTTATGAAAAGTGTTGTGTCAATCTTCCCTCTAGTAAACCCATTATCTAGAAGAAAACCACTAAACCTTTCATACCAAGCTCTAGGAGCTTGCTTTAATCCATACAAGGCTTTAGTCAATTTATAGACATGAATTGGAAATTTGTGGTTTTCAAACCCTTGGGGTAATTCAACATAGACTTCCTCATTAATATAGCCATTTAGAAATGTGCCTTTCAAGTCCATTTGATATAATTTGAAGTTCTTAAAAGAAAAATATGCCAATAACATCCGAATGGCTTCCATTCTAGTTATAAGAGCAAACATTTCCTCAAAATCTCCGCCTTCCGCTTGGTTGTATCCTTGAGCTACTAGTCTTACTTTGTTTCTCACTACTATTCGATTTTCATTTTTCTTGTTCTTATATATCCATTTTGTTCCAATAACTGTGTGATTATCCGGTCTAGGAACAAATGTCTAGACTTTATTTCTCTCAAATTGATTTAATTCTTCTTGCATAGATATTACACATGATTCCTCATCAATTGCCTCACTCACATTCTTAGGTTCTTCTTGTGATAAGAATGTAGAGTGGCTAACTATATTTCTAAGTGAAGTTCGTGTAGCTACTCCACATGATAGTCCACCTATGATTTGATCAATGTGGTGATTCCTTACATACTTCCATTCCCTTGGTAGCTCATTAACCCTTCTTTCTACTTGATTATCTTCAGAAGATGTTTCATTAACTTCAACATTCTTATCTGAGTTATTTTCAATAGATAGTTTTTCTAATCCTTTACTTATCTCAAACTCATCGTCATCAATTTTTTTGGAGAAGGGATTGGACTCATCAAACAATACATGGATGGATTCAATTACAGTCAACGTTCTTTTGTTATACACCCTATAAGCTTTACTATCTAACGCATAACCTAAAAAGATACCCTCATCTGATTTGGCATCAAATTTTCCTAGGTGTTCATTATCTCTAAAAATAAAACATTTGCAGCCAAAGACATGAAAATAGGAAATATTTGGTCTATGGTCATTCCACAATTCATAGGGAGTTTTATTTAGAGTTGGTCTAATCAGAACTCTATTCAATACATAGCAACCGGTCTTCATTGCCTCAACCTAGAAGTACTTATGTAGCTTATGTTCGTTAAGCATGGTTCTAGCCATTTCCTGTAAAGATCTATTATTTCTCTCAACTACCCCATTTTGTTATGGAGTCCTATGTGCTGAAAAATTATGAGATATTCCTAGTGAGTCACAGTATTCTTCTATACCTTTGTTTTGAAATTTTCTACCCTTATCACTTCGTATGTGTGTGATCGTATAAATTTTTTCATTCAGAATTCTTCTACACAATTTAATAAAATTTTCATATGCTTCATCTTTATGTGCGAGAAATAGTACCCATGTGAAACTAGAATAGTCGTCAACAATAATGAATGCATATAATTTACCACCTAGGCTTTGAGTTGGATTAGGACCAAATAAATCTAAGTGCAACATTTGAAGTGGCCTAGTGACGGAGATAACTTTCTTCTTCTTAAAGTTAGATTTTATTTTTTTTCCTAGTTGACATGCATCACATATTCGCAAATTTTGTCTTAGGTAATCCCTTAACTAATTTTCCTTTAATTAGTTTGGATAATATGTCCATTTTTGCATGTCCTAATCTCCTATGCCAAAGCCAACAAGTTTCATTTATAGCAGAAAAGCAAGTTACATGTTGAGAAGCAAGATTATCAAAGCTAGTGGTGTAGACAATTTCATGACGATTAGCAATAAACAAATATTTTTTTTTAAGATTTGTTGGCCTAATAAGGCTTAGAATTCTTATTTTGATGATAACAAATCATGATGTGTTTAATGTGGTTTAAGTGAACGTTTTTCAGGAAAGGAAAAACTCAAGAGCATGAGAAAGTTATGGTTTAAAGCTTAAAGGAAGTGACAAAGCTCAAAAGCATAGGAAAGCTTATGGATTACAAAGCGATCTTAAAGAGCATGAGGATTAAAGATAATCTGGTGAAAGCTTAAAGAGAAGATCAAATATTCAAAGATGATGGAAGAACAAGATTGAAGAGCAAAGGATCATTTTTTTAAGGATGTTCTAAATGTAAGTACTTCAAGTTAATTTCAAATATAAATTGGATTGAAGCTCTCAAAAATTTAGAAACATATTTTTTATATATAATCTAAAGAATATTTTTATAATCAATGAAAAGAAGGGGTTTTGAAAAAGAAAAAACTTTTGAAATAAAGAAGGGCCAGGCGACTGCCAAATTAAGTAAGCGATTTTTTCAAAGAGATAGTAGCAAGACAGGCGACTGCCTAAACATGTCAGGCACCTGAGTGGAAATGACAGGCGATTGCCTTGGTTCTGGCAGGCAAGTGCCAGTGTTCTGTGTTGAGAGTTTGTTATATGACAGGCGACTGCCAAGTTGTGGCAGGCGACTGCCACTTGAACGTTGGCTTAAAAATTCTTAACGGGAAGATTTTTTAAACAAGGTTTTTAGACATAATTATTTTAAAAAACCTTGGAAACTATTTTAAGGAAACTTTAGGGGTATGGAATTGCTTCTAAACATCTATAAATAGCCCCAATCTTCAAAGGTTTGATACACCAAGCAATTTTCAAGCAATCAAAGTTCTCAAAGGCTCTCAAACTCTCTTGTGTTCAACTATTGAGTTGCTACTGATTCAAATTTCGAAGCAAAGCATTGAAAGTCAGAATATTTCATATTTTGAAAGATATTTGGTGATTCATACTAAGTATTAAGCTTCAAATTCTTTTATATTTGAATTACTTTGAAGTATTATTGTGCTGATTGTTATACTAACATACTCTGTTGTGAGAATGTTTTCTTGTATACAAAATCCCTTTATCTTGATTCTCATTCATAGACGATTCAGGGCTGTAGAATCGTTGGACCAAACAAGGGAATATCGTTTGGAGAGGCGGGCTCTAGCCTAACGAAAGGAGTGTTTGTAATCGGTATTGTTCCACTCGTTAACGGAACTAAAATAGTGAATCCTTTGGTGGTTTGCCAAAGGCGAGGACATAGGCTGGGTATAAGCCGAACCTTATAAAATCGTGTGTCTCTCTTCTTCCTTAACTCTTTACTTTTTCAGCAAAGACTTATAATCTGCGTGTATGCTTTTAATTGATTAATTATGAGTGTTTAGTCGTTAAATAGACCGGAGGATAATTTGTTTTTGGTTTGATCAACATTGATTGCGAAACCGAAAGGGACTACGTTGGTTGATCAACCTAAACTTATTAATCTAAAAGTTTGTTTAAAAGCTAAACATAAGGAAAACTTGTGAGTTTGGAATAAACACAGGACTTACACAAATTCAGCAATTTATTACAGGGCTATTGAGATAAAGATTGAGTTTTTGTTTATCTTGATTGGTTGTGGTTGAATTGTTTTTATATTTAATTGTTGTGATTGATTGATAATTAAGAATTAAAATTAAAATAATTTTTAAAAATACCAATTCACCCCCCTCTTGGGAAGTTATCCTAATTTCAATTGGTATTAGAGCCTAGTTATAGCAAATTCTTAACAAGCAGCTATAAAAAGATCTAAATGACTAACATAGGAGTAGCTCCTTTTGGAGAGGGTCAATCCTCAACTCGTCCACCAATCTTTTATGGACACAATTACACCTTTTGAAAAAAGAGAATGCAAATCTACCTCCAATATATGGATTGGAAAGCTTGGGAATTAGTTGTAGATGGAGACCTAGCTCCCACCAAAATAATAGATGGAAAACATATTCCAAAAGAGAAAAAGGATATGATTGATTTAGACTATAAGATGCTTCAAATAAACTCAAGTGCTATAAATGTTTTATATTGTGCCTTAGACGCTAACGAATTCAATAGGGTAATGGCTTATAAAACAGCTAAAGAAATATGGGACAAATTAGAAGTCACATATGAAGGAACCATTGATGTAAGGGACAATAGAATAGACATGTTAACTAGCGAATATGAAGCATTCAAAATAAATTCAGATGAATCCATATCAAGTATGTACACAAGATTCACCCACATAATTAACTCCCTAAGTGCCTTAGGAAAAACATATACCACCTACGAAATGATTAGGAAAATTTGGAGAGGCCTTCCCTCAATATGGGACCCTAAGGCTACACCAATTACCGAAGGAAGGAACCTTAAAACTATCTCCTTAGATGAACTCATAGGATCACTTCTTACTTATGAAATGGCTCTAAAAGAAAGAAATCCTGAACCAAAGCATAAAAAATCTATTGCACTAAAAGCATCAAGCCACAGCTCAAGCGAAGAAGAAAATGAATCAAGTGATTTGGATCAAGATGAATTAGCATTCATCACTAAGAGACTAGGAAAGTTTTATAGAAGGAATAAAAGATTTCCTAAGAAGTTCAACAAAAGAAAAACTGAAAAGGTAGAATCAAGTAGAAAAGAAAATAAAAGTAAAAATGAACCTCCTATATGCTATCATTGTAAGAAACTAGGACATATCAAACCAGATTGCCCTTTTCTCAAGAAAGATAAGAAGAAAAAGAAGCTATGAAGGCCACTTGAGATGACTCAAGCTCCAGAGAAACTAAAAATGAATCAAGTGTACTAGAGATGGCAAACGTATGCTTCATGGCGAACGATGAAGAGGTAAACTCCTATTACTCTTCAACTGAATCTAGCAATGAATCTTATGATGAGTCTTGTGATAGTATGCCCTCATACAAAGAATTACAAGCTGAATTGTTTTCTTTACATAAAAGATTCATAAAAATTTCCAAAAGAAATATAACCTTAAAAGATCAAAATAAAGAACTTCTGAAACAACTTGAATCATTTAAAACTATTGAAGAGGAAAAGGATTCTTGTATAAAGAAGTTAGAAGAAGAAGTAAGTAAAGCAACTCAAGAGTTAACCAAAACTCATAAGGAAAACTTAAGTAAAAAAGATCAAGAAATAAATGAACTAAAGAAATTAGTAGAAGATAAAGAACAAGTTATATATAATTTTACTAAAGGGAAAGATAATTTTGAAAAAATGATTGGACAGCAAAGGTTATATAGGAATAAAGAAGGAATAGGTTACAATGGTAAAACAAACAAAAAGAATAAGAAATTATACATGGGATATTTTGTAAAGGAAGCCAAGCACTATGCTAGCACTTCCTCACACAACAAACATGAACACACTACTTGTTATATGTGCAAGACCAAAGGTCATGTAATGTTTGATTGCCCACTAAAAAGGAAGTATGTTAAAATACAAGGTGAATGGAAAGTCAATAATGGATCTAACAACAAAATAAAGAAAGTTAAAAGGATTTAGGTTCCTAAAACTAAACAAATGAATCCTCCATTGTAGGTATGTTTTAGGACAACATCATCAACAGACAAGTGGTACTTGGACAGCAGGTGTTCAAGACACATGACCGGCGATAAGACCAAGTTCACATCATTAAAACAAAAGGATGGAGGATATGTCACCTTCGGCGATAATACCAAAGGTAAGATCATTGGCATCGGGAGAATAGGTAAAGAACCTTCTATTACTATTGATAATATATTATTGGTAGAAGGATTAAAACAAAATCTTTTAAGCATAAGCCAATTGAGTGACAAAGGGTTTGAAATAATCTTTAAGAAAGAAAAATGTGTTATTCAGAATTCCAAAGAAAATAAAATCTTATTTATAGCTCTTAGGATAAATAATGTTTATTGTATAAATCTTAAAAATCTAACAAATCAAAACGTAACTTGTTTGGCAGCTATGAATGATATAAGTTGGCTATGACATAGAAAGTTAGGACATGCTAGCATGGACTTATTATCTAAATTATCAAAGAAAAATCTTGTTAAAGGGTTACCAAACACCAAATTCATAAAAGACAAGATATGTGACGCTTCCAAAAAGGAAAGCAAGTTACAACCAGCTTCAAAAAGAAAAAGTATATATCTACTAAAAGACCCCTAGAACTTTTACATCTAGATTTATTTGGCCCACTAAAACTTTAAGCCTAGGAGGAAAACAATATGCTTTTGTAATAGTAGATGATTATTCAAGATTTAATTGGGTATTATTTCTATCTAATAAAGATGAAGCTTGCAATATGTTAGTTTCCTAATGTAAGAAATTACAAAATGAGAAAGGCTATAATGTAACAAGTTTTAGAAGTGACTAAGGAAAAGAATTTAAGAACAAGTAAGTTGATAAATTTTGTAATGAACATGGAATATCTCATAATTTTTCAGCTCCTAGAACTCCACAACAAAATGGAGTTGTAGAAAGAAAAAATAGAACTCTACAAGAAATGGCAAGAACTATGCTTAATGAGAATAATTTACCTAAATACTTTTGGGCTGAAGCTGTAAACACAGCTTGTTATATTATAAATAGGGTATCTATAAGATCAAGTATAGATAAAACACCATATGAATTATGGAAAGGAAGAAAACCTAATATTTCTTACTTTCATGTATTTGGGTGCAAATGCTTCATTCTTAACACTAAAGATGATTTAGGAAAGTTTGATGCAAAATCTGATGAAGGTATCTTTTTAGGCTACTCTATAAATAGCAAAACCTATAGAGTCTATAATAGGAGAACTCTTATTATCATTGAATCAATACACATAACATTTGATGAATCCAACTTTTATGAAAATAAAATTCATAATGATGAAAAAGAAGATGTTTCACAAAATGAAGATCTTAAAATAAAGGAAGAAAATATTAAAGAGACTTCAAATGAAAACATTGTAGAAAGTCTAAAACTACCTAAAGAATGGAAATATTCAAAAATTCATCCAAAAGGACAAATACTTGAAGAAACTTCAAAAGGTATAACCACTCGAGCTTCTTTGAAAAATATTTGCAATCATTATGCCTTTTTATCTCAAGAAGAACCCAAAATATTGATGAAGCTTTAAAAGATGACTCTTGGATTATAGCTATGCAAGAGGAACTAAATCAGTTTGAAAGAAGTCAAGCATGGGAACTTATACCAAAACCTAAAGATAAATCAATCATAGGAACTAAATGGGTGTTTAGAAATAAAAACGATGAAAATGGAGTTGTCATAAGAAATAAAGCTAGACTAGTAGCTCAAGGATATAATCAAGAATAAGGTATTGATTACGATGAAACCTTTGCCCCCGTAGCAAGAATGGAAGCAATTAGGATGCTTTTAGCTTATGCAGCCTATAGGGATTTCAAATTATATCAAATGGATGTAAAGAGCACTTTCTTAAATGGATATATAAATGAAGAGGTTTATGTAAAACAACCTCCAGGTTTTGAAAATTCAAAAAATCCAGATTATGTATTTAAGTTAACTAAAGCTCTATATGGATTAAAGTAAGCTCCCAGAGCTTGGTATGAAAGACTAAGCAAGTTCCTAATCCAAAATAATTTCTCTAGAGGAAGGATAGATAGTACGTTGTTTATAAAAACCAAAAACAAAGACATGCTTTAGTACACATTTATGTTGATGATATTATTTTTGGGGCAACCAATGAGGATTTATGTAATGAATTTGCTAAATCCATGCAAGAAGAGTTTGAAATGAGTATGATGGGAAAATTAAATTACTTTCTAGGTTTACAAATCAAACAAGAAAAAAATGGAACTTTCATAAATCAAACCAAATATATTAAAGATATGTTAAAGAAGTTTGATATGGAAGAAAGTAAACCTATAGGAACTCCTATGAGCACTTCAACTAGTCTTGACAAAGATGAAAAAGGGAAACAAGTAGATACTAAGCATTACCGAGGAATGATAGGAAGCTTACTTTATTTAACAGCAAGTAGACCAGATATTATGTTTAGCGTATATATGTGTGATAGGTTTCAATCAGCTCCTAAGGAATCACACCAAACAGCGGTTAAAAGAATCCTTAGATATTTATTAGGCACACTTGAACTAGGTTTATGGTATCTAAAGGAAACTGAATTTGAAATGATTAGTTATTCAGATGCAGAATTTGCTGGATGTAAAATAGATAGAAAAAGCACAAGTGGAACGTGTCATTTTCTAGGACATTCTTTAGTTTCATGGTCTTCAAAGAAACAAAATTCTGTAGCATTATCCATAGCAGAAGCAGAATACATAACTGCAGGAAGTTGTTGTGCCCAAACATTGTATATGAAACAGCAACTAAAAGATTTCAAATTACAATATCAAACTATTCCCATAAAATGTGATAACACAAGTGCCATTAATATTTCAAAAAATCAAGTATCTCACTCAAGAACAAAACATATTGACATAAGACATCATTTCTTGAGAGATCATGTGCAAAACGAAGATATAATGCTAGAATTTGTAAATTCAAATGACCAATTAGCAGATATTTTCACAAAACCTTTATCTAAAGAAAGATTCATATTTATAAGAAGAGAATTAGGCATGCTACATAGTCGTGGAGTAATCTAAACTCTGTTCTGCTTGGCAGACACTGCCACCAAGGTACCAGGTGACTGCCAGGCTACTAACTTTTCAGATTCCACGTAGACAGGCGCCTGCCTCATTATAGCAGGCAACTGCCTCGCGACGAGTAGGATTTAAAACCCTTCTTAAGTCATTTTAACTTCCATCAGGCGTCTGCTCATTCATTTTTCTCTCTGAAATTTTCTCTTCTCTATCTTTTTCCATATAAATATCTCGTTCAAATCTGCTTGAAACAAAGGTTCTAATCCTTCCTACTCACCAAATCTCAA
Source organism: Malania oleifera (assembly GCF_029873635.1). Lineage (NCBI taxonomy): Eukaryota > Viridiplantae > Streptophyta > Magnoliopsida > Santalales > Ximeniaceae > Malania > Malania oleifera. Next base: position 45,808,162 of record NC_080425.1, read on the forward strand.
ACCTAACCTACGGTTTCTTTGTTCTTCTCCTCCATACAACTATGCCACGATCCAAATCAGTTGGTGTCAAGGGATCTTCATCTTCAACAAGGATCAATAATGACGAGGTGGAAAAATGGCTAGTGACTCCACATGCTAAGCAATTTATCAGAATCAGATTGCTTCAGCTGAACCTATTTTAGGTAAAGTTCTTGATGTAAAGTTCTTCAATTCAAATTTTCCTAAAATTATGGAACTCTTTAAGAATATTGGATGGGATAAGTTTATTACATATCAAGCTAAAGGATATTATCCCAATGTTGTTCGGATTTTCTATGCAAATATGGAACGATGTGATAATGGGATCAAAACCAATTTTCTTGGGAAAAATATTCATCTAACTCCCATATCTTTGGGAAAAATTCTTCGAATCAAGCCAGGAGATTTTGAGGTTCACATTGTTGAGAAACGATGGATTATGGCTCAGGGTTTTACTCCACAAGATTTTTTGCCTCTAGTCATGACAATAACTCCTGTTAATTTGGGCATCCACCTCTTTACAAACAGCTTAATTTGAAAGCTCTAATCCTGCACAAACTCATTACAAATAACATCTTACCACGTTCTGGTTCTCATGATCATATTTCATTCCTAGATTGTTTTGTAATGTGGTGTATTCTCAAAGGGAAAAAGATGGATCTTCCAAGCCTAATTATCCAGTGGATTATTATGAAAGTTGATGCCACTCATATTGTTCTACCATATGCTGGGATGTTAAATATGGATTTTTCTCATTTTAATATTCTTACACCATCATTTAACTTCACTAGAAAAACTCATTACGATATTTTTTCTGATACCATTCTTAAACGTATGGGTTATAAGAATTCTCCTCAAGGATGGTTTCATAAGGGACATCGTCATGTATCATTTGCACCACCTCCTTTATCTTCCATACCAGCACCTTCAGTTCAGCTTGATCCAGAAACTCCATCATGGTTCATTCCATTTTTTCATCATTATATGACTTTCAGTGATGGAATGAAATCTGGACTTGGCACTCTACAAGAGAAGGTTTCTTCTATAAAAACTCATTGTTTAAATATTGATAAGCGAGTTGATAAGATAGAACAACAGTTGGCTAGCTCCTCTAAAGGCAAATCTCCAATGAACATCAGCTCTTCTACATTAAGTGATGAAGAATCTGGTGAACAAGAAGAAGGAGATGATGAAAGTGGATCTATGGAAGCTTCTGACTGATGTGTTTTCATCTATGAGTCATTTATCACTTTTATGTATTAAAGCTTTAATCGGATAGTATGTTCTTGATGTTCTAAAAGTAGTACTTTGTCTTGCAGCATTTCTCTATTTTTGCTTTTCTTTCTCCTTTTTGATTGATGTCCAAAGGGGGAGAACTGTTTAAGAGAAGTGAGTGCAAAAATATAGAGAAGTGAGTGCAAAAATATGCTATGTCATGGTCATGGTTTGTAAAACTTGTACTTATATGGATCATACCTTATGGTTTGTAAAATATTAAATGGATGAATGGATCATTTATGGATTATCTTTGTACTAGTATGCATGGTTTATTCATGGATTATCTTTGGACTTATATGCATGCATCACATCTATAAAAATATATCATGCTTATTGATAGGGGAGCCATGAGTATTAATTCTTATTATTTTTGCTCTCAATTTGTAATCATCAAAAAGGGGGAGATTGTTGGCCTAATAAGGCTTACAATTCTTATTTTGATGATAACAAATCATGATGTGTTTAAAGTGGTTTAAGTGAAAGTTTTTCAGGAAAGGCAAAACTCAAGAGCATGAGAAAGTTTATGGTTTAAAGCTTAAAGGAAGTGACAAAGCTCAAAAGCATGGGAAAGCTTATGGATTACAAAGAGATCTTAAAGAGCATGAGGATTAAAGATAATCTGGTTAAAGAGAAGATCAAATATTTAAAGATGATGGAAGAACAAGATTGAAGAGCAAAGGATCATTTTTCTAAATGTAAGTACTTCAAGTTAATTTCAAATATAAATTGGATTGAAGCTCTAAAAAATTTAGAAATATATTTTTTATATATACTCTAAAGAATATTTTTATAATCAATGAAAAGAAGGGGTTTTGAAAAAGAAAAAACTTTTGAAATAAAGAAGGGCCAGGTGATTGCCATGATATGGCAGACGACTGCCAAATTAAGTAAGGGGCTTTTTCAAAGAGACAGTAGCAAGACAGGCGACTGCCTAAACAAGTCAAGCGCCTGAGTGGACATGAAAGGTGACCGCCTTGGTTCTAGCAGGCGACTGCCAGTATTCTGTGTTGAGAGTTTGTTCTATGACAAGCGACTGCCACTCAAATGTTGGCTTAAAAATTCTTAACGGGAAGATTTTTTAAACAAGGTTTTTAGACATAATTATTTTTAAAAACTTGGAAACTATTTTAAGGAAACTTTGGGGATATAGAATCGCTTCTAAATATTTATAAATAGCCCCAATCTTCAAAGGTTTGATACACCAAACAATTTTCAAGCAATCAAAGTTCTCAGAGGCTCTCAAACTCTCTTGTGTTCAACTACTGAGTTGCTACTGATTCAAACTTCGAAGCAAAGCATTCAAAGTCAGAATTTTTCATATTTTGAAAGATATTTGGTGATTCATACTAAGTATTGAGCTTCAAATTCTTTTATATTTGAATTGCTTTGAAGTATTATTGTGCTGATTGTTGTACTAACCTATTCTGTTGTGAGAGTGTTTTCTTGTACACAAAATCCCTTTATCTTGATTCTTTTTCATAGATGATTCAAGGCTGTAGAATCGTTGGACCAAATGAGGGAATATCGTTTGGAGAGGCAGGCTCTAGCCTAACAGAAGGAGTGTTTGTAATCGGTATTGTTCCACCCGTTAATGGAACTAAACTAGTGAATCCTTTGGTGGTTTGCCAAAGGCGAGGACGTAGGCTAGGTATAAGCTGAGCCTCATAAAATCTTGTGTCTCTCTTCTTCCTTAACTCTTTACTTTTTCAGCAAAGACTTATAATCTGCGTGTATGCTTTTAATTGATTAATTCTGAATGTTTAGTTGTTAAATAGACCGGAGGATAATTTGTTTTTGATTTGATCAGCATTGATTGCGGAAACCGAAAGGGACTACGTTGGTTGATCAACCTAAACTTATTAATCTAAAAGTTTGTTTAAAAGCTAAACATAAAGAAGACTTGTGAGTTTGGAATAAACACAGGACTTACACAAATTCAGCAATTTATTACAGGGCTAATGAGATAAAGATTAAGTTTTTGTTTATCTTGATTGGTTGTGGTTGAATTGTTTTTATATTTAATTGTTGTGATTGATTGATAATTAAGAATTAAAATTAAAATAATTAAAAAAAATACCAATTCACCCCCCTCTTGGGAAGCTATCCTAATTTCAAGATTTAATCTCTACAGTGCATTTGTCATGTTCAAAGGAAACTTTATAACCTTTATCACACAATTGACTTATACTTAACAGGTTATGTTTTAGACCATCAACTAATAACACATTATCAATAACAAGGGAAGGTTCCTTACCAACTCCAATGATTCTACCTTTTGCGTTCTTGCCGAAGGTGACGTATCCTTTATCCTTAGGTGTGATGGATGCTAACTTGGCTTTATCTCCAGTCATGTGTCGAGAGCATCCACTATTTGTATACCATTTATCCTTTGAAGAGGATGATCTCAAGCACACCTGCAATGGACATTCAATTGACTAATTTTGGTACCAATATTTTCTTGGTCCATGGGGGTTAGTGTTAGACTCTCCTTTGACTTTCTATACTTTCTTAATTTTAACATCTTTGTTCTTAAAAGGATAGTCAAATTTTATGTGACCTAACCTCTTACATTTAAAACATGTAGTATATCTATAAGAATCTTTAGTTGGAACATAAGATTTCGACTCTCTCACAAAGTATCCCATGAAAAGATGTTTCTGTTTGAGGTTTTCCTTTCCATTTAAACCAAGACCTTCCTTATCCAGGGAATTTCTTTGAGCTCCAAGAAATCTTTCAAAATTATTTTGACCCTCTGTGAATTTATAGATAATTATAGATTTATTTTCCAAATTTCTTTCTAACTTCTCAATTTTCAAATCCTTGTCTTTTATTAAAATGCATGAGATTCATTTTTTCTTTCCAACAACTTTGAAAATTCCTTTAATTTTAATTTCAAAATGGAACTTTTCTTAGTCATTTTCTCAAGCATTTTAAGAGTATACAGATATTCTTGTCGCAATTCATTATACGAAATCATGTGATCATCATTATCAGAATCACTAGAATAATATGATGAAGCTGAACAAAAAGATTGTACCTCGTGATCTTTGTGAGCCATCAGACACTGATTTGCAATCTGGTCATCGCTAAATTCAGATTCTGAACTGCTGGTACTGTGTGTGTCCCAGCCGACTTTTAGTGCATTCTTCTTCTTTTTGGCTATTTTCTTTAGTTGAGGACAATTTAGCTTTATATGTCTAACTTCTCTACAGTTATAGCATGTAGGAGGATCATCCTTTTGCTTCCATCTACATGAATCTCCTTTTTTCTATTTTTGAGTTTTGGAATTTTCTAGTATACTTCCTGTTCTTTTTCAGAAACTTTCCAAACTTCTTAGTTAGAAGATCCATATTGTCTTCTGATTCTGAACAACTTTCTTCACTAGAATTGCTAGATGATGCTTTGAGGGTTGTTACTTTCTTAGTTTTATTCTACTCACTCAATCTTTCATTTATTGTCAGCTCATATGTGATGAGGGACCTAGTGCAGAAGCACATGTAGTTGATGTAATAGATGATTTGGATATTTCAGAGCCGTCGCCAGTACTTGATTCTGATGGTGTATTCAAGAATGACTATTCTAAATAGCTTGAGGTATATGATGAAAAAGTTCCCTTAATTAAAGAGTTTCTAGAATTAAAGGGGCAGTTCACAGAGATAGATCGTTCCCCTCCCTTGTTGGATGCAAGTTACATGAGTAGTTGGTGTAAGCCAACCTTTGAAGCTATTGACCTACTAGGAGTCATGAAGTCATCAGAAGAAGAAGTTCTGACACTTTAGCTGAAGCCATTATGTTGACCTCATAGGTCACACCCGGTTTTGATAATGACAAATATACAAGTATTTGATAGCTATCTAGTTTATGTGCAGGTTTATATTCGCAAATACTTTGATGACATATGAAGTAGAGCATCAAAACCCTAAATACTATATTATGTTGTAATTCATTATTATTCAATTTGGGTTTGTAATAGTAATTAGGGAAAATGATCTGTAATAATCAATGCTTTACCTGCATAGTAGGATAGATAAGCTCAAGAAGACCTACACTGACCTTAGGTTCCCCATGCATGCATAAATGAATGCCCTATCAAATTTAAGTTAATCATCATATGAATAGGGGCAGCATTTCAAAGAGAAAAGGACCGAAGATGCCAAAATTGGCATGTTCGGTCGATCGAACTCAGTTACACTAAGATCCTCGGTCGACCGAACCCCAGTCGGGTCAACATGTTGACCGCTTGGTTGACCGACCAGAAGAATATAGGCAAGACTTGGTCGACCAAACCTCCCTGGGTCAACAAGTTGACCTCTCGGTCGACTGACCAAGATTATATGGGCAACACCCTGGTCGATCGAACCCTCAAATAGGAAATGCCAACCACTTGGTCGACTGAATCGCATGGATTTGAAAAATTGCCTTTGAACCATGCAAGTTCAGTTGACTATCCTTTCAGTTCAAATTTCTCCCGGTCGACTGAACCCAGCCACTTGGTCAACTGAACCTTAAGTTCAGTCGACCGGTTCTCTTAGGTTGGCGAGAATTACCAAGGTTAAAATGCAGTTAAAATTTATTAACCTCAGTTAAACTTTTTCAAAAATGACTAATATGTCTTGAACGATTATAATTTTGGGGAATTCTATATATAACCCCCTCATTTGCAAAAATTAGTCAATGATTAGCAATCTTAATTAGCAAAAATCCATTAAAATTCACAAATTCCTAGTTCCATTTTTAAGCCTCCTACACTCATTCTTACTCACTTTTATTACTTAAATCTCTTTGTAAGTGTGCTTGAGTGTTCTTATAATAGGCATAAGCTCTCTCTTGTTCTTGTTGATTGAAAGTATTTTATTAGAGAGCAAAGCTTTAAGTTTCCCTAGGAGACTTGGGTAATAAGTCTTCCTTAGGAATACTTCGTTAAGCTTTTGGGTTTTGCATTGTCATTGCAATACTCATGGAGTTCACATTGGATTTTGGTTGCTAAAATATTTTACAAATCATTTTTAAAATATCTCTTGTGCTTATATTTGAGAAATAAATTTTGAAATATTTGCTTAAGTGCTTGTGATCTTTACGACTATATCTTGTGATTGAGATTATCTTCTTAATACAAAAATCAAATAAATTTTTACAAATCATTGTTGAATATCTCTTGTGGTTTATTTTGAGAAAAAACTTTTGTTGAGATATTTGAAGGTATACTTGTGATCTTTGCTGGTACATTGTGATTGAGAATATTATTTTTAACACAAAGATCCTATCACTTATACTCTCACATACTGATTGCATTATTTGCATAAAACTTTGATAGTAGATACTAAGACCACATTGAGCTTATCTCATCATATCATTCGATGGTGTGTTTTTTAGATTGGTACATAATCTGCTTAGTTGAGAAGCATATTTGTTGTACACAAATTTGTTTTTATCTGTTGTATTCTAGGTGTTAGCTTTACCGTGATCCCAATAGGGAGGGTGAATTAGTATTTTTAAAATTAAAGCCCTAGGTCAATATCCTAACACCAATATATTCACAACCCTAATGTCAATGTTGTGCAAGTAAAGTAAATCTACTGTAATACGTAGCAGGAATTAAATAGTGCAAATTAATCAACTAAGCATGCACCAGAAAGTAGTAAAGGAAGTGACACCCATAAGTGTTATCGAAGTTCGCCAAATTGCCTACGTCCCCATCTTGACTAACAAACACAAGGATTATCACTATAATGTTCACTTAAACGGGTGGAGCAACAACAACTAGGTCAACTAGCACATGGCTGACCTCAACCTTTACACAATCCTTATGGGGCTGGATTACCGCTCCCTCAGGTCATGCTTGGAATACAACAGTATTATATCAATCAAATAGTACAATGATTATGCTTTCATGTAAAACATATATGTACCCAATACACACAGTCACATACACATCAATGATATGGATATATTGTAAGCTCAGTGATGCATATAATTGTGCTATCAACACTCAATATGGTATAATCAGTGAAATGCTCAAGAGTGTTCAATACAAGCAATATCTTGGAATCTAAGCAAAGCTTAATTCAATAGCAAATCAATATTCTAAAGATATGAATCAGATAATCAAACTAGTTCAAGAAGATTTTCCTCAATGAGATAAGCACAATACTAATTTGAAAATATTTTGCTTGTTTGAAAAATATTTGCACAACAAAAATCCAAGATATTGGACACTTGAAATAATAATGCAAATATCCTATTCCCAATTCACCCCCCTCTTGGGAATACACCAATTCCAACATAGTATCCTAAGCATACATCTTTTGATATTGTTAGTTATTCTGATGTTGACTTTACCGGTAGTAAAGTAGATAGAAAAAGCACGAGCGACACTTGTCACTACTTAGGACAATCTTTATTTTCTTGGTTTTCCAAGAAACAAAACTCAGTTGCACTGTCCACAGCTGAGGCTGAATACATAGCGTATGTGAGTTATTGTGCTGAAATGCTTTATATGAGTAATAATTCATGGACTATGGACTGCACTATGACACAATTCCTATAAAATGTGATAACACTAGTGCAATTAATATCTCAAAGAACCCCATATCACACTCACGAACTAGGCATATAGAAATAAGACATCATTTTATTCGTGACCATGTGCAAAAGGGGGACGTGACACTTGAATTCGTGTGCACTAATAAATAATGGGCAATATATTCACAAAATCACTTTAGGAGGAAAGGTATACCCAAATCAGATGTGAATTAAGCCTAATGCACAGTAAAGAAGTTGCCTAGAGATATGATGGAGTGCATAAACTGAGGGGGAGCAACCTAACTTATAATGCTATGACTCTAAAAATTTAACTTTCTCAAATTTGTTTATATTCATATGCTTTATGTCATGTGAGAAATGAGATTGCTATCCGTAATGAACTGCATGCTTATACTTTTTTATGAATATTTGATGTATCTCATTTATAGCATAAACTGTCTTGGACTATGTTGAATTGTTTGCATGGAACACCATTTGCAAGGCTATTACAAAACCTTTGTATGCATGCTGATAAATAACTAAGGTATTGCATGTTAATTGGAATATTGTTTTGTGCACAAAATGATAATTTTTTTTTAAAAAACAGTTATGTTTCTTTACTTAAGGTTGATCTAAATGCATATATTTTTTTACCTTAATCTTTTTGCTGATGCCAAAAGGGGGAGAAATACTTTAGCAAAGCTAGGTAAAACTTGGGAGAGTTTAACTGAGCATGACTTTTATTCTCCCATGTATCTATCTTTGTCTACACTTGGTATCTAGGCTTAAATGTCAAACTTCAATGCATATTGTTTTTAAAATGTCTTTTGTCATGGATATGTTTGAACTATTCTAGAATTTAGATTTACGCATATTCTTAGGGGGGAACCTTTCCGGTTATACCCATTTTTGCTTATTGTATTTTTCATCATAAAAAAGGGAGAGAATGTTGACTTTATGAGTCCTATCTTATGACAAGTCCAAAGTATCTCACTTGTGCATCTAGTGCTTGAACAGATTTTCTCTTAGAAGGCATGTAGAGTCGAGGTACACTCAAAGCCATGAGGAGCTAAAAGATCACTTCACCTAGCGTATGGCTTGGCAAAATGAAGAGCAAGAGTTGAAAACATTTTTATTTTTGTGTTGCAATTTGCATTAAAGTTTGGTATGTAATAGTGCATTCATGTATGATGTGATTGAAAGCTCAAACACAGGACCATAGACTGACCTTAGGGAATCCAAATTTGCATGATAAATTCTTTACTCATTCATACTCATACATATAGGGTTGATAATTTCCAAGGTCCAAACAGGGCTAATTCTTAAGTGTTAACTAACCTTGGTCGACCAACCCCTTAATGAGTTAATATGCTCAGTCGACTGGTGCATTCCCCAGCCGTCCGAATCTCTCAAGTTGGCTAGATTTTTTAGTGCTAAACATCATTAAATTCTTAATTAAACATTTTTAATATTCCCACCGTGCCCCTAACGGTCAAAATTTTTGGAGATTCTATATATAGCCCAATTCAAAGCTTGATTAGCACCTTTGATTAGCTAAGAAATCCTCTGAAAATATTTTTTTTCTATTATTCATATACTCTCATATACAACCATATATTCATACTCTTTCTCATATTTCTTTACAAAATCGTTTTAGAAAGAGTGCATTAAGTTCGTCTTCTTCATTTGGAAAGTCATTACAACTTAAAGATTGAATACATTTTTTTTTGTTGGCATTTTACATTCATTTCAAAGCTTACACTCTCACTCATTCATTCATCTTTGAAAATCAATTTTTGAGAGTAAGCTTGAGTTTTTCCCATACTATTTCATTGATAAATATTCTTAGGAAAACCCTCTATAACTTGTGAATCTTTATACATTCATTGCAAGATTCAAAAGCCTATTTTGTGCTTATTTCGAAAATATTTTTGTGAAAGTAATCTCCATTATCTCCTACACTTTATTGTTGAAAAATATTTTTGGAGATATTACTTGTGTTTTTAAGGTCTTTGAAATACACTTAGTAAATATTATATATTTGAATCAAAGATCATATTTATCATCATCTCTCACATTATTTCATAAATTCATTATTGAGAGAGATAACATATAAAATCTACAGAGCTTTAACTCCTATCATACTAGAGTGCATTGAGCTTAATGTTGTACATATTTGCTTGTTGTAGAAGTACATCATTTGTTCACAAAATTTTTAATATCGTTATATTCTTGGCATGAGGTATCGTTGGAAGAGGAGGTGATCCATCCTATAAGGATCGGTTGTAAACATTGTGGTTCCGCTCGGAAAGTGAATCGGGAGTCTCCGCTCTGTAAGGAGAGTTTGTAATGGTGTCGCTCCATCCGATTGAGTGAGCATTTAGTCAATCTTCAAGTGGGTTGGCTTGAGGCGGAGACATTCGCATGGTTTGTCGAACCTCGATAAAAACCCTATCACTCTTTCCTTATATTCTTTACATTCCTGTATTTGCATGCTTATATTCATCTGTTGATATTACTATTTGCGCGTTTTAAATATCATTCTGAGTTTGTTTGGGAAATATTGGAACTATGATTCTTGTGTAATTTATTTATTCGATCATATATTTATTGAATTAATATTTGATTAGACAGACCATAGGTTGTGAGATTCTATTGTGATACACTTGACCGAAAATTTTAAAATCACCCATTCATCCCCTCACGAGATTACACAAAAAATTTCATATTTTAAATATTCTTATAATTATCTATAAATATTTTAAAAATATTTCTAATCACCCATGATTTTTTCAAAATAATACTTTTCATTATTTATTATTTTTAAAAAATATTTTATTATAATTATCACGCAAAATCACGAAACACACGCATTGCGAGTGCCAAGCCGGTACTAAAATCTAAAAATTCATGCCTGAACTGCAGAACATTAGTGGTCAGTGAAAACTGTTAACCCTAACGAAAGGTCAAAGAAGGGGCGATCCAATCCAACGGACAGTATGGAGCCTCGGAATTAATCTCATCGGTTTAGTCGTCTTTATAAACATTGGGGCCGAGGCCCAAGGACGCTAGGGTTTCTGGAAAGGGCACAGAGTGGTGCGATTCAAGGTAATATCCTTCTGTTTTCATCACTTCCTGGACTGATTATATTTTTCAATTTCACAAGATCGAATGGATTTCAATCCGTAATCAATCACTGGCTATTTTGGATTTCAGATGATTGATTTCTGTAAGCATTCTATTTGTTAAGCGATTGTCATCGTCGATTTCAAATCATCTTTGTTCCGCAACCAAGATATTATTTTTGATTTCGATTAATTTCCCTTTTTTTTTGGGGTTGGGGGGGGGGGTAGTTAGCTCATTCCGCAGGAGTGTTTAGCTACACTATCGAATGTTGCCGGAGGGTACAAGAAACTGTGTATTTTCTAAATGGATTTTGCACTGTCCCATTGCTGAGAAAACCAGAGAAAAGAAAAACTAGATACTCTAGTTCCGTATTCTGTTAGACTCGATACGAATTGTAATTTTTTTTTGGGGCTATTGCTGCTGTTATTGTAATCCCCTTTTTCTGATATGAACAAAACGATCTCCCAAGAAAAATTGTGGCTACTAATCAAGGCTGGAGTCTCAAAAGGGCTCTTTTGCCAAAACCCAGTTTTGGGTGTTTGGAAAGGAATACTGATGAGCCTGAGAATTGGCATAGCTTTTGCCATAGGCCTTTGGTTGGGAGCAATTTTGTTCATTGGTTGGAACTGGTGGTATTACTTTGTATTTTGCAGTCTTATCTCAATTTGTTTTTTGAAGCTGGCGGTTTAAAGTTTGAACATTTTAACTTTGAGGCTATGGTATGATCTTTGATATATGGTTTTCAACCTGTGATTCTTACGCTGATATTTTTTGAAAATTTCTTATTTGGGTCTTTTTAAGCAACTAATCCACTAGCACTTGTTTTGAGCATGGAGGGGCCCATCTTCTGTGAAATAGCAATATTGGCTTTTATAAAGTTTTTGTAGTATGCTGCCTGTTCTTTGTTTTAATGGGATTCATGAGTTCTTTCTGATTGATATGTTTTTTTTGTTGATTTCTGGGCAGGGATTTATTAATATGTGTTACTTGTACTTTTCAAAATGCAACATAATTTATCTAGCTGGCAATAATCAATAATGTGCTTTAGAAAATTTATCAATAATTAAGTTGTGAAATGCGGGGAAATGATCTTTTATTTTCAAACCTAATATGATTTTAATACTAATTTTTTCTAAAGTTTGGATTGAAGTTTTACTAAGTTGTGAATTGATTGGCTTGTCAATTGCCATTCTAATTTTGATTTTTTTTTTGTATTTGAAGTCAGACTAGGAAGATACTAGTATACTACTTTAATTTTTAATATTTTTGAATCAATCAGCTGTCTTTTCCATGTAAACCACATACGTGTAAGATTGAAATTGTGTTAGTAAAGAAAATGAAACTGGAAGTTAATACTATTGTTATCATCATTATTATTTGTGAGTCAATCTTGGGTGTCCTTTTTTGTGTAAACTAAAATAAACTTTGTATGTGTTGATCATTTATGGTTGATAATAACAACTATAGAGGTCCTAGGCTTGTTGGTGGATTATAATTTATCTTCTCATTAAAGAAAAATGGAAGTGAAATTTGCAAGTGTTGCAGAGATACATTTGAACGAAGAATGTCCCATCGCAAATTTGAGCATCCCAGGCATGGTTCTCTTGGATTTCTTCCAAGAAAAAGAGCCTCTCGTCACAGAGGGAAAGGTTGTTATGCTGTTTCAGTTCAATGTTTCTGCATGCCATTTACTTGTTTTTATCTTGTATGTGCAAAATTTTGAGCTATATAATTATTGCATGGTCATGATTTTTGGTGATGTTATTCACTTGATTAGTGGACTTAACCTTGTTAGGAGTTCCAAGCATGTAACTGCTGTCCTTATTTTGTTAGCCTCAATTTATGTATCTGGTACTTATTTTATATGATTTAGTCTTATTTACTGGGATCATATTGATCAATGTACCTCTAAGGCTAGATTGATGCATCTTGTATGTGCTTTATAGATACTTGCATCCAATAGGGTTATCTGTTTGTAAGTGCATATGGATATTATTGCCAACGCATTCTTAAAAGATTTGTTACAATTCTTTGCATCATTCAGGAACTTGGTTTGGGGACATGTTTGTTTATTCCAATGCCTTGTTTTGTTTTGGTTGGTATTCAAAGAGTAAGAGGTGGAAATAGTTTCTAGTTAGTATCACCTTAAAGCTAGCAGTTTAGAATTCATTTATGCCTTTCAAAATAGCTATATAAGGTACTTAATCCATATGTGTGTGTGTATATATATATAGTTATTTATTTATAAAACTGAACTACATCTGGTGGGAGGAGTTTTGAGCGCACTTACCAATCATGATCAGCTTTCAGAATGTTTTGCATTTGTAATTACTCAACTATTGAACTCGTTTACATCAAAGCAGACTTTATAATTTAATTTATGGCTATCAAAACTTAGTGATAATGTATTTTTTCCCATAAATGTTCTGATATAACGCACAATTGGTCGGGAGCACGCGCATCACCGCAGTATACTGTTGTTGTAATCAGTCAACTAGTCATCATGTTTGTCCCTATTTTTTCCTTCTATATGTTGTGCTGCATGCATTATTAGGCATTGTATGTCCTTGTTTGGTTGCTCTATGGGGGTTTGATTCTGAAATTATGCCCAATTCCTTTGTTGTTTGTATAAAGCTCTTGAGTTAATTGTTTCTGTTATTTCCTGTGAACTTATAAGTTTTTCCCACGTGTGTTTGAATATATAACATTTTTATTCAAGATACTAAAGTATTCAGATTTGATCACTCTTAAGGTGTGGTACTTAAGAACCTATGTAATCAGCTTAGGAAATTCTAGTGGACAACATAGAAAGCAATATTAAATTGAAAAAATGTGTCATGTGTTGGATGCAACATGTTGCTTACATGGCGGTTAGTGCCTTGCTTTTATAGAAACTCGTTTATGAACAGTCAGATGCAAGTCAGAGAAGTGCACAAAAAGCTTCTGGACACAGCGTGGGTATGGCACTGTTGTGATGTGGTTTTGCAAATGAGTAAAATTCAGACTCAACAACATATAACTAAAATTATAGTTTCTAAATTAAAATCTGAGAAATTTTTTATACATGATTACCTAATTTTAGGAAACATTTTTTTATTCTTGTTTTTTATAAATTGTACTATCTAGTGTTAGTTTATAAGGTTTAAACTGGCTGATAGTTCCTTAATTATATTATTGAGATTTGATATATTTATTAGCACAGATCATAATTGTTAGTTAAAATTTTAAAAGCAAAATGTTCTATAATACTTACACAAAGATATGGGAAATCCTAAAATTCCAAAAAGTCAGTATTGAGCAATTATGTGGCATATGCAAATATAGTTGCTTATTAAAATAGTTATACTATATTGTAAAACTTGAGTAGATATAATAATTGTTAATAAACATGTGTAAGTTACCTTGAAAATTTTTTGGATATATTATTTTGCTAAAAGGGCTTTCTTTATGTTATGCATTGTTTGGAATGTGTTTTTACTGCTTGCTTTTCTGCATTTCGAAAATGTTGAGCAAATTTTCATTAGAGGTTCTCAAACCTCACTTTGTTCTGTATGTGGCCTGACTTTGTCTTTTATATATACAGTGAAAGCATTCCCAAAAGATGATTCAACAAAGCCTTGTCGATTAACAGCTTTCTTGGGCTACAAAGCTGGAATGACACACATCGTAAGAGATGTTGAAAAACCAGGATCAAGTGAGTTTTCCAGTTTTCTGTTAGTCATGCATTTGTGGGTTCCCAATATTTTGCAACTTGAAACAAAAAAAAGAAATACTTTCAGATATATTGGTGAATATTGATCCTTTTCCTTTTACTTGTAATTGCCAATAATCTAGTTATTTTGTAGCTTTTTGCCTTGGAAATAAGTGTTGCGAAGAAACCTCTTGCAATTGGTGGTTTGGCTTCTGTCTTGTGTGTGTGATGGCAGTGAGTTTCTCCTTGTCCAGCTGAGGGTTTGATCCATGGTCTTCCTTCCCCCTCCCCTAACTTGCCTACCAGAAAATGGAAGACTGGGATGGCCTCAATTTCTGATACCCAGAATAGGTTTCACCATAAGCAAAATGTAGAAAATCCATGGCAAAGCACTATCATTTTGATTTGATCAATAGTGGTAATTCTGATTTAGTTTTCTAGTATGTGTGCATATGGATGGGTGTTTGTGTTATGCATAGATGTATGAGCATGTGTATACATGTTGCATGGGTGGAGGGTGCGATCGAGTATATAAAATTTCCTTATGATTGTGTGAATTTTTAAAGTGTGCTAAATGGAAATAAAATTCTAGTATATGATGGGACCTGTGAAACAACGTCAGAAATCCAAATTGACCATTCCATATCTAATTCCTAAGACCGATTCCCTATTACAAAATATATCCTAAATCTCAAACTTATTTCTCTGAGTATCATTTCTTGGATTTATTATCTGCAAAATGTGGTATACTTGCTTCAAACAAGAGTGCTATTTAATTGGTTATTACTCCAGTTAGTGCTGTAATGTTTTGCTTGTGGCCATCTCCACACAGAGCTCCACAAGAAGGAGACCTGTGAAGCAGTGACAATTATAGAAACACCACCTATGATTGTTGTTGGGGTTGTTGGTTATGTCAAGACACCCCGAGGCCTCCGTTCCCTGCGGACTGTTTGGGCCCAGCATCTTAACGAGGAGGTGAAGAGAAGATTCTACAAAAATTGGTGCAAGTCGAAAAAGAAGGCATTTAGTAAGTACTCAAAGAAGTATGAAACTGAAGAAGGAAAAAAGGACATTCAGGCACAGTTGGAGAAACTAAAGAAGTACTGCTCTGTGATTCGCGTTTTGGCCCATACTCAGGTATTCCTTTTTTCTAGAACTGTTTAAAACATCTTTTAAAAATTATTTTGTTTGCCAGAAGTTTCTGTGGAGCCAGAAGTGAGATGTCAATATCCATATGTGAATTTGCCCTTTTTAAAATAATCAGAGATGTTTAATTGTGGTCAAGTGATGATCTATTTCCTTGACACTTGACATAGTTTGCTATTTCCCATCACCCTTTTCTGCCAAAGTCATGAGGGATGTTTAATATCTAATGCAAATCAGTGCTCTGGGTTTGAACTTAGATACATGTTATTTGATTGCTTTTCTCTGGTTTGGTTTTGTAGATTAGGAAAGTGAAGGGATTGAAGCAGAAGAAAGCTCATCTGATGGAAATTCAGGTGAATGGTGGAGATGTTGCTAAGAAGGTTGACTATGCCTACAGTTTCTTCGAGAAACAGATTCCTGTTGATACTGTTTTCCAAAAGGATGAGATGATTGACATCATTGGGGTGACCAAAGGTAAGGGCTATGAGGGTGTTGTGACTCGATGGGGCGTGACACGTCTTCCCCGCAAAACCCATCGTGGACTTCGCAAGGTAGCCTGTATTGGTGCCTGGCACCCAGCTAGAGTTTCATTTACAGTTGCCAGGGCAGGGCAGAATGGTTACCATCATCGGACAGAGATGAACAAGAAAATATACAAGCTTGGAAAGACAGGCCAAGAGTCTCATTCAGCTGTGACGGAGTTTGACAGGTTGGTGTTTTCATCCTTCCAGCCTCTGTTTGATTGTCTTTTGGAAAAGTTTGTAGGGCAATAGGTGGTGACTGCTGAATATCCTGCTTGGCTTTGGGTTATTAGAATGTAGCTCTATTTTCTGCATGGCTTTGGGTTATATCGTTAAGTGTAGGGTCCTAAATAGCTCCTTAGAACTGTCCTAAATTTCTTGAATAACACTTCACTCGTTCAGACACTTGTTCAGATCCACAGAAATGTTGAAAGATGTGCGATCCCAATGTTAGCCTCTTTCAGCATCGTTGCTATACATTTTTACGAGGTCCTTAAAATCCTTTGCTGAATGATACTGTTCATTTTTCCTGTTGAAATTTGTTGCCATAAAGTATACCTGTTTGGAAGGTAGCAGGTTAGGTAGTATTAAACTCCTCCACTCCCCTCCCCTGTTTGGGGGGGGGGGGGGGGGGGGGTTGGGTTTTGTGATCTAATCACCTATGCTGTTCATCATCACTGAACATTAAGTTATTATATTCATATGTACTCCTTTTTCTTTTTAATATTTCAATAGGACCGAGAAGGATATTACACCTATGGGTGGTTTCCCTCATTATGGAGTGGTAAAAGAAGATTATTTGCTGATGAAGGGCTGCTGCGTGGGCCCAAAAAAACGTGTGGTCACGTTGAGACAGTCGCTATTGAGGCAGACTTCCAGAGTTGCTCTGGAGGAGATCAAACTCAAGTTCATCGACACATCCTCCAAGTTTGGTCATGGTAGGTTCCAAACTACACAGGAGAAGGCTAAGTTCTACGGACGGCTCAAGGCTTAATAAGTGAAGTGAGAAGAAAATCAAGATCCATTTCTGTTTTGCTGTATTTTCTGAGTTTTAATGGAACATTTCCTTTTCTTAGTTTAAAATCCTGGCTTTGTTTGTGCTTTATTTTCACTTGTTTGACCAAAAATAAGATTGGGGTTTTGTACTTTCAATTCACTCTCATTTATTTATTTTTTTGGTGGTTTTCAAGTATTCTTTAAAATATGATTCTAGTGAATTGATGTTGGTTTTATATCTTGCTTTAGCTGCTTTGTCCATGGTTTAGATGGCATGGATTTTAGCTTGATTTATATTGGGGCTAATGGCAGTTGACTAGAAATTGAAAATTGAGGTCATCGCTCAGTGGGGGGATGACCAAAGTACGCTTGTTGCTGATCATAATTCAATTTGATGTTAATTATTAGAAGATTTAAGCAGGTGAATTAGCAGCTGCTATTTTGCCATAGAATTGGTCTACTCTGGTTGCTTCATGTTGTTGGAGCAGCTCTCGTTGCCTTGTGGAGTATTATTTGTTGAATGCATTTGGTGTTCTGTGTTTCGGTTTTGTTAATGGTTATTTAGTCATTTGGTATTATTATTATTTCATCTTTGTGAGTTAGGGTATTATGGTCAATAGCATTATACTTAAAAACCATATATTATAAATGGAGGGTGAGATCTATAATTGAAGTTATATTTTCCATTTTACTCGATTAACATGGTATCACAGCATGATTTTGAAACCTAAACCCTTATCGTCATCAGTGCCATGAAAATTGAAGTCAAACCCTAGATTTTCTACTTGTCTACCATCATATTAGAATTTTTAGCAGCACACTGGTCTTAGAAAACAATTAGTAATTGTCAGAAGTTGGATCAATCTCTAGAAATTTCAGAGGCGACATTGCTAATTAGGAACACAAATCCATTATAGATTTTGCAAAAACAACACTATAGTCACCACGTATTGTTTGGCCCCCATTTCAGGCAGTGCCCGAGCGCACCCTTGCACGCCAGTCGAAGGTTGCCAAGGCCCCAAGGGCCCCTATGTTGGTGCGTGAAGCTGCTTTCAAGCATGTGTTTTAGCTTGAATTTATCCAGTAATGCTCAAATCCCTTTGTAAACATATTAATGGAGTATTTTTTGGTGATGTTTTTTTTGTTGAAAGATCTCACCTTTTTTCTTACCTAGTTTATTGGGTCTAAAGTTGTAGGATATGTTGTGTTTTTGATTCAATGCTCTTAATCCTTCCGTAGTGTAGATACCTAATTTTGTCTGGATTTAAAATTTAGTGGGAAATAAAAAGTCTAATTGGAGTTCCTCTTCCCTTTCTTTAAACCTCTATTCATAAATTTCAAGTTTGAACACTCAATTGCACTTTTAAGACATAATTAAGCCTCATTTGAGTTAATTGAAGAGTTATTGGATGAGCTCATATTCTACAAGAGCTTCTTCTTTTTGTCAAAAGCTCTACTTAGCGTCACTAGGAAGGGTTACCTTGCTCTAAAAGAGCCTTTTGGTAATTAGACGTTTGGGAGCTAGCCACCATTCTCCCCTATAAAAATGATGTGATGGCACTTGCAAGACAAATGTCCACTCCCAAAGAGAGAAGAAGGGAGAGCAAGCTTGAGAGGAGCAAAGGAAGGAGGATAAAAGAAGAGAAAGAGGAGAAAAAGACAAGAAAGCTTAAGCCTTGGAGATTGAAGATTCAAGTTAAGAGAAGGAAAATATAGTCCCAAGGTAAAAGAAGCCAAAACCTCAAAGAAGATCAAGGTAAGTCTTTTATTCTCCAACTCTTCTTAACATGATTTCATGATTTTAAACATGCATGAATAATGAGACTTCATAATCATGTAATTTGGTGACCAAGGTGAGATTTTCATACTTTCTCCATGCATAGGATAAAACTGCAATTTTTCTCACCATTGTTGTGGTAACTTCTAAATTTTAGGGTTTGAATGCACATGAATCGATCATCAAAGCATGCTTAAGGATATTTGTAATTTAAGATAAGTTTGTCTATGTTTGAAATGAAAATCAAGGTAAAGCATAGTTTTTAGGTCATATGTGTGTTTAAAAGCTGGAAAAGATTTAAAATAGCATGAAAATGTAGAGAGAAATATAATGGAGAGGGCTTTTGGTGTTTTGCTAGGCAGAAAAAAGGAGAGGAGAGATTGAAAAAAAAATTACTTTTATATGCATGGAACATTGAAAGGGCGTAAAATAGGTCAAGGTTCATAGTGTCTAAATAGCTGGAGAAAATAAATTAAAAAAGCCCTAAAACAACCCAAATTTGGCCATAGTGTTGACTTTTTGAGTCCGATCTCTGTTTTGATGCCGACGAAATACAATGAACTTATGTGTATATTTAGCATGTGAACATGTTCATATTTGAGATCACACATAAAGGACAGGGAAATGGAATCCAAGACGGATCTTAAAGCTTATTTCGTGTGGTATATTCCATGGACGACAGATGAGTAAAAGAAGAAAGAAGACAGTTAATTTTTATTGTAATTGCATTTGATTTTTTGGTCTGTAATATTATGGTTTGTAATAACTGCATCTCAAAATGACGACAGTCTGATCGCAGGGATCCAAACCTGACCTTAGGGGACCCAACCTAAACTCAAATCTTTTTTCTTAAAAGCTAAAACTCATATAAAGGTTTTTAAAATAATTTAAGGTCAAAAACAAGGTTTGCAAAGACTTCGGTCAACCGACGTTGGATTTTTGGGCTTAATTTAAAAGCCCAGTTATTGACTTTTTGAGTCCGATCTCTGTTTTGATGCTGACAAAACACCAGTATCTTATTTGTGTTTAAGTATGTGAACATGTATAAATTCTAGCACACATGAGATCAAGAGACTTAGAAGCCAGAAGAAACTCCAAGATCATATGTATTTGGTGCATTCCATGAAGACACACAAGTAAAAAGATTGAAGACATTTGTTCTTATTGTAAAATGCATTTTGTTTTATATTTTGGGTTTGTAATATTTGCATATCATGCATAATAAGAATTAAATGTTCAAAGGCTATAGTCTGACCGTAGGGATCCAAACCTGACCTTAGGGGACCCAATCTAAACTAAAACCTTTTTCTTAAAAGCTAAAACTCATAAAAAGGTTTTTAAAATAACTTAAAGTCAAAAATAGGATTCGCAAAGATTTTGGTTGACCGACATTAGTTTTTTGGGCTTAATTTAAAAGCCCAATCAACCAAACCCTTCCAGAATAAATTAGCTAAGTCGACCGAACAGATTGTATGCCAGAACGTCAAAAGTTTGACTAAGCCTCGGTTGACCAACCGATTGGCGTTATAAACGCTTCGGTCGATCGAACGGGTTAGAGTCAAATATTTGACTTGTCCCGGTCGACCGACCAATTTTTGAACTAATCGTCTACGGTCAACCGAACCTTGAAAGTGACTTTTTCTATTGCCCTTAGCCGACTGAAGCTTTAGGTCAAAATTGCTTCTGTCGATCGAAATTCAAATTTCAGTAGACCGAACCTTTCTTCAGGTGACCGAAGGCTCGAGAAATTTCCTGGCTTAGCCAACCGAACCCTTCCCTCAGTCAACCGAAGTAGTTCTTAACTTCAAATTCTTTGTGAATGTTCGGGCGACAGGCCTCAGCCTCGGTCGACCGAACCTCTCTGGTTGGCCAATTTTTACCGAGGTTAAACAAGAGTTAATTTTTATTAAACTTAATTAAACTTTTCCAAAATCCTCAATATGTCCCCAATGGTCATATTTTCACCCAACTCTATATATATCCCTTCATAATTCTTAATTAGTAAGATGAATAGTTAGAAAATCCTCTCAAATTTTATATAATTTTTTTCATCTTCTTGAGCTTTATTGTACATACTCTCTTACACTCTATTGTTTCAAAATCATTTTGAAGAGAGCGTCTGATTAATTCCTTTACATTTTTTAGTTGCAAGTTCTTTGCATTTGAAGGTTGTTGAATAGGAACATTTATTTTGGGCATACGTTTTTGTAAAGCTTTCTATTCTCACTTGTTATTATTTATTGAAAACCTTTTTGAGAGCGAGCTTATAAGTTTCTCCACATATTTACTTGTTAAATGTTTTTGGAGAAATACTTTCTGATTTGAAAACCCTTTGTGCACATAGACTTCAAACGCTTGTATTTTGATTGTACAAAATCATTTAAAAAGAAAAAACCCTAAATTCTCCTACACTTCACTTGAAAACATTTTTGGAGAAAAATATTTTATTAGGGTTAAATTGTTGAGTCATTATCATACATACATACAAATATATATATATATACACTTACTCAAAGATTGCAAAAGTTATTTTAAGAAAATCACATATCTCACTTGAGCATAAATCCTTATCATACGTGAGTGTATTGAGCATATTGTTGTACATCATCAGCTTAGTTTAGAAGCACATTTGTTTGTACATAAAAATTATTTGATTATCTGTTATATTCCCAACGTGTGGTCAGAAGAAGGAGACTAGCCCTGTGAATAGTCCCGAATTGCTCAGACTCGGTTAGGTGAGCATCAGATTGATTCAGATCCGGTTAGGAGAACTAGGTGCACCAGCCTGTAAGGTGTTGTAAATGGTGTTGCTCCACTCGTGAAGTGAGCAATTAGTGGAATCCTCGTAGGCAGTATTGGCCAAACCCTGATAACATATTGTGTGTGCACTTTGTAATTTTGTAATTTATTTTTCGCACCTATATGTTATTGTTTAATGCTTAGATTATTTTACATATGCACTTTGAATGATTGTGAATTACTGAGAATAGCTTATTTGTTTTACTATCTGCTCAGTAATCTATCTATTGAATTGGTATGTGTTTTAGATAGACCCTAGGTTGTGGTATACTGTTGTTGGATTAGTTATGCCTAGGAAGAATTAATTTTAAATTTCCAATTCACCCTTATCTTGGGAATACACCAATTCCAACAAATTGGTATTAGAGCCTCATTGCACTAGGCTTAAACATTTTTGCAAAAGATCACAATGACTCAAATTGGTGTATCTTCATTCAGTGAGGGACAGACACCTACTAGGCCTTCTATATTTTGTGGCGTCAATTACATCCACTGAAAAATTAGAATGAGCATATTTATAAAATCAATGGATTGGATGGCCTGGAGGGTGATTGTTAATGGAATTCGTGTGTCCTTTGATGAAAATGATATTAAGTTAATGCATGTGAATTTATATGCCACGAACATGTTATATCTTGCATTAGATTCTAATGTTTTTCTTGAGATCATGGCATGTAAGAGTGCACAAGAAATCTGAGATGAACTCGAAAGGAAATATGGAGAATCCCAAGAGAATGAGACCACCACTTAGGAACTGGTAAATGATAGGGCAATTGCATTACCAAATAGAGAGGTATATGATCTCAGCCTCTATAGATGATTCCGTTGCTGAATTCTGTGATATATCATATGCTGAATTATCTATTGAATCTTATGATAGTTTTGTTAATGTATGCGATGATTCTTATGAAAAATTTTGTGATATAACTTATGATGAGTCATCTATTGTTTCTGGTGATATTAATGCATGCAATGATTCATATGATAATGATTATAATAATTCCTGTGATGAATCACGTGCCGAATTGATAAATGAAAACATACCTTCGTGTGAACAACTGGAAAATGTTTTATAAAAAATGCATAAATTTCTAGTTAGGCTGTTTAAACAGAAGACAATCTTGAAAAAGGAAAACAAAAGGTTGGCTAAACAATTAGGAGATTTAAAAGAATATCATCTATCCTAGAAAAGAGAAAAATTAGGAAGGTTCTAAAAATCACTTGCTTAGAAGGAAAAATGGAAAATGATTTTGAATCAACATCCAAGGTTGCAAGTGAGAAGATTAGTTCAATTAAATTCTTAGGAATCAAAAGAAATAATTCTTTCAAAGAGGGTTCCTATTATAAGTCCCACTGTCATAAAAATGCCTCATTGAGCAAAAATAGAACAAATAAGCATGATCCCTCATAGATATACAAAATTTGCTTATGTCGAAAAATGAAATGGCACATTCGGCTCACTTGTCCATCAAAAAGTGCCAGAAGCTTAGATAAGGAAATGATGTGGGTAATTATGGAGGCTAATCCCATAGGATAAGAGGAAGGAAGGGTTCCAATAGAAATTAAATAATTATTCTTCCTTAGAGCATAGGAATAGCTATAAGGGGTTGTGATGACTTTAGGCTTGGGAAGTGGGGCATGCTTAAAATCCCAAATCTTAGTATATTCACTGTACACTATTATCATACTAAGATTCTTAGAAGGGAGTTCAGCCAAAATAAAGATTCAAGTTATATTTATCCTATCCGAACTTATACATTAATATCATAGTGATTGGGTAAAATATGAAAACATTGGCCACAGAATACTAAAGTAAAATCCACTTCCAAATGGTCATGACATCTTTGCTAGGTAAATAATTCTTAAAGCTTAACCCATGCCTAAATGTGGATATCCTAAGTTAAGCATATTTTTGTCCATTGCACAAGTTTGGTTTTAGGGAATTCATCATATATTGTTTTACCATCTAACCCTAAGCCTATCCTTAAATATAAAAGCCTTATCAAATATTGGTCATCACTTTAGGCTTAAGCACTAATGATCATTGGTCCCTATTTTAACTAGTGCTTACTTAAAGACATCCTTCCATAACCAAAATTAGAGGTAACCATTAAGGGATTCTAGTTTCATTGATTAATCAAAATATTCCCTTTTGTGCTTAAAATATAAAAATCTTCTAATTTTGGTTCACCATCTCCTCCATAAGATCTCCTTACCAAACCATGATCATATTTGGTAAGGTTTCACCCATTCTTTGGTTTGTATCCTTGCTCCTCTATGTGATCATATCTAAAGGATACTTTCCATTCTCTAAAGAGCGTTGTTCACAATATTCATATACTCCTAAATGCTATTTGCCCAATCTGTCTGGACATATCCGCTTCCATGAAAATATTTTGAATAATGTCCACTCATAATAAATATTCTTTTGAACTCAATAATAATTTTATTATTAAGAGCATTTAAATTATCTTCACTAGCTCTCAAACTTTAAATCAAATAATTTAAAGTTTCATCTTCGTGAATTAAGTTAAATAGCTAATATGATTGCTATAGGTTTCAACATATATGAAAATGCAAAAACTAAGAAACATATGCATGAACATTAAGAAAGAAGAGCCATTTGATATTATGTTTCTCACACGTACTAAGATTCATAAGAAAAGAGGCAGACATAGGCTTATCACCTTAACGAATATTCATTGTGACTTTTTGGTCTGATTAGCCTAAAGCATTCATCGTCAAGCTTAAACCATCAAAAATCTTAAAAATCTTGGCTAATGGAATTAGAAAAATTATGAAAAAGGCATAAGACAAAGATAATGCGTAACTCAGGGGGAGCATTACTCTTTATTATTGTAATGACCTCCTTCTCTAGTCATTTAATAAAACATAATAAATAAAATAGTTAACCCGAACCCGTGGGTAACGGGGACACCTGTCATACACAGCGGAACCTAGGCAGTAGTAAATATAAATCACATTCTCAAAACCATAGAATACATAATACCAGAGTCAATTATAATCCATCACGTTCTGTATTATATCCAATCACAAAAATACCCAAAACCACCAAAAAGTATTTCCTAGGATCCTACAACAAAACCCATTGATCCTAGAACAACACTTAGCCTCCTAGCGGGGTAACTCAATAAACTCAACAGTGGCCACGACCCGCCTGTCCTTCTGGGTTTCCTGAAAATTATTTAATATTTGGGGGTGAGATACTTGTCAGTAAGGGAAAATAAACTAAATACAGTTATGTGGCAATATGAATACTTAATGATAATATAGATATACAGTACAATCTTCATACTCGAAAACATTCATCGTTTAATAATTGCAAAAACGTATACTTTCATATTTCAAATACATTATACTAATCTTAGTTGTCTGGTACAGTTAATAATACTAAAAACATATCCAGGATGAATAGCTAACTGATGTCATGTATTACCTCCCATGGCGGATTGTGCAGCCCGAAGGCGGGACCTGACAATGGCAGGCCGACCACTGCGCAGTAAAAAATGTCTATAAGTACGATGGGCCCACCACACCCTGGTCTGGACTTCTAGGTGGATGTCTACACTCTACATAGAAAGTCACATCGATTATTCGTCTCCCACCCCCTCGTGGGGTGGTTAGCAATCTAAACATAGATATCCGATCTATAAGCTACGGTACCGTGCTCCTGAAACTGAACTAAACTAACATCCGGGTTCTGATAACATATAGTACATGATAATATAAAATTTAACATAAATAGATTGATAGAATTTCTATAATTTCATAAATACGGCCTTACGCCAAACATTTCATAAATACAGCCTCGCGTCGAAATTATACATAAAACATGGCCTCCCGCCGACTATCAATCATGACCTTGCATTGAATTTCTTATACATATCATTTTGAATAATAAATCAATTAACGTGTAATTTCAACATCATTTTGTACTGTAATATTTCATATTCTTGAAAACATGCTTCATTCGTAACATAGTCATATCATAATACTTCTCACGTAAAATAATATTCATGCCACACATTTACTGTATAAAACCATACTTTATATTCCAAAATCATAATTTCTGGCATCTCATACATATATATACATTTCAATATAATAGCAGTATTTTCCCCAAATGTGCATTTCCTTCATAATATACAAATATAATACATACTTTCCTAAAAATAAATTTATTGATAAATAATAATAATACGCATGGAAAATGACTGCTTTAGTTTATTCCCTTACCTGACACTGAAAGAAACCCCCTAAAATTTCCAGTCTTGCACTCGTAGGGTTCCCCGTTCAACTCCCTGAAAACAATAACTTGCAGAACTAAACTTCGATATTTTCACATGAATATCATTTTCTATAACTACAGTAGGACCAAATTTGGCATAAAAAGCCTTACCTCAACTTAGAGATGAATTTTGACTAGCTTCCACCAACAATCTGCTCCGATAGATTTGGAGAGAATTTCCCTAGGAGCGTCGTGGTGGCCGCAGATCATCGATCTGGCAACTAATGGAGCCGAAATTGAGGAGAGAGGAACCAAAGGGATAGAGAGAGAGAGAGAGAGAGAGAGAGAGAGAGAGAGAGAGAGAGAGAGAGAGTAATTTTTTCTTAATTTTGTGCGTTTAAATATGGGCTTTTGATATTTATAAGGCTGGATTCGTCGATAAGACACATCACCTCGTCAATGAGTCTGTGGAAAGTTCGTCGATGAACTTGCACCTTCGTCGACAAATTTCAGACTTCCAAAAATCCTCTCTTTATATCTTCTCATCGACGAAACTTGTCTTTGTCGAAGAGGCCCTCTTGTACCCTCGTCGACGAATACCCTGTGTTCGTCGACGAGGACCTAGTGAACTCCCTTGGTTAATACTCCCAAAGTGCAATGTTTGCCTGCTTCTGTTACCGTTTCCATTTCCCTTTATCTCTATTTAGATACCATTATTATTATTTGGGTCATTACATTCTCCTCTCCTTATAAAATTTTGTCCTCGAAATTTACTATTCATATAATTCATCATCCCTTAATTGGCAAAATGGTCTACTTATTTTATTACTTACCCTCACTTATGGCGGAGGAATACCGTGGTTACATTTCAAGTCCTGAGAGATTACATAAACCAAAATAAAATTCCCCCAAAACTAAAATATCACTTACTACTAGAGTATTACATGTACCTGCAAAAGAAACATTACATATTTACTCATATTTCTTAATCACATATGGACTTCTTGGAATAATTGTGGGTATTTCTATCTGATATGCTCCTTGAGCTCCCAAGAAGCCTTTTCTATTGCATGATTCCTCCATAGAACCTTTACTAGAGGAATCTTCTTATTACGTAGTTCCTGTTCCTTTCTGTCCAGAATCTGCACAGGTACCTCCTCATAGACTAGCGAATCACTGAGTTCTAACTCACCATAACTGATAATATGAGAAGGATTTGGGACGTATTTCCTTAACAAGGATATGTGGAATACGTCATGCATCCTGGATAGTGTAGGTGGCAAAGTTAGCCTGTAGGCAACCGGTCCCACTTTCTCTAAAATCTTAAACGGACCGATAAACCTAGGGCTAAGTTTACCCTTTCTACCAAACCTCATAACTCCTTTTAACAGAGCTATCTTCAAAAATACATGGTCACCAATATAGAATTCCAAATTCCTGTGGCGATTATCGACATAACTCTTCTGTCGGCTCTGAGCTGCATTAATTCTATCCTTAATGAGCCGAACCTTATCATACGCCTACTGTACCAGCTCTAGTCCTACAACTCGCCGCTTACCCATCTCATCCCAATACAAAGGAGATCGACATCTCCTATCGTACAGTGCCTCAAACGGTGCCATACTAATGCTGACCTGAAAACTGTTATTATACGCGAATTCTACCAGTAATATGAACTGAGTCCAACTACCCCCAAAATCTAATACACATGCTCGGAGCATATCTTCTAGTATCTGTATCGTCGTTTTAGTCTGCCCGTCTGAGTGAGGATGGAATGCTATGCTAAACGATAGCTGAGACCTTAGAGCTTATTGCAAACTTCTCCAAAACCGTGAAGTGAAACGCGGGTCTCGATCTGACACAATAGATACAGGCACTCCATGAGAACTAACTATCTCCTAAAGGTAAATCTCCACTAAATGGTTGAGGGAATAGCTAATCTTGATAGGGAGGAAATGGGCGGTCTTAGTCAATCGATCTACTATCACCCAAATCGCATTCTGGCCATGCAATGTCGACGGCAGCCCTAAAACGAAGCCCATGGATATATGATCCCATTTCCACTCTGGGATAAATAACGGCTGCAACTGACCTGCTGACCTTTGGTGCTCAGCTTTTACCTACTGGCACGTCAAGCACTAGGCTACATACTCGACAATTTCTCTCTTCATACCACTCCACCAATAAAACTCTCGTAGATCCCTGTACATTTTTGTACTATCAGGATGAACTGTATACAAAGATCTGTGAGCCTCATCCAAAATAGTCTTCCTAATGTCAGTATCGGCAAGAAAATATAATCAGGAATGAAACCGCAAAGCTCTGTCATCTACAATATTGAATTCCTCTCCCTGACCACTCTGCACTCTGTCCATCACCTCTACTAATTCTGGGTCTTCTTTCTGGGCAGCTTTAATTCTTTCCTGTAGAGTAGGTTGTACCACTAGGCTGGCGATACATACTGGAGGATCACTCTCTACCAACTCTATGCTGAGTCTCTCTAGATCCATTATGATCGGATGTTGAATCTCAATAGCTGCCATCGCTGGTATCGCAGACTTCCTGCTCAACGCATCAGCTACCACATTTGCTTTTCCTGGGTGATAATTGATGGTACAATCAAAATCTTTAATCAACTCTAACCACCTTTTCTGTCTCATATTCAATTCCTTATGAGTGAAAAAATACTTTAAACTCTTGTGGTCGGAGAAAATCTCACACTGTTCGCCGTACAGGT
Organism: Malania oleifera; assembly: GCF_029873635.1. Lineage (NCBI taxonomy): Eukaryota > Viridiplantae > Streptophyta > Magnoliopsida > Santalales > Ximeniaceae > Malania > Malania oleifera. The sequence goes on from NC_080425.1 coordinate 45,837,022, forward strand.
AGTGCCTCCAAATCTTCAATGCGTGTACCATGCAGCCAATTCAAGATCATGGGTAGGGTAGTTCTTCTCATATTCTTTCAACTGTCTGGACGCATACGCCACCACCCTACCCTACTACATCAATACACAGCCAAGTCCCTTCAAGGACATGTCACTGTAGATAGTATAACCCTCACTTGCAAATGGGATAATCAGTACCAGTGCTGTGACTAGTCTTTGCTTCAATACCAGAAAAATTTGCTCGCAGTTGTTGTCCCATTCAAATCTAGCATTCTTCCTAGTCAGTCATGTCAGAGGCCCTGATAATGCTGAGAATCCCTCAACAAAATGACGGTAATATCCAACTAACCCCGAGAAACTCCTGATCTCCCAAACGTTCCTCGGTCTAGCCCAATTCACTACCGCCTCAATTTTACTAGGATCCATAAAAATTCCATTTCCTGAGATAACATGACCAAAAAACACAACTTTCTTGAGCCAGAAGTCGCATTTGCTGAACTTTGCATACAACTTCTTCTCCCCAAGCATCTGCAAAAACTGCCTCAAATGTATCTCGTGCTCCTCATAGCTCCTCGAATAGACCAGTACATCGTCAATAAAAATAACCACAAACTGATCTAAACATGGATGAAAAATCCTATTCATCAAATCCATAAATATCGCAGGAGCATTCGTCAGACCAAATGAAATAACAAGGAACTCGTAATGCCCATATTTGGTCATGAAATCCGTCTTCGATACATCTTTTGCTCTCACCTTTACTTGATGGTAGCCTGACCTGAGGTCGATCTTAGAGTATACCCGTGTACCCTGAAGCTGGTCAAACAAATCATCGATACGGGATAAAGGATACTTGTTCTTGATGGTCACTTTATTAATCTCCCTGTAGTCTATGCACATCCTCATAGACCCGTCTTTTTTCTTCATGAATAGAACTGGAGCTCCCCACGGTGATACACTAGGTTGTATGAAGCTCTTATCAAGCAAATCCTGTGACTGATCTTTCAGTTCTGCCAACTCTACTGGCGCCATTCGATACGGTGCTTTAGAGATTGGCACTGTACCTGGAAGTAGATCAATGGAAAAATCTACCCCACGATCAGGTGGCAAACTCGACAATTCATCTAGAAACACATCAGTAAACTCCTTTACTATTGGCGTGCTGGTGTGCTTCACTTCATTCCCTGTTGTTTCTTTCACGAAGGCTACAAATCCCTGACAACCTCTTAGAAGTAGCTTCCTCGCCTGAACTGCTGAAACCATTTGAGGTAAAGATTGCACTCGTGACCTTATAAATATGAATTCTAGCCTTCTTGGCAGTTTAGAAATTACTTCTCTCGCATGGCCTTCTGTTGACCTGATTAGTCACACCCAGTTTTGATTATGACAAATACTCTTGGTACTAATGGTTGTACTAATAATTGTATGCAGGTTCACCTTGTGCGCGCTTCAGGACTAAAAGACTTATCATGATGGTGTATGGTGTTCATGCCGATGAATAAAGAATCTTGAGCTGCATTTTTATTTATTATTCAGTTTCTTCATTCTAGGATGTATTTTTATTTTGGACTGTACACCCATATGGCTTGTAATAATTTGCATCATGCATGATAGGTAGGTATGCTCAAATTGACCTTAGTTGGACTTTAGGTTCCTTCACGGACCATAGAAAGACCTTAGGGAACACCCTTCGGTTGACATTCGGTTGACCGACACTGAATTTTTTTGGTGTCTTCAAAACGATCGAGAAATAACCCTAGGACACTCACTATTGCACATGCATGTGTTAAAATTTTGAATAGGGTGTTTGTTACATGAAATAGGACCAAAATGCACACATTGTGCATTTTCAGTCGACCAACCTTGGCAGTTCATTCTGCCTCAATCGACCGAATCCGTCCTGGGTCAACAATTTGACCTCAGCCCGGTCGACCGAACCCCATAGTTCATTTGTGCCCTGGTCAATCGAACCTAGGTCCAGGTCAACAGTTGACCAAGGTTCTGGTTGACCGAACTAGGTAGTTCAAAGAGCCCCAATCAACCGAAACCTCCCTGAGTCAACATTTTGACCATTTGGTCGACTGAGCCCTCTTTGTACTCCAACTACCTAGTTGACTGAGGGTCTTCGGGAGAAATCCCAACGGTTTGGTCGACCAAACCAGCTAGGTCAAAATGGCCCGGTCGACTGAACCTCAGAAATTTGAAAAATCGCCTTCTCCTCGTCAATCGAGCCTTTTGTTCAAAATCCATCTAGTCGACCGAACTATATGAGACCTGGTCGACCGAAACATTTCTGGTCGACTAGACCTCTCGGGTTGCCCTGACTTTTACCGCGGTTAAACACATTTTAAACAGGGTTAATTATTTTAAAATGATTTAAAACTTTCCTAATAATGCCCAATAGGTCCCCAACGGCTATAATTCTTCCATTCTCTATAAATAGTCCATCATTTGCAAAAATTATATACATGATTAGAAAACTTGATTAGGGCAAAACTCTCTCAACTCTCAAAACCCTATATTAGCCAAATACTTCTTATAAACACTCACATACTCTTCAATCTTGATTTCTTTAAGTAGTGTGAGTATTTCTATAAGGCTATAGGGCGTAATCTCTCTAGCTAATACTCTCTTTTGGTATAAAGTTTGATTGATTTTATTTGAGAGTATAGCCTAAAGTTCTTCCACGGATTTCATTTGATAAATCTTGTGTGGGAAGACTTTGAGGGTTGTGGTTTTTGCATTGTTGTTGCAAGATACCTAAACCTAGATTTTGTGTGCAAAAATCCTTTTGTGAAAAGCTAGTCTTTCAAACAACTCCATTGTGCTTTAGACATTGAAATATCATATTGAGTTTGTTTGATCTATCTTGCTTAGCATATTTGAAACCCTGATATGATTTTGTGATATTCGAATATTGTGTTTCAAATCTTGCTTAGATACACACTCTAGATCTTGATTGATTATCATACTTGATTGAGTGTTTAGTACACATTAGAGCACTGAGCATATCTACGTATCATTTGTGCTTGCATTATTGATTGAGCTGTATTGGTGCACACATCTGCTTTTCTAGAAGCATATTTTCGTTTACAAATTTTATACACATCTATTGTATTTCCAGGCACGGGCCTGAAGAGGGAGACTAGCCCTAGAATAGTCCCGGATTGGCTTAGACTTGGTTAGGAAAGCTAGGTGCGTCATCCTGTTAAGGCGTGTAGGTTGAGGTCAGCCCCGCTAATTGACCTGGTTAAGGTTGAGGTCAGCCCTGTGTTAATTTGACCTGGTTGTAATCGGTGTCGCTCCACCCTTAAGTGAGCTATTAGTAGAATCCTCGGGCTTGTAAGCTAGAGGCGGGGACGTAGACATAGTTGGCCGAACCCCGATAACATATTGTGCATGCTCTTTACATTTTCGCAATTTATTTACTGCACGTGTATGTTATATTGTGAATGATTAGGTTTACATTTTCATAGACAGACCCTAGGTTTAGTAATACTATTTATCTGGTTTAACCTAGGCGATAAATTTTAAATACCCAATTCACCCGACCTTTTGGGATTGCACCAAAGCTAACACCTTCTATACGGGAAAATTAGCTGCTAGCCAATCCATGCTGAAAATAATATCAAACCCATGCATGTCCAGAACTACCAAATTAGCAAATAGAATCCTTCCCTGAACATCAATTGGACAAACACAAAGTACCCTACTACATCTCACCACTGACCCGGTTGGTGTAGCCACTAATAATTCACTATCTAGTGATTGTGTTTCAGCCCCACACAATTTAACACATTCCACAGATGCAAACGAGTGTGTGGCCCCTGAGTCAAAAAGTGCAATAACTTTAAATAAAAACATATTAACCGTACCTGTCACCACATCGCGGCTGTAGTAACCGGAAAAAAAAATAATAATAATAATAAAATAATAAAATAAAATAAATTAATTAAATTAATAAGTAAAATGAACAGTATGATAAGGAACAAATATATATATATATATATATAAATATTAAAGCATGCATATATATATATATATATATATGTGTGTGTGTATATATATATATATATATATATATATATATAAAAGGTATGAAAGCTTCTTAAAGAAGCTTTACTTTACTTTACTTTATTTAAGGTTTATTATATATATATATATATATATATATTATTAAATTAGCACAAGCTTCTTTAAGAAGTTTTGGAAATCAAATTTTGGATATTTTTTTTGGAAGTGCTCTCTCTCTCTCTCTCTCTCTCTCTCTCTCTCTCTCTCTCTCTCCTACGACTCTCTCTCTTCGATTCCAGGTTAGTTTTACGCCGGATCGACAAACCGAAACCACCACGACGCTCCTGGCGAAGTTCTCTACAAGTCTGTCGGAACGGATCGTCAGGAAAACAAAGTTGGATTTCATCCCAAATCCAAGGTAAGGCTTTATATTCAATATTTGGATTTTTGACAGTTGAAGAAAGTAATATACGCGTAAAAATACTGAACTTTAATACTGGAAATTTTCAGTTCCAGGGTATTGATTGGGAACGTTGGGAATCATCCCTAAGTTAAGGTAAGACTTTTTAAGTCGAATTTGATTTAGTGGTAGTTATAGAAAATATTGTACATACGAAAATACTAAACTTTAATTCTGTGAGTTTTCATTTTCAGGGTATTGAGTTGAGAACCTTGTGGGTACGGGGAAGATTTTCTTAGGGGCTTTTCAGGAATCAGGTAAGGGGATAAACTAAGCTAGTTTTGTTTTAAGAAAATGTATGTATATATATATAGCATCTGGTTTCAGGAAAAATAAATATATTTATATATATGATTTATATTTGGAAAATACTGTTTAAATGATGATATGTTGAATACGTAGAAAATTTGTTTAGTGTGGCATGAGTATAAAAATGTTGTGAAATACTATTTTTTTTGGAATGGGGACGATATGGATTTCTATGATGGAAAACCGGCGTACGGGCCGAGATATTTTTATATGTATATGTGATTTGCCGGCGTATGGGCCGTGCTATGTGGATGAGATTTGCCGGCGTACGGGCCGTGCTATGTGATTTGCCAGCGTACGGGTTGTGCTATGTGATTTGCCAGCATACGGGCTGTGCTATGTGATTTTCCGGCGTACGGGCCGTGCTATGTGGTTTGCCAGCGTACGGGCTGTGCTATGTGATTTGCCGGCGTATGGGCCGTGCTATGTTAAAATGTGTAATACCGGCGTACGGGCCGATGATTTTCATGATACACGTATATATGTAAAATGATATGATTGATGTGAAAATAAATGATATGAGATATTTATGTATCACGGTTTTAGTATATGTATATGATATCAGAACCTGGTTGGCTTGGTCTAGGCTAGCACTTGCACGGTACCGTTGCTATGTGTCCATGGTCCTCGTGATCATGATATCTGTGTTAACGCCACTGTACGGAGTGGTGTGAGATTGGATGGTCGGTGTGGTTATTTTCAAGAAGTGTGCTGTTATCGCCCCTGGTGTACGGACCAGTCTGGGTAGACCCATCAGACCTACAGACTACTGTTTGACTTGGCAGTGGTCGGCCAACCATTGTCAGGTCCCGCCTTCGGGCCACACAACCCAGTCATGTGGGGGTAATACATGACAACAGCCAGCTAACCTACCAGGATTGTTTTATGTTATTATTAGTGTATGAGATGAGATATGTTTATGAAAATGCAGTATATTCTGCTATGTGTTGATATGCATATGTTTTCCCATATTTGATAAACAGTATTGAATATGTTATGTATGGTATATGTAAAACACAGAATACTCATGTTGCCACACACTGGTATTAGTTTATTTCCCTTACTGAGAGGTGTCTCACCCCTAAATCTTATACATTTTTCAGGAGCCCCTGATAGGAGAGCGGGAAAAGCCCCGCTGATCTAGATCAGTTGTTTGCCCTCTTTGGAAGGGTAAGTTTTTGGTAGGGACAGTTAGGTTTTGTGGGAGATTGTCCCTAGATTTCATTTTTGAGATGTATATACTGTGAGATAGTAATTGTAGTGACTCTGGTATGTGTTATGCACAATATGATGAGATGTATATGATTTTATACTTTCTGCTGCGTAGGCTTCTGCTGTATGTTTTGTTATATCCCTGATGCCCACGGGCCCAGGTGGATTGTGACCTGCTGAGCTGGGATGTATAATGTGATGATAATTTATTTATAAAAAAAAAAATATGTGAAAAAGGAGCAGGTCGTTACAGCGGCTGCCATAGCATCACCCGGCGTTAGAGCAAAGACCTTGGCTGGGGCCATATTCCGCTGCTGGCCTCCACGTGGCGCTTGGTAGCCTCTTCGAGTAGGTCTAGGAGCAGGAGCAGCACCAATCTGAGGCTGACAATCCCTCATCATATGTCTTGGCTCCCCACATCGGTAGCAGACACCTCGCCCGGCACAACACTCCCCCAGGTGTCTCTTCCCACAAGACGACCAAGCTGGAGATGGCTGCACACCCTAGAAATCGTGATTCCCAATCTCCTGTCTCCGGTCTCTGTAGTAGCTACCTCTCTTCCACAAACCATGGCCGACTCCCTACTGGGAACCAGAAGGTGTGGATCTTTTCTTCTGTCTATGCTCCTCAGCCTCCAATCGCTTCCCAATCTTTGCTATAATGGCTTTATCCACTAGCTGAGCAAAATCATGCAACTTCAGTATCGACCGTTGGTTATAAATTTCTTTTCTCAGACCTCTCTCAAACTTCCATACCTTCTTTGCTTCATCTGGTATGATGTATGGGCGAAGCGAGATAATTCAATAAACCTCACCTCGTACTACTGTACGATTTGTTGTTCCTGCTTCAGATTCAAGAACCCCTCAATCTTCACTTCCTTGGATGAGGCTGAAAAATACCTGTTGAAGAATATCTCCTTAAACCGCTCTCACGTCATCTCCATAGGTACTGTCCTCTGCTACTCTAAAAGTTTCACCGTCGTCCACCACCTCTTAGCCTTTCCACTCAGTATGTAGGTAGCCAATAGCACCCTCTGCTCCTCAGAACACTGCAACACTACAAATATTTTCTCTCTCTTTTGCACCCAGTTTTCAGCGACTGCAGGATCTGTCCCTCCTAAGAAAGCCAGAGGATTCATAGTTATGAATTTCTTTATCAAGCTACCATGGCCTTCTGACAGACCACCCTGTTTCCTCGAGCTCCTGGCAATTTCGGCCATGACTTGCCATGCTACGCTGTGTAAAACTGCATCTGAATCACTACCTACAGTGCCTGAGGGTCCAGCACCCTCATTTCCACTAGCATGGGCACTACTGCGTCCAGGGTCCATCCTGAAAAAGAAATAACCTAACTCAGAACCCCTTTATTATACATATCATCTAACTCATATAATATATTCTCTTAATTAATTCATCTTTTGTGATCTTAATTCAAGGTTTAATCTTACAACCTAGATACCTAACCCGAGGATAGTTTACCATGACTTTTCTGAAATCGTCACCCCAGGAAAATCACACAAACCACCAAAGAAGTCCTGCATCTAGACTACAAAACCAGATATCAAATCCCCTTATCCTATATTCTGGTATTATTACTACTGCACTCTAGAGTCTATAGAACCTAGTATCCTAGGCTCTGATACCAAACTATAACGTCCCCCTTTAGGGCGTTGTCACTTCCTTATAGGCTTTGCGCCCATGACAACAACGGGTACCTATCAAAGCACTCAATGAGATTGAGGCGTTACGTATCGCCGTCCCTCAATTCAGTAAGCCCCCGGACTGAGAGTCTTACTTCGCCATAATCATTCATAAGCGAGAGTTCCCGAGGATCGGGGTAACTAGTCCTTTGCTCTGATACCAAACTATAACGACCTCCTTCTCTAGTAATTTAATAAAACATAATAAATAAAATAGTCAACCCGAACCCGTGAGTAGTAGGGACACCTGTCATACAAAGCAGAACCTAGGCAGCAGTAAATATAAATCACATTCTCAAAACCATAGAATACATAATATCAGAGTTAATTATAATCCATCACGTTCTGTATTATATACAATCACCAAAATACCCAAAACCACCAAAAAGTATTTCCTAGGATCCTACAACAAAACTCATTGATCCTAGCACAACACTTGCCCTCCTAGCGGGATAACTCAATAAACTCAACGGCGGCCACGACCCGCCGGTCCTTCTAGGTTTCCTGAAAATCATTTAATGTTCGGGGGTGAGACACTTCTCAGTAAGGGAAAATAAACTAAATACAGTTGTGTGACAACATGAATACTTAATGATAATATAGATATACAGTACAATCTTCATACCTGAAAAAATTTCATCGTTTAATAATTATAAAAATGTATACTTTCATATTTCAAATACATCATCCTAATCATAGTTTTTTGGTATAGTTAATAATACAGAAAACATACCCAGCATGAATAGCTACTTGATGTCATGTATTACCCCTCATGACAGGTTGTGCAGCCCGAAGGCGGGACCTGATAATGGCTGGCCGACTACTGCCGAGTCAAAAATGTCTGTAAGTACGATGAGCCCGCCGCACGCTGGTCCGAATTGCCAGGTGGACGTCTACACTCTATGCTAAAAGTCACATCGACTATCCATCTCCCACCCCCTCATGGGGTGGTTAGCACCAATTTGAACATAGATATCTGAATCTATAAACTACGGTATCATGCTCCTGAAAATAAACTAAACTAACATCCGGGTTCTGATAACATATAGTACATGATAATATATCATTTAACATAAATAGATTGATAGCATTTCTATAATTTCATAAATATGGCCTTGCGTCGAACATTTCATAAATACAGCCTCACGCCAAACATTTCATAAATACGGCCTCGCAGCAATCATTTCATAAACACGGCCTCGTGCCATCTATCAATCATGGCCTTGCGCCGAATTTCTCATACGTATCACTCTGAATAATAAATCAATTAATATGTAATTTCAATATCATTTTGTACTATAATATTTCATATTCCTGAAAACATGCTTCATTCGTAACATAGTCATATCATAATACTTCTCACGTAAAGTAATATTCATGCCACACATTTGCTATATAAAACCATACTTTATATTCCAAAATCATAATTTCTAGCATCTCATACATATATATACATTTCAACATAATAGCAGTATTTTCCCCAAATGTGCATTTCCTTCATAATATACAAATATAATACATACTTTCCTGAAAATAAATTTACTAATAAATAATAATAATACGCATGGAAAATAACTACTTTAGTTTATTCCCTTACCTGACACTGAAAGAAACCCCCTAAAATTTCCAGTCCTGCACTTGCAGGGTTCCCTGTTTAACTCCCTGAATATAATAACTCGCAAAACTAAACTTCGATATTTTCACGTGAATATCATTTCCTATAACTAGACTAGGACCAAATTTGGCATAAGAAGCCTTACCTCAACTCAAGGATGAATTTCGACTAGTTTCCACCAACGATCCACTCCGGCAGATTTGGAGAGAACTTCCCCAGGAGCGTTGTGGTGGCCTCAGATCGTTGATCCGACGACTAACGGAGCCGAAATCAAGGAGAGAGGAACCGAAGGGAGAGAGAGAGAGAGAGAGAGAGAGAGAGAGAGAGAGAGAGAGAGAGAGAGAAAGAGAGAGAAAGAGAGATTTTTTCTTAATTTTGTGTGTTTAAATCTAGGTTTTTGATATTTATAGGGCTGGATTCGTTGACGAGACACGTCACCTCGTCGATGAGTACTGTGGAAAGTTCGTCAATGAACTTGCACATTCATTGACGAATTTCATACTTCCAAAAATCCTCTCTCAGTATCTTCTCATTGACGAAACTTGTCTTCATCGACGAGGCCCTCTTGTACCCTCGTTGACGAATCCCCTGTGTTCGTCGACGAGGACTTGATGAACTCCCTCGGTTAATACTCCCAAAGTGCAATGTTGTCGACGAAGTCGACTGTCTCCTTCTTTTACCGTTTCCATTTCCCTTTCTCTCTATTTAGATACCATTATTATTATTCGGGTCATTACAATTATAATTCCACTAAATGCTTTCATTTTATGTCCATGTGCTTTTATGAAAATAGCATTGTAGCATACTGTCCATATTTCACTTAATGCTTAAATTACATTGATGGATAGTAATTTTTTATTATCTAGTATTATGAATTGTTGTTGAATATATTGATTGAGAATATTGGATTGCATGGAATGCCATCTGCAAGGCTATTGCAAAAATTTATTTACCTGCATGCTTAGTCTAGAAGGCCTCTTGCATGACAGATGTAGTGATGTGAATTGTATGCTCGTAGTGGTTTTTAGGTTGTTACATGCTTTATATGATCTATCGATTGTGAACAACCAACTATCAACACAGGTTTTTATTTTGGAAAATGTCCAATTTACAGATGGCATGCTGCCGAAATTTTGTAAAATTTTTTCCAAATTAAAACCTTGTACATAAATGATTATAATAGAATAAATGATAAAATAGTTTTGAAAGGATGAGTGAAAATAAACTGAATATTAAATTTTATCCTCGCATAATAATCGAATATTTAGAGGAGCTCAGCTCCAACCCTATAGAAAGAAGAAATGGACTTCTGTGCATCATGCTTTGCTTTTTGAGTATTAAGGCTCTTATGAGAACCTTGAACATCATATCCATTGCTTAAAGCTTTATGAATAGCTATCGATTGTTCTTGGTTATGGACATTATTGTATGCCTTAATATATATTCTCTAATGCATCTGTAACCTATAGGGATGATTATATTGGTCGCATGGTAAAATGAACAAATGTTAATCCAGTATACTCATTTTTAAAAGACTTAAAAATGAATGTCATGTTAAATGAATTTAATCTTTGGCTAGTATAAGCAATTCACTGTATCTAAGCTAGAATTCAAATCGATAGGGGGAGTCCTTGAAATTAGATTTCCATCTTGTTAGGCTCTCCTAAATGTGATATGTGCTTAAATATAATGTTCTTATTGAAAATCATAATTTGAAATATGTTAATTTGCCATAGTCATTTGCTTTACCATATGATCCTATTTTACTCTTCTAATATATTTTAGATCCTTATGGTTATTTATTCTGGTTATATTAGGAATGTGCCTAAATGCTAAACCAGAATATTGATGCTTGCTTGTGCCTTATTTTGAAGTTCCTTTTTTTAGCAACCCATCACCCCCAGTACTTCTTGACAATAATAGAAGGGGGATATATATTTATATACATATTTATAAATTTTAGTTAGCAAGAAATGATTTTATGTTAAATATATATATTTTTTGCTTATGTGCTTAAATGCTATATCTTTGTTGATCAACATTTATGCACATATACTATATGATAAAGAGGGAGATTTTTTCGTGCTCTTAAATGTTAAAAAGGGGGGGTAACTATTTTATAGGGGGAGAATTCTTTTAAGCAAAATGAAAATTATTTTAGAAAAGGGGACTATCATTTTCAAACTAAGACTTCTTTTAAAGCAATCAAATATTTTTTTTGCTTAACTTAACCCTTTTGTTGATGACAAAAATGAGAGATTTTCTGTGAGCAAAATGTTAACTCTTGTTATGACCAAAAGGGAATCGTGTTATGACCAAAAGGGGGAGATGCTGAGCTGCATGCATGTATGTGTCTGTGCCGTATTGCTAAAACTGAATGCATATATTTTAAATTGTCTTCTTTCGTTAATATGCGTGTGCTATATTGTTTAAATTTAATTTATGCATATTCTTAGGGGGAGCCTTTTCAGGCATAACCCCTTTAGCTCTTTGGTGTTTGTCATCATCAAAAAGGGGGAGATTGTTAAAATTTTTGAGTCCGATCTCTATTTTGATGCTGACAAAGTACCAGTATCTTATGTGTGTTTAAGTATGTGAATAGGTCTCAATTTTAGCACACATGAGATCAAGGGACTTGGAAGCCAAAAGAAACTTCAAGTTCATATGTATCTAGCGCGTTCCATGAAGACACACAAGCAAGAAGATGGAAGACATTTGTTCTTATTGTAAAATGCATTTTGTTTTATATTTTGGGTCTGTAATATTTGCATATCATGCATGATAAGAATTAAATGTTCAGAGGCCATAGTCTAACCGTAGGGATCCAAACCTGACCTTAGGGGACCCAACCTAAACTCAAAACCTTTTTCTTAAAAGCTAAAACTCATAGAGAGGTTTTTAAAATAACTTAAGGTCAAAAACAGGGTTCGCAAAGACTTTGTTTGACCAACATTGGATTTTTGAGCTTAATTTAAAAGCCCGGTCGACTGAACCCTTCTAGAATAAATTAGCTCAGTCGATCGAACATATTGTAGGCCAGAAAGTCAAAGTTTGACTAAGCCTCGGTCGACCAACCGATTTGCATTATAAACGCTTTGGTCAACCGAACGGGTGAAAGTCAAATATTTGACTTGTCTAGATCGACCAACCAATTTTTCAACTAATCGTCCATGGTCGACCGAACCTTGAAAGTGACTTTTTCTATTGCCCTCAACCGACCAAACCTTTAGGTCAAAATTGCTTCTGTCGATTGAAATTCAAATTTTGGCAGATCGAACCTTTCTTCGGGTGACCGAAGGCATGAAGGCTTGAGAAATCACCTGGCTCAGCCAAAAAAACCCTTCCCTCATCCAACTGAACTAGTTTTTAACTTCAAATTCTTTGTGAGTGTTCGAGTGACCAGCCTCAACTTTAGTCAACCAAACCTATCGGGTTGGCCAATTTTTACCGAGGTTAAAAAGGGTCAATTTTTATTAAACTTAAACTTTTCAAAAATCCTCCATATGTCCTCGATGGTCATATTTTCACCCAACTCTATATATATCCCTTTATAATTCATAATTAGTAAGATGATTAGTTAGAAAATCCTCTCAAATTTTGTATCATTTTTTTTCATCTTCTTGAGCTTTATTATACATACTCTCTTACATTCTATTGTTTCAAAATCATTTTGAAGAGAGCATATGATTAATTCCTTTACTTCTTTTACTTGCAAGTTCTTTGCATTTGAAGGTTGTTGAATAGGAACATTTATTCTCACTTGTTATTATTTATTGAAAACCTTTTTGAGAGTGAGCATATAGGTTTCTCCACATATTTACTTGATGAATATTTTTGGAGAAATACTTTCTGATTTGGAAACCCTTTTTGCACATAGACTTCAAACGCTTATATTTTGATTGTGTAAAATCATTTGAAAAGCAAAAGCCCTAGATTCTCCTACACTTCATTTGAAAACATTTTTGGAGAAAAATATTTTATTAGGGTTAAATCTTTGAGTCATTATCGTACACACACACACACACACACACACACACACACACACACACATACCTTACTCACAAATTACAAAAGTTATTTTAAGAAATTCACATATCTCACTTGAGCATAAATCCTTATCATACGTGAGTGTATTGAGCATATTTTTGTACATTATGAGTTTAGTTTAGAAGAAAATTTGTTTGTACAAAAAAAATATTTTATTATCTGTTGTATTCCCGACGTGTGGTCGAAAGAGGGAGACTAGCCCTGTGAATAGTCTCAAATTGCTCAGACTCGATTAGGTGAGCATCAAATTGGTTCAGACAAGGTTAGAAGAACTAGGTGCACTAGGCTGTAAGGTGTTGTAAATGGTGTTGCTCCACCCGTGAAGTGAGCAACTAGTGGAGACCTCTTGCTTATCAGCTTGATGTATTGGCTGAACCCTGATAACATATCATGTGTGCACTTTATAATTTTACAATTTATTTTCCGCACCTATATTATTGTTTAATGCTCTGATTATTTTACATATACACTTTGAATGATTGTGAATTACTAAGAATAGCATTTACGTATTTGCTCGGTAATCTATCTTTTGAATTGGTATGTATTTTAGACAGACTCTAGGTTGTGGTATATTGCTTGTTGGAATTGGTGTGATCCCAAGAGGGGGGGAGGGGGTGAATTGGATTTTAAAACATTTTGGATAAATTAAGCATTTACGTCGATTCACCACATATCATATCCCATTCAATGTACACGCGTGTATGTAAAATAATTTTAACAGTGAAAGTAAACGTACACATGCGCAGTATATCTTATTTAAATCAAATGTGTGTATGTAAATAATTGTGACAGTAAACAAACATTCATACACATGCTAAAATTTAAGTGCAGGAATTTAAATAAGATAGAGAGAGAATGACACACAGATTTGTTAACGAGGTTTGGCCAATACTACCTACGTCCCCGCCTTGGGCATACCCCCCAAGGATTCCACTATCTTTGCTCACTTAAATGAGCAGAGCAAAAATAGTTTACATCCTCTCCTTATGAGGCGAGGAAAACCCAGCTCAATTACAAGGCTAAGCCAAACTTGTCTCACTTACGGGGCTGAGGCTCTCCAGTTCAATTTCCGGGCAGAATAGAACCGATCTTACTTACGGGACTGAGACTCTCCAGTTCATTTTCTGGCTGAACCCAACCGATACATGAAGAATATTTTTGTACATATGAAAAAGCTTCTAAATACAAGCATGGATGTACACATTAAGCTCATAAAAAAATACACACTCCAATGATATGAAATAATGCTCAAGGAGTGCAGGTGCTTTCAAAATAATTTTTATAATCTTTGAATATAATATGTATGATGTGCACCTCAAAGATTTAAACCCTAAACCAAATATTTCTCCAAAAAATATTTTCAATAAAACATAGGAGAACCTAGGGTTTGAATGCAAACAAAATCCCTAAATAATACTCTCTTGTAAAAATGATTTTTAAGAATAAATGAAAGAGAGCGTTTGGAGAGTGAAAATTTTGACCCCAATAAAAAAGTTTTGCAATAAGAATGTGTTTTGGGGGAACTTTGATTAGGATAAAATTAGAGAGAAAAGTTGGTTAATCAAAGTTACTAATCAAAACAAATGAGGGGGTATTTATGGAGTTTACAAAAATTATGACCATTGGGGACACGCTGAGTATTTTGAAAAAAGATTAATTGAGTTTAATTAAAAATAACCCAGATTAATCTCGGTAAAAATTTGAGCAACCCGAGAGGTTCAGTCGACCATTTTCATGGTTCGGTCGACTGGGGTGCTCAGTTTGATCGACTAGGGCATATTTGAACTAATGAGATGGTCAACCAATCTTGAGGCGATTTCCAAAACTTTGAGGTTCGGTTGATTGTTTTGGGTTCGGTTGACCAAACTTTGGTGTTCGGTCGACTAGACAATTTTTGTACTAAAGGTTCGGTCGACCAGGGCATTGGGATCTCCCACGTGTCTGTTCGGTTGACCAGAGCGTTGCAGCTCATTTTAGGTTCGGTCGACCGAAGGGTCAAAATGTTGATCTTAGGGAGGTTCGGTCGACCGAAGGGCCTTAGTATTAGGGTTTGGTCGATCGAACATGCCAATTTGGGCAGTTCGTCCTTATTATAAGACAATAGGGGACTTTTTCATGCAAAACTTTGGGTCCTATGGTCGATTTAAGGCCTTTGAGAGTTAACCCCAAAAATCCAGCATCGATCGACCGAAGGGTGCCCTACTGTCATTTGGTTCTCTATGGTCAATCTACTGGTTATCTGAGCATTTAAAACATATCATGCAAGATGTATGCATTATTATAGATCAAAGATATAAAAATTAAATGCAATGCAACAAGAAATAATTGCTCCTCTTCATGGAATACGCCAAACTGTATGTCGTCTTTAAGTTTTGTCTTGACTTCCATTTCTCCTGTATCTTATGTCCGTGCTGACATGTAGACCTACTCACACACTAATGCACACATAAGTTACATGTGTTTTGTCAGCATCAAAACAAGGACCGGACTCAAAAAGTCAACACTGCTGTTGGATTAGTTATACCTAAGAAGAAATAATTTTAAATTTCCAATTCACCCCCCTTTTGGGAATACACCAATTCCAACATCGGTTGACCGAACCCTTCCATTATTAATTAGCTCAGTTGATCGAACAGACCGTAGGCCAGAAAGTCAAAAGTTTGACTAAGCCTTGATCGACCGACCGATTTGCATTATAAACGCTTCGGTCAATCGAACACATCAGAATCGGTCACCATACTGAATTGAAGGCACCGTCCTCAGTGGACTGAACCATAAAGTTTCTAACACCCCAACTACTTGGTCGACTAAGGCCGCCTTATAGTTCAAATTGGCCTTGGTCTACCGAATCCATATGAATGGTCAACCAACCATTGCCTTGGTCGACCGAACCCACGAAGGGTTCAAAATTGCGTAGATATGGTCAACCAAATCTATAGTTCAAAATTTCCTTGATTGACCAAACTTATAAAAGTGGTCGATCGAACCTCTCGGGTTGGTTAGGTTTTTACCGCAGATAAATGAGGTTAATTCTTATTGAACTCCATTAATATTTTTCTGAAAAGACCTCTGTGTCCCTAATGGTTTTTTTATTTTTTATGGATGTCTATAAACACCCCTTCATTTGTATTAATTAGCAATAGATTAGCAAAAATCATTTAGCAAGAATTCTTTGAAAATTTTTATACTCATACTCTTATTGTTCAAATTCTTCCAATCTTTCAGAGCATACTACTCATTCTCCTTACACTTTAATTTGAAAAACTATTTTTAAAGAGAATCATTTGTTATACTCCTTGGTTGCAAACTAATTGCAACTTGAAAGGGAGTTTGATTTTTGATTATTGTGCACATTTCATACCTCTTTTTGAAGCTTACAACTCTCTCATTTTGCATTATCTGAAAATTGATTTTTAGAGAGTAAGCTTAAGTTATTCCCATTGTATTTGACTGATAAATATCATTTGAGAGGAACTCATTCTTGCTTCCTAGTCTTGGCATCCTTATTGCCATATTCAAGAGCTTGCTTGTGCTATTTGATAAAATATATTTTTGCAAGCTTGATCCTAATCTCTATTGTGATTAATACTAAAAATATATTTGTTGAGATATCTGACTAGGGTTTCAACATTCCTTTGATTGTTCATATATTATAATATTATATTGAATCAAGGAAGTCACTCTCTCACACATACATATATACACATAGTATTGAGAGTTGATATATAACTCGACCAATCTCACTTTGAGCATAAATACTTATCATCTATGAGTGCATTGATTGTGTGTAATGGTACATACTTGCTTATTGGAGAAGCATTGATATTGTACACGAAAATTAATATTTTTTATCTATTGTATTTCAGGCGTGGCCTGAGGGGGTGTTGATCTAGCCCGTAAGGATTGGTTGTAAAGGTTTGGGGTTTCTCTTGCCCAGTAAGGAGAGGGAGGTTGTAACCGGTGTCGCTCCACCCATAAGTGCGCTTTAGTGGAATCCTCGGACTTGTAAGCTAGAGGCGAGGACGTAGACAGTATTGGCCGAACCCCAATAACATATTGTGTGTCACTTTCTCTTTCTCTAATCTATCTACTTTTGATATATTTATGCTTGCACTTAAATTATTGTGAATGATTTATTTGGTTTGAACTTCTGCATACATATTTGCTTAAGAAATTCTGAGTTTGCTATAACTGTTATAACTTTTGTTCAGTGTTAAATTGTTGGATGATTGGTATTTGCGCAGACATACCCTAGGTTGTGGAATACTACTTGTGATTAGAATTTAACCTAGGAAGAATTTTAAATTTCTAATTCACCCCCCTATTGGGATTACACCAATTCCAACACATAGGCATGGTTGCCGGTGAGTGTCAATCAAACTTGGTATATGTTGTATTTCGTGGGATTTTCGGCTATTTTTTTGGTTGGAAAAGATTTTCGGGGTTGAAAAGAG
The DNA here is from genome assembly GCF_029873635.1 of Malania oleifera. Lineage (NCBI taxonomy): Eukaryota > Viridiplantae > Streptophyta > Magnoliopsida > Santalales > Ximeniaceae > Malania > Malania oleifera. Next base: position 45,854,832 of record NC_080425.1, read on the forward strand.
TTAAAAAAAAAAAAAAAAAGCCCTATTTAGATTTCAAATGAAGAAGATATATTCGTTTTCAAGTTTTAGGGTCTTGACATCATCGCCAATGATTCGCTGGAGATGACACTGGAACAGTATCTCCAGTAACAAATTTTCCCTTGAACGTGTTGCACATGCCACCTCCCTATACCAATTGACCAGTTCACTCTTTTTTTATTTTATTTTTATTTGTATTTATTTTTATAATAATATATTTTAATTTTAAAAAAATTAATAAAAAAAATTTTTGATCTCAAAAAATTATGAAAAAAATAGGAGGGAGCCTAAAAAAAATTTATATTTTAATTTTTTTTCTTAATTTAATTTCTTTATTTACTATTTATTTTCAATTTATCTTTTAATTGGGCTGTTTCTAGTCTAAAAAATATATTTTATTTTAGGTTTTTCTTTAAATTTATATTTTGAAATTTTAGGAAGATTTTTTGCAATATCTAGGGATTTTTAGATTAATTTTCAAACCATTTACGCATTTTATGTTAATTGTTCTTGTGTTTTTGGCCTTTATAAATTAATTCATAAAAATTATAGAAAATTCCTTAAAAATACCAAAAAATAAAAGAGGTTTTTTATTCTATGTTTGAGGTTTTGAAATTGCTTTGAACCCCTTGACATCCTAATTTGAGTGTAGGTGTCAACTAATGCATAAAAATTGACCTTCTTAGACTCACAATGGCTCGTTTTGTCCGCATTTACTTATTTGCAACTATTTGTATACTGAATTGTGCCAAATTGCAGTGGCATGACACTCTTGTGATGTTTGTAGAGTTCAAGATGGTTTGAATTATATATGATTCAATAATGTGTGATTATGTTTTGTTATAATATAACCAAAGCTCGTCATGAAATTGGGCATGATTGAATCTTGAATGTTGAATGATATGAATAAATGGTAATATAAAAATCCAAAAATAATCAATCAATCTAATGACGAATCCTAAGGTGGTGTCTTGTGCATACTTTTAAGGAGCTCAAGGTGAGAGCAATTGTCATCTTGTGTAGGGTAGACCCAATAATCAATGGAAGGTATATATATATCAAAACATATTCACACAATAAAATTCATCCTACAACGGACCTCAAGGTGTGTCTTGTTGAGGTGAGGATCATTGTCGTTATGTATGGGTTTATCTAATAAATTAAAGGTTGGTAAATGAAAAATGAAAGAATTAAAGTCTTGACAAATTGAATTCAAAGGTAACCATAAGCTAATTAGGTACCTTTTCGTAGAGTGAGTATGTAGGGGTGCTAGTACCTTCTCTTCACATAACTGCACTCAGACTTGGCTCTAGTATGTAGACCCTAAGTTAACTATGTGATCAATTAATTAGTATTAAATCATTAGGTGTTCTAACCTCACCAAAAACAAAGTAGGTTTGTGGTGACTCCATTGACATATTATTGACCCACATTTCATCCCTAAAATACAAATTTCACTTTTGAGTTCACCATTCATGTTGAGGCGATTTGTAGATTCACCTCAGTAAAGGTGAGCCTTTGGGATGTGCTGACACATAGACCAAAATATCAAGTTGTTGTGCATGTTTTTTTGCTTAAAGATCCAATCTTTGTTTCAAGCATGCACTCTTGGTATCCTGTTAGTTTTTGCTCAGTATTAGTAAAGGTCATCAGTGACTCTCTTGGAGTAGTGGTAGTGCTCATAAGTTGCTTTTGTGAGGCTCTAACAGTGTTATCTAAGTTTGTTGGTGAATTTTCCGTGGGAATTTTTGTGGTTTGCCTCTCCAATTATTTCAGTGTTGTGTGTTGGTTTCTTAGGGCTATGTTTGAGTTTCTTAGTACTGTGATAGCCTTGTATTGATTGTGTGTCACCTTGTTCATGGTTGTTTTGATTATTCTAACTAACCTTGTTATCATTGGTCTAAATTTGTGAGTGTTAGGATGGAGTTTTCTAATATGAAAAAGTATAATTCCCTCGTTAGTCACTTGTTTGAGTGAACTGCATACTATAACTATATTAGAAGAGGAGTATTCAAGGTTTCTACAGTATCAATTTCCACAACAAGCATCTTATCACATTGCAAATTTTTTTTAGTAAGGTGATACTATAATTTGTGTGTCATCTAGTATTCCCACTAGTCCCTGGGTTATTGATTCTATTGACCATATAATAGGTGCAACCAACTTCTTTTATGTTCTCCAGTATCCTAAAAATCTACCTCAAGTCACCTTTGTTGATGGATCTACTATTGTTGTTTAGGGGATATGAACAGAAAATCCTACTCCTTCCATCTTTCTATCTTTTGTTTTATACATTCCTAAATCCCTTTTCAATCGTATGTCAATCAATAAGCTTACAAAGTCACTAAATTGTTTTCTCACTTTCTTTTTTTGATTCTTTGGTTATTCAAGATTTGAAGAAGAGAAAGACAATTGGAATAGACTTGAGGCTCATGGGCTTTACTACACTAAGTTGATTTCTCCTCCCATTGCCTAAAAAATCACGACTACATCACTTTCAATCCATTGTTTCATTGGTCACCCATCCTTGGACAAGTTGAAACATCTAGTTCCTACATTAAGTTATGTTGTTGGGTGAGTCTTGTCAATTAAGAAAATATCATCGTGTTCCTTTTGCTTCTTGAGTTGACAGATGGGTGGTTAGTCCATTCATGCTAGTCCATTCTAACATTTGGGGCCTAGTTGTGCTACATTGAAGTTGGGTTTTCGGTACTTTGTTACATTTGTAGATGACTACTCTAGGATGACTTGGTTATATTTGATGAAAGATCGTTCTAAGTTGTTTAATATATTTTGTACATTATGTTCTCAAATAAACACTTAATATGACGCCCCGAAACCCACCAAGTGGGGTCCAGGTGCCATGTGTTCCAATCACCTGTATCTGATACCATAATTAACATGCACGCAACGGAACATAAATAAATAACCTCAAATAAATACCAGAGTTCTATATAGCAACCCAAAAACAAACACTACAACATCTAGATATCTACATCCACAACCAGTATTTAAAACAAAATCTCGTACAAATATATCTTTACATATATCAGTATCTCACAATACCCCAAAAAGAAACCACCAAAAATAATCCTAGCCTAGGCCTTCAAACTCGGTCTCCAGAAGAACCTGAAAAATTGTTAATCCACTAGGGTGAGACACTTCTCAGTAAGGGTGGAATAAATTATATCAGTGTGTGACAACTGAGTTTTAATATTTATATTTCAAATAAACTGCTTCTCATATAACATCAATAACAACTAAGAGAACGTATCATTAATAACATCACTGACATCTAATATCATACACACATCCAATATGCACAAGTACATAATTTTTATGCAGGCGAAAGTCCCCAAGGATAGGGAAGATTACCTGCCCATACAAGTAGCTTCCCTCTGCTCTTGTACTAAAAACTACCTACTAGAGCACTCACCTTACTCAGTAAGCCCTCAGGTGAAGTATTACCTCACCTCCAGTACACACATCTTTATTATTTTAAAGGCGAAGGTTTCCGAGGATCGGGATGTCTACCCGCCCATACAAGTAGCATCTCTTTGCACTGATACCAAGAAACTACCTAGCAGAGCACTCGCCTTTCTCAGCAAGCCCCCGGTGGTATGTTTACCTCGCCGCATGCACACACATGCATTCACAATATACTATATCATTATTATTATGTTTGAATTAAATTCACATGCACAACACATCCACACAGGAATCATGCATCTCATACTTCATCTTCCAAAGTCCTCAGTACGTGGCCCACACAGAGCAACTGCATACATGTCAGTATGTGGCCCACACAGGAACCTACGTACTTCTTATCTACATGTGGCCCACACAGGCACCACTACCCACACAAGGTACATAACATGGCCCACACATGCGCCCTTATCCACACAGGATATAACGTGGCCCACACAGGAACCACTACCCACACAGGGTACATAACATGACCTACACAGGCGCCATTATCCACACAGGATTTAACGTGGCCCACATAGGCACCACTCCAGTTTCCGTGACACGTGGCCCACACAGGCACCACTATTCACCAGTATCCAATTCCTATGACCTACCCGTCATACATCAGTAGAACAAGCTCCTCGACCTGCCAATGTCCTACCATTACATTATGACAAGCTCCTCAACCTGCCAACGTCATATCATGATTTATATCTAGGCAATATAACAACCTCCTCATGCCAACGTTATACTGAGATGCATACGAATAACCACACCAGTTAGTTCACATAGACGCATCAATGCATTTCCACACAGAAATCCAATAAATCAATTCATTTCTCACACAGTATCCCAACATATCAATACATTTCCACACAGGAGTCAAACATAACAATTCATTTATCATACCATAATCATTCCAAACATCCCAACACACAAACCCAAATACCATAGTAATTCATATTCAATTTATTAGGAAAAATTGTTCCCATGTCACACGAATTTAATATCATATACAATTATCCCAAATATAAACCTTAAACAAAATCATCATTTTTTTCCCAGTAATCAGGCTATTCTGAAAATCATATAGATAAATAATAAATTTCATATGCTAGTAAATAACTGGTTCGCCTTAATAAAATACTGATATAATTTTATTTCCCTTTACCTAATTCCCTGAATCACGCTTGCAGGGCTCCCAAAATTATACCCGTAGTGCTCACCCGAACCCTGATTCAATCAAATCAACCCCAATAAAATATTATTTTAACCTTTCCTAATTTACAATAATTAAATAATAATTAATTTCTAAATAACCTATTTGTCCTAGTTTTGAGGCTATTCCTACAACGATACCACGAGAAATCCGTTCCGCTAGATTTGTAGAGAATCATCCCTAGACTCTCGTGGTGGTGTCCGATTGCCCATTTGACTTAAAATTTAAGAAAATAAGAATGAGAATTTGCCTTACCCCAGGGGATATGCCCACGTTGCTCCTACGACAAATCCACTTCGGTAGATATGTCAGTGGCGGAGAATGGAGTCTAGTCGTATTTTCGGATTTTCAATTGGGCGAGAATCCGCCGCGAAATCGTAGAAAGAAGAAGAGTGGAGAACGTGAGCTGAGAGATTTTTTTTTTTCTCTTTCTTTCTTTCCTGCTGTTCTGCGCGTGAGGAGTTTTTTTTTTTCTTTCCACTTCCTGTTTGTTCAGGAAGCTTAGCCTTTAAGTTGTCTATTTTTTTTTCTCTCTCCTTTATCTATACTTTACTTTTACATATACTTATATATATACTTATATATATATACTTATATATATATATATATATCCTTATATGTATTTAAATATACATATATATATATATATATATATATATATATACCCAAAATCCTCAAATTTCTTAATTTAATTAATCTTCTTAATAGTAATTAATTAATTTTTTTTTGGGTCGTTGCACTTAGTTTGATATGCTAGTTAGGATACTTTATAATGATAATGCTAAGGAGTACTTTTGTACCCAATTCACTACCTATATGACTAATTATGGTATTATCCATCAATCATGTTGTGCTCACACTCCACAACAAAATGGAGCTATAAAGCAAACAAAAGACATATTCTTGAAATTACTCATACCATATTATATTAAATGGATGTCTCTAAATTTTTTTTGGAGTGACGTTGTGCTCATAACTTGCTCCCTCATCAATAAAATATCATCTTCCGTCCTTGGTGGTAAAATCCCATATTCTGTTATCTTCCCTAAGGCTCCTTTGTCCTCCTATCATCCTCGTATATTCGATTGTGTCTTTTATCCTCCAGTTAACTCCAAGAATGATTTAGTTGGATTCTTAGGCTATCAAATGTATTTTTATAGGCTATTCTTCTACAAAAAATAAGGTTATTAGTGACGGTTTAAAACCGTCACTAATACTTATTAGTGACGACTTAGTCATTATCAGTGATGGTCTCAAATTCATCACTAAAATGGTAGTGACAACTACTTATTAGTGACAAATTTTAAAAACGTCACTAATAATGGAGTATTAGTGACAGTTTTATTCCGTTACTAAAAGCCTAAGACCGTCATAATATATTGTACATTTTCTTGGTTAAAAATCGTCACTAAAGACCAATTATTAGTGACGTCTTTGCAAACCGTCATTAATACTTTGTAGTGGGACTATTAGTGATGGTTTCAAAACCGTCACTATTACTTTAAAATAAATAATTTTTTAAAATCATTTATTAATTCTTGTAAAAACCTATAATTACATTTTAGCATACATAATATTGAACCAGAATTATTGAAAAAGTTCATAAATTGTTCAAAATTCAAATTAAAATTCAAATACAAATTCAAATACAAAACTCCTTTGTGATTAGATAACAAAAAATAAAGAAAAAGTAAAAAACTGCATCTGACTGTAGTGCTTGACATCGTTATGATGTTGTGACAGTCTGCAAACACTACAAAGTAATAATTTTACAAAAAATTAGTATATGATTTTTGACTATATATATATATATATATATATATGTACGTACTATAAGTAAAAATGATTTTATGACAAAATGATCGGACATAGTTAAACAAAAAATCTTATAATTTTAAATAGCTAAGTTTGATCAGTCGGAATTGACCCTACTCGATTTGGACCTCGTATCAACTTGGACACCTGAGTGCTAAAATCTACTAAGTTTACTAAGTTTGTTTGTATTCTAACTTTACTTTTAAGTGTGCAAAAATCTCTCGGCGAAGAGTTTTTGGCCACCATGAGCTTCGGTACATCGAGCTCAATGTGACGGACATGTCGGTATAGACCCCACTCAGTTTGGACCTTATATGCCTAAATTGGACACTTGAGTGCTTAAAATCAACTAAGTTTACTAAGTTCACGTCTAAGCGCATAATTTTCAATCGAGGGATGTATTTCAAGTTATACAGATATAGTTAGATATTTGCAGATTTTATACAGATAGAATATGTGTACATATACAATTTTATTTAAATGATTAGACAGACAGATATATATAATAATATATAGATATTTATTCAGAACAGTATATACAGTGTATATAGAAAGCTATGTTTTCCTAAATGCAATAACACTCAGAGTATACAGATAGATTATACAGATAGAAGATACCAAAAAAATATACAGTTATAACATCAAGATGCTATAGATATTACAGTATTTACAGTACATAAATATAGTGTTATAGTTAATTTGGAAACATAATAAAAACAATATAAAGAGTATAGTATGTATATATATATATATATATATATATATATATATATATATATATAGTTTTAGATCCCTGTGGAAAGGTTACATACAGATACAGTACAGATACAGAATATATAGCACGATACTGATGCTAATACAAATAGAGTGCAACCACATATCTCAGATAGTGTGTGGATACCGTCAACTATGCTCAGAGAGTATGCAGCTCCCCAGTTTGCTGGGTTGAGGGGGCTAGTTTAACAAGGTAGCAGTCAGTCCCGCGCCAAGGAGAGTATGCAGTTTGGTCGGGCTGAGATAGTGTAGAGTATAGTGACCTTCCTGGAGGACCGAACAGGTTAAGTCCCGCCTACAGGCCACACAACCTTGTCATGAGGGGTCAAATCATGACATACAGAGTCCCAAGGAAAGAGCACAATTATTTATATGTATATGTATACAGTTTTACTGCTTTTGTTGTATATAGTATGATATTAACAGTATGAATGATAGAAAGTTCAAATGACACATATATTTTAAGCTACTATACATGTGATATATATGTTTTACAAATTTTCTAGATCATGGAATTTTTCATACTATTATTATGATTTTACGACTCGGTCGCCACACACTAGTAATAGCATATTTCATCTTACTGAGCATTGTCTTACCCTATTACTTTACCATTTTTCAGGTGAGCCAGCTAGGCAAGCAGATCAGGCTCGCAGATAGAGTGATTTCTTGATAGCCCTGGTTTTAAGGTGAGTTTGTGACTGAGTTTTGTATTTTTGAGATAGTTTATACTGGGAGGGAGTCGTTTTATATGATTATGGTCTGAATGTATTGAATTCTGGTATTGTATGGTATATATGACTGTATGATTTATGCTTCCGCTCCTTAGGTATTATGATTATACACAGGATTACCCCAGTGCCTTCTGGGGCCTAAGTTCTATGGTAGGGAGTATCAGATCAATTTATAAAAAAATGATATAAATTTTGTGGTCGTTACAAAAATAATACAACTTTAAACATGACCTTCTTTCCCACCCATGCTTCACTGCGCTACTCTGATCACTGTTATACTCCACATGGCATTAGAAAAATATTAGATAATCATGGGGTGAGACACTTCTCAGTAAGACGGAATAGATTATTATCAGTGTGTGGCAACATGAGTTTTAGTGTATCAAAAACACATCCATTAAATAATTAACTTTAACTTGAGAAATCATGTAAAATTGTACTCACACCTATATATTTAAAAATACTTATTTTCTTCTCAAAACATGCTCTACCTTAATAAATTTCGCTGTATAGATAAATTCACATATATGCATAAAAGATCCTCCCTAAATGGATAATCATATAACACCAAGTAATCACCTAACATGATCGAGTTGTGGGGCCCAAAGGTAGGACTTAGCCATGGTTGGCCTACCACCAAGCTAAGTCAAAATTCTCTTCTATAGTACGATTTTCCTACCGCAGCCTGGTCCGGACTCCAAGAGCGGTCCACAACACTTCGTAGGCCAAATCAACTTCTATTACCAACACTCTTTCTGAGTAGTGTGGTGGCACTGACATATCTCTATAGTTACGATACCAAGCTTATCTCTAGTCCATTAGGGTTCTTAAATCATATAATGCAATTTATAAAATAAAACTGTAACATGATCTCATTTTCAAAAGTTTGTATAAAATTTGACATATTCACAATTCCGTATAAAATATGTTATATCATATCTCTGTATAAAACTGTCATTTCATATCTCGACATTAGCCGTTTGAGCTGAATTTGGCATAAAGTCGTCTGAAATGAATTTGGCATAAAGTCGTCTGAAACGAATTCGGCATAAAGCCGTTTGAACTGTTATTTCATAACTCTGTAAAAATCTGTCTTATCATAATTTTGTGTAAAACTATACTTTGTTGTATATTTTCATAAAATATTCCAACAGGTTTATTTATGTTGTAACATATTCATTACTCATGCTACACAATTTGAGTGATAATTCATAACAGAATAATCTGCCTGAGATGACTATATTCTTCTACTGAAAAAAAATAGTATAATCATCTAATAATCTGCCTAGGATAATTATATTTTTTTGTTAAAAAATAATGGTATAATCATCTCTAGGGTTTTATTTAAACTCAAATACCTAGTTTTTCCCAAAACATACATATAATAAATGCAAAATTTTCATTTCCATATGCCTGAATACTCAGAAAAACATATATATTATTCCAAAATATTCCCAAAAAATATGATATAATCAAACCCTTGTAGTTTAATTTAACTTCCAAAATATTCCCAAAAATCTAATATAATCAAACCTCAAACCCCTATAGTTTAATTTAACTCAGACATATTTTTTTAAAACAAACTAAACATAAATATATTTAATTTCACATACTCAATTTAAATCGGACATACTTTACTTAACATAAACCTAATTAAATTCACATACTCAAAATTTTATGGGGAATATTTTAAAATAAACCTGACATAATCTATTCCCCTTACCTTAGCTTTGGAGTGGTGCCTATGATGTCCCTACGATGAATCCATTCTGGTTAAAATGTTCAGGGGCGGAGTTAGGACCCGAATATGGTGTTTGTTTTTTGATTTGGTTGGGAAATGAAGAGAAATCTTAGGGAGAGAGAAAGAGAGATATTGAGGAGAGAGAGAGAGAGAGCTCAAGGCCAAATAAAAGGGAGGGAGAATTGATTTCCAATTGATACTTCAGGATGCTTCCTGAAGTATCCCTCAATATATATATATATATATATATATATATATATGTAATATAAAATTATTATTGTATTATATCTTTATACTAAATGATATTATATTAATATATACCATTATACTATATTCTATTACTTAATAATTATTCTTATTATGTTAATTATTATTATTATTTTCAACACTTTCATGCATATTATTTTTGGGGTCATTACATTCTCCCCTCCTTATAAAAATTTCATCCTTGAAATTTGCTACATATAACTTTGAATAAAATCATTTGTAAACCCAGTAAGTTTGAATTGAACCCGTAAATAATTCTATCAACAACTAGTAACTAACCTGAACCGATGGATTACACGTCCTATTCTTATACCCCTTATCTCAGCATCAACACTCAACATCTTTAATTCTCATTTCCAGTTCCCAAAGATATAACACTGACATAACCTTTCTCTCTCTCAACAGATAATACATTCTGGATACTTCTTTTAAAAATGGCACCGACAAAATTCAGTAACCAAATTACAATACGGTTAGGATCCCTAGTAACCACCCCCTTATCATCTTCTAACTCCAAAATAAAATTCCTTCCGAATAAAGAGGTATATAAGGCTTTTATCATCTGAATACAATTCAAATTTGATTCCATATAGGTATGAACACTATAATTTTAATGCAAACATAATAGCGGCTAATTCTAGGTCATGGGTTGGATAATTGCGCTTGCAAGGCTTTAAGTGTCATAATCCATAGGCAACCACCTTTTCCTTTTGCAACAATACACATCTCAATCCATTCAAGGAAGCATCTATAAATACAACATAACGATCCTTTTTGTTTGGAAGAGTTACTGTTGGAACTATTGTTAATCGATGTTTTAATTATTGAAACTCTCATCCACATTCTTCACTCCACACAAATTTTCTTTCCTTTCCTTGTCAACTCAATTAGTGGCATAGATAATCTTGAAAAATTCCACACAAACCTGTGATAACACCCTGCCAAACCCGGGAAGTTATGAATTTAAGCCACATTTTTAGGAATTTCGCACTAGTTGTCTAGAACTCACATCTCTCGTTTAGCATATAAATGATGCTCCCAAAATGTTTGTAAAGTTAATCACCAATGTTGTTCATGCTCTTCTTGAGTCTTTAAATATATCAAAAATCATCTATAAAAACTATAATAAATTGATCCAAGTATGGTTGAATAACTTGATTCATCATATCCATGAAAATGCAAGGTGCATTGGTAATCCCCAAATGGTAACACAATGAACTTGTAGTGATCATACTATGTACTAAATTCCGTCTTTGGGATGTTTAATTCCCAAATCTCAATTGGTGATAATTTGATTGTAAGCCAATCTTCAGAAATTTTGGGATTTTGCAAATTAATCAATTAGTCCACCAATTCTTGGAAGTTGATACCAATTCTTAATGTAACCCGATTCAACTTTTAATTATCAATGCATAGCCTCAAAGACCCCTTATATTTCTTAGCAAATAACACAGGTGCAACCAATGGTGATACACTAGATCGAATAAATTCCTTGTCAAGGAAATCTTCTAGTTGCACCCTAGGTTGCCTTAGCTTAACTAATGTCATTCTATATGAAGCAATCAACATGGGCTCCGTTCCTAGCACCAAATCAATATTGAATTAAATCTCCTTTTGGAGGCAGGCCCAATAAATCATCTAGAAAAATATCTAGAAATTCATCACCTATGGGTAAAGAAGTTAGGGTTTCATTAACTTGTTTATTTTCTTTCATTGCTGTTACAAACCCCAGACATGTGCCCAAATTCCATCCTTTCACAAGCACTTAATATATCAAACATAAAAGCTTGTTAGTTGGAAAGAAACCGTCACTCCATTTGGATCTCTGAGTACTACTTTCTTTTGGAAACAATCAACTAAGTGTATAATAAATAGATAACCACTCCATTTATAGGATTACATCATAATTCACAATATCCATGTTAAAAAGTTGACTAGGAAGTCATTCCCACCAATATTTAAAATGCATGTCTGCATATTCTGTCCATATATATAATCTTCTCCAGCATAATTGGTTTATCTACAAAATAGCTCTTAACCAAAACCTCATCATCGAAGTCCAGTTCAACTTCTGAAACACAAGGAAATGGTGCACCTCCATGAGCCTCGTAATAGATGCTTCATTTTGTAACATTAGATTTAAGGATATATGAAAAGAAAACTTACCAAAACTAAGGTATCTGAAGCCTTCGTTATCGTGCATCACCTCACTAAAGATTTTGGAAACCCCTGGTACAAAACATAATTGTAAGGCAAAGAAACTTCCCTACATGCAATGATACAGGATCATTATTCAATAACTTTAATTCTTCATTACAATCCCTAAAAACTAATGTATGCAGACCTTCATAGACTTACGTTTGGAAGATAAGGAAATTGAATTAAGAAACCCAATTAAACAAAAATATCAATTTCCTAAATAACCTAAAGTCTTGCTTCCTAAGTAAAAGAATCCTAGAATTCTTCATATTTGCCCCCACTGAAATCAACATAAATAAATAACCAAATATACCATTAATATTAGGAAGTTAATAATAATCTCTCGATTACAAACTGCATTATTTTTCCATTATCAGGAAGAATTCAACCTCAAACTTTAAAACGCAAAAGATGAATAACAAAGACCACAACTACACTTGCCTTCTCCAAACCCACAATCGCCAGCAACTCTTGCAAGAACCTTTGCTATTCATTTGTAAATCCAACTCTATAAACTTACCATTCTAATTTTCTTTTGTCCACATCCAAGTCTTTATCTCGCTAAATTTTGTAATGAGTACTTTCCTTCAATTTTCAAAAGAGAAGGCAAACATTCACAAATCCATCTAACCACCAAATACAAAAATCTAACTCCATTAGCTGTAAATTTGGATTTTCTCCTCCAAGCAAACAAAACACCCTATCCAAACTTTTCCACTTGCAAATTGAAGGGTTCTCTTTCAATCTGACACTATTTTGTGGAAGTTTCGCTTCCATACTATATATGTGTGCTCGTTTATTTGAATTTTAATTCCATAAATTAAAGAACTTTGATAGTTTCCAACTAAATTTTTCCTTAGATCATCAACTTAATATATTGGATTATCTTATTAAAGAGATGTAAGAATTGTAACTTCCAAATCTGAGATGACTGACCCGACTGATCATGGGACAAGTCATAAGACACCTTATGCATTGTAGTTTTTTTTTTTTTTTTTACATGTTGATATTCTCTTGGGTGTTGCATACATTTCTATGGGCTCGTAATATGATTTATTATTGCAGGATCTTCTCACACTCACCTGAATTAATTATTCTTCATATCATTTGGTGTGTGTCCTCATTTAATTTACATTTATCAAATTCTCTTTTGTTTTCTTAAACAAATTTAAAAGATCTTCAATCTTTGAAATTATAATTTCATGGGATACATGACTCATAGGCTACAAGAAAAATTATCCTCTATTCCTCTTTCAATTGAACAAAATCTAAATTTATTTCCATGACATTTTTTTATTGCAGACTAAAATTGAATTTTGACCCTATACTTTCCTTAGAAAGTGACCTAAAGACCCATGGCTGACTTATGAAAATATGGAAAGATTGAATATTTTCTTTAAGCACAAGAAACACGAGAGAGAATAATGCATACAAAAGAACTATAATTTTTCATGAAACCTAAGGATAATTAGTATCCACAAGGACTTCACCATTGAAGAACCCCTGAGATTTCTAATCATTAAAATCTGAGGATAACCACTAACATTCTTTCTGTTGCTCTCAAATCCATGCACAATAAATTATAAAGGAAACATAAAGAGCTAGGAGTATACTCTAATATGCATAGGTGCACACATTCCAAAAATACACAAAATTCTATTTCAAATATTCCCTTATTGCAAATGGTAGCTCATTCCTTATAGTGACTATTTACACAAGACATGATCATAGTGCAGCATTCCAGGAGAAAAACGTCAATGGTTTGTCGTGACTTTTCTAGAACTGCCGGTTGTTTCAGAAAAATTTATAGAAAACCTTCGATGAATTTCTACTTTCAGCTATGAGTAGAAACTCCAAAATTCCAATTTGCTTGTTATAATTTACTTTGCTATGCATCCTACATTCGATCACTCATACAACACCTAGCCTACCCATTCCTATCCTCATCCTACTTCATACCTATACTCTAGTAATAATCATCCCTAGAGTCTACAGAATCTATATCCTAAGCTCTGATACCAAATTGTGATGACCCGAAAAATTTTGTTCAATTTCTCTGATACCACTTGTAACAACCTGAATATTTCATATTATAATAATCACTAAAACAAACAGCGAAAGACCTTAAATGCAAATTACCAGAGTACTAAACCATCCCAATATAACAATATCAATCCCATTATCACAATAAAGATATGAACTCATTAACAACATAAACAAAATAATACAACTCTAAACACGACCTTCTATCCCACTTACGTTTCACTGCGATACTCTGATTACTGTTATACTCCACATGACATCTGAAAAATATTGGATAATTATGGGGTGAGACACTTCTCAGTAAGACGGAATAGATTATTATCAATGTGTAGCAACATGAGTTTTAGTGTATTAAGAACAAATCCATTAAATAATTAAATTTAACTTGAGAAATCATGTAAAATTGTACTCACACCTATATATTTAAAAATAATTACTTTCTTCTCAAAACATGCTCTGACTTAATAAATTTCACTATATACATAAATTCACATATATGCATAAAAGATCCTCCCTGAATGGATAACCATATAACATCATATAATCACGCCACATGATTGGGTTGTGCGGCCCGAAGGAGGGACTTAGCCATGGCTGGCCTACCACCAGACTAAGTCAAAATTCTCTTTCTACAGTACGATTTTCCTACCGCAGCCTGGTTAGGACTCGAGGGACGGTCCACAACACTTCGCAAGCCAAATTGACTTCCATTACAAACACTATTTCTGAGCATTGTGGTTGTACTGACATATCTCTATAGCTAAGGTACCAAGCTTATCTCTTGTCCATCAGGGTTCTTAAACCATATAATGCAATTTATAAAATAAAACTGTAACATGATATCATTTTCAAAATTCTGTATAAAATCTGACATGTTCACAATTCTGTATAAAATCTGTTGTATCATATCTCTGTATAAAACTATCATTTCATATCTCGACATAAGCCTTCTAAACTGAATTCGATATAAAGTCGTCTGAACTGAATTCGGCATAAAGCTGTCTGACTTGTTATTTCATAACTCTGTAAAAATCCATCATATCATAATTTTGTGTAAAACTATACTTTGTTGTATATTTTCATAAAATATTCTAACAGGTTTATTTATGCTGTAACATATTCATTACTCATGCCACAAAATTTGAGTGATAATTCATAACATATAATCTGCCTAGGATGACTATATTGTTCTACTAAAAATATTAGTACAATCATCTGATAATTTTCCTAGGATAATTATATTTTTCTGCTGAAAATAATGGTATAATCATCTCTAGGGTTTTACTTAAACTCAAATACCTAATTTTTCCCAAAACATACATATAATAAATTCAAAATTTCCATTTCCATAGGCCTAAATACTTAGAAAAACATATATATTATTAAAAAATATTCCCAAAAATCTGATATAATCAAATCCCTATAGTTTAATTTAACTTCCAAAATATTCCCAAAAATCTGATATAATCAAATCCCTGCAGTTTAATTTAACTTAGGCATATTTAAAAAAAAAAAAAAAACTAAACATAGATATAATTAATTTCACATACTCAATTTAAATCGGGCATACTTTATTTAACATAAATCTAATTAAATTCACATACTCAAAATTTAATCGGGACTATTTTAAAAAAAATCTGACGTAATCTATTCCCCTTACCTTAGCCCTGGAGTGGTGCCTACGACGTGCCAACGATGAATCCACTCCGGTTAAAATGTTCAGGAGCGGAGCTGAGACCTGAATATGGTATTTGTTTTTCAATTTGGCCGAGAAATGAAGAGAGAGAGAGAGAGAGAGAGAGAGAGAACTCACGACCAAATAAAAGGGGGGAGATTTGATTTCCAATTGATACTTCAGGATGCTTCCTGAAGTATCCTTACATATATATAAATATATACCAATTGATACTTGAGGATGCTTCCTGAAGTATCCTTACATATATAATATAAAATTATTACTACATTATATCTTTATACTAAATGATATTGTATTAATATATACCATTATACTATATTCTATTACTTACTTAAAAAATATTCTTATTATGTTAATTAATCATCATTAGTATTATTATTATTATTATTATTATTATTATTATTATTATTATTATTATTATTTTCAACACTTGCATGCATATTATTTTTGGGGTCGTTACACATGGGGTGGTCGGTGGCAGACCTTAGGGGTATAGATCCATCTATTTGTATGCATCAGATTCACCTTAAGCTGAATGCTAAACCTGTTTGTGAGATGCAGCCGAGGTTAAACCCCAATATGAAGGATGTGGTGTTGAAGGTAGTGATAAAACTCCCAGATATTGAAATAATATTTCCTATTTTTGATAGTGAGTTTGTGAGGCCCAGCAGGTGGTTCCCAAGAAATCGAGAATCACAATCATTGAAAAAAATAAGGGTGAAGGTATCCCCACTCGCATCACTAGTGGGTGGTGGGTGCGCATCGATTATCTAAAGCTCAATAACCTCACCTGCAAGGACCACTTCCCATTGTCATTCATTAATCAAATCCTTAGAAAGGCTAGCGTGCCAGAACTTCTTCTATTTTTTGGATGGGTACTCCGAGTGTAATCAAGTTGCGGTCCACCCAAATGATTAGGAGAAGACCACCTTCACCTGCCTATTCGGGGCGTTTGCCTATAGTAGGATGCCTTTTAGGCTATACAATGCACCTGTGACCTTTCAACAGTGTATGCTAGCCATTTTCTCTGATATGGTTGAAAAATTCCTCGAGGTGTTCATGGATGACTTTTCTGTGTTCGGACCCTCCTTTGTTGCATGCTTGGAAAACCTATCTAAAGTTCTCAAAAGATGCGTGGACACGAACCTAGTATTGAGTTGGGAAAAGAGTCATTTTATGGCTTAAGAGGGCATAGTGTTAAGACATATTGTTTCCACTAGGGGGATCGAACTCGATAGAGCCAAGGTAGAGTTAATTTCAAAACTTCCTCCCCCTAGCTCCATTAAACAAGTTTGGTTGTTCTTAGGGCACACTGGTTTCTACCAACAATTCATCAAGGATTTTAGCGAAATTTCTCAGCCCTTGACCAACTTGTTAGTCAAAGATGCACCCTTTGAGTTCGATAAAATTGTCTAATTGCATTTGAAACTCTTAGGACTCTTCTTTCTACCACTCTCATCATGCAACCCCCAATTGGTCTCTCCCTTTTAAGATCATGTGCGATGCGTCGAATTACATTGTAGGGGCCATGTTGGGCCAACAAGCTAACAAATTGCCCCATGTGATCTACTACACTAGTAAGAATCTTCAAGGACCCTAATTAAACTGCACTACCACCGAGAAAGAGCTTCTAACAGTAGTCTTCGAGCTTGATAAGTTTTGCTCATATCTCCTAGGGTCAAAGGTCTTCATTTATTCCAATTATGCTACTTTGTGGTACCTTCTTACCAAGAAAGAGACCAAACCTAGGTTGATTAGGTGGATTATGCTTTTACAGGAGTTCGATTATGAGATTTGGGATAGGAAAGGGATAGAAAATCATGTAGTCGATCATTTGTCCCTCATTCTACCCCTATTCAGTCCAAGACTCCTTCCTTGATGAGCAATTCTTCACAGTGTCTTCTAAGCTCCCATGGTTCGCTATGATTGTGAACTACTTAGTCATGGGAGTCATTCATCACGATTGGACACACTGGGAGAAAGCCAAATTCTTCTCCTAAGTGCACCATTATATATGGGAAGACCGTGACCTTTTCAAAATTTTCCTAAATTCAATAATTCGATGATGTGCTCCTGAAAGTGAGTAACCCCACATACTTAAGTTCTGTCATATGTTAGAGTGCATTGGTCACTTTAGTGGGAAGAAAATACCATCCAAAGTGCTTCAAAGAGGATTCTTTTGGCCTACACTTTTCCAATATGCTCAGGTGTTTTGCAGAGCATATTTGAGGTGTCAGCAGACTGGGAATACCTCTCGGTGTGACATGATGCCTTTTACACCCTATTCTAGTAGTCGAGCTCTTTGATGTTTGGGGTATCGAATTTTTGGGTTCATTCCCTACTTCTAAAGGGTATGAGTACATACTTGTTGCGGTGGACTATGTTTAGAAGTGGGTAGAGGTGGTCGCGACTAGGACCAATGACCATCGAATGGTTGTTAAATTTCTTAAGGGTCTCTTAAGTCGTTTCAGTCCCCCCCGAGCTATCATTAGCAATGAGGGAACTCATTTCCTCAATAGTAATTTTGCAGCACTCTTTCTCAAATATCCCATCACTCATAAGGTAGCCACTTCGTACCATCTGTAGACTAGTGGACAGGTTGAGGTATGAAATCGTGAAATCAAACGCATCCTTGAGAAAACTATGAGGCTAGATAGAAAAGATTGATCGTCTCGGCTAGATGATGCTCTATGGGTGTATAGAACAGCCTACAAGAACCCTATCAGTATGTCCCCATATCGATTGGTATACGGTAAGGTCTATCACCTCTTGGTTGAGTTAAAGCATAAGTGTTGGCCTTATAGGACTTAAAATCTTGTTATCTTGTTTTGATACTAACAAACAAGTGGAACTTAACATTCTTGTGTGAGTAATGTTATCTTAGGGCTCATATATGAGAAAGTAGGTCAAAGTGCTCACAAAGATCAAATGAAACTTAAAAGAGTCAAAGCATGGATTTAAAGATGATATTTTAAAACTTGAAGAAAATGAGGACATAGATGATAAGCCAAAGAAAAGTTAGAAGTCAAAAGAGTAAAATAAAAGCAAAGAGAAAGAGCTCAAAAAAAGACAAAGCATGAAGACTCAAGAAGTGAAAAGTCTTAGAAGTCTTTATGTAAGTACTTTAATGTTTAAATATCATTGGAAATATTATAAAGCTTTTAAGTTAACCTATTGGACCTAAATACCTTTTAAAATATTTGGAAAATATTTTTATAAGGTCAAAATATATTTCAAAAAGGTTAAAACTATTTTTGGAATGAAAAGCACCAAAAAGAGGTTTTTCCAAATGCTGTCATTTTTCATACATACGCTTTGAGGGGCATTTTTATTTACCAAAGACTCCTTAGTTTAAAAAGTGTTCAACACAAAAGTAATAAGATTTTCTCTTCTCTTTCGTTTGAAACCAAGAACACCTAATTTGGAGTTATGTATAAAAAGTTATGACTAAAATATTGAAGCGGGGTCAAAGTTGTTAGCCAACTGAACACTGTTCACAGGGGGAACTTCAAATGACTGAACAGTAGACAGAACCACTTTAGACGACCAAAGTGTAACTTCAAACATCTGAAGAACTTCTTCAGATGACTGAAGTTTAAGTTCATTCATCTGAAGATTTTTGATGAAATTCTTTAAAGAGGCAGAACCACCTCAGATAACTGAACCCGAGACTTCAGTCATTTGAACACTATTAACGGGCAGAAATTTTAAAAGTTTTATTAAATATCCGTTGCTTGGGCTCCAAACTTTTTAAAATCTTGGCAAACACTCCAAGCAAACTTTAGCAACATGGAAACAAGTATGATTTCCTATAAATAGATGGTTTTCCAAATCAAAACTCGTCCAAGAATTGAAATTTTTGATTAAGAAGCTGAAAGCACTCTTGTTCTTACAAAGCTTTCTTGTTCACTCATTGCAAATCTCTTTTACTGAGATATTCTGAAGTGCTGATCCTTCCTCCTTTGAATTCCTACTGCTAATCCTCATCTAAGAAGGATATTGGTGAATTCTACACTTGAGCTTCATTCTATTTCATATTGATATTTCTACATTGAAGTATATAGTGCTGAAATTGTACTAACTTGCTCTTTGTGAGAGTATATTTATATGAAAATTATATCTTGTTTCTTGTAGTTCTTTGACGTTCCAAGGATTGTTTGGATCGTTGGCTAAGCAAGGGGATATTTCTTAGAGAGGCGGGCTCTAACCTAAAGGAGTGACCAAACAAGGGGACATCATTTGGAGAAGGCAGACTCTAGCCTTAACCAAGGAGTATTGTAAAGGTTTGTTCCACTTGTTAAAGGAACAGGTTTAGTGAATTCTTTGGTGGTTTGCCAAGGCGAGGATGTAAGTTAGGTATAAGTCGAACCTCGTAAAAATCCCGATTTCACTCTCTCTTTTCCTTTACTCTTTATTTTCAGTTCATATACAACTGCGTGGATGTTTTAAATATCTAAATCATACATACTACATATATTTGGAAATCAAGTAAACTTAAAGTCCATTTTTTATTTGGGTTGCGGAAACCGAAAAGAAGTACGTTGGTTACACCATATCTTGCGAAAACCATACGGGAGTACGTTAGTTGGTTAACGTCCCAAAGATAAATAAACTAAGAGTTTATTTGAATTCTAAATATTGAGAAGAGTGTGGATATTGTGTTGATTGAATGTTATGTTACACATCTTATTGAAGAAGCAAATCTATCAATACAAGGCTTTATATCAGCAAATACAAATTTTGTATATACATGGCTTATATAAACAAACAAATCATATTAAGTTCTTATATTACCAAAGTGTTGAATGTATTAATTTTGTTTTGGGTGTTTACTTTCAAATTGTGATTGATTGGTTTGGTTAAATGATTACTTGGATGATTGATTACTTGGATGGTTGAATGATTGTATGATTAAAGATTGAATTAAGAAATAAGATTTTGTTGAAAGTTTGAAAAATCAACAAGAAGTTAAGAATTCATTAAAAAGACTTAAAAGAAATTAATACTTCTTAAATAGAATTAAAAGAAAGTTTTAAAATCCAATTCACCCCCCCCCCTCTTGGGACTACACCTTACTTTTCAATTGGTATCAGAGCAGGGTTATAGCAAATCTTAATTAGTAGCTATAAAAAGATCTTAATGGCTAACTTAGGCATAGCTCCTTTTGGAGAGGGACAATCTTCTACTAGGCCACCAATCTTTTGTGGACACAACTATACATTTTATAAAAAGAGAATGTAAATATACCTTCAAACCATGGATTGGAAAGCTTGGGAGTTTGTCATGGATGGTGATCTAATTCCTACCATATTAGTAGATGGAAAACAAATACCTAAGGAAAAGAAAGACATGACTAAAAGAGATTATAAAATGTTGCAAATAAACTCTAGTGCTATGAATGCTTTATATTGTGCTTTAGATGCAAATGAATTTAATAGAGTAATGGCTTGCAAATCAGCTAAGGAAATATGGGACGAGCTTGAAGTCACTTACGAAGGCACTATAGATGATAGGGATAATAGGATTGATTTGCTTACAAGTGAATATGAAGCCTTTAGGATGAACTCGGATGAATCCATAACTAATATGTTTACTAGGTTCACTCACATAATCAATTCCCTAAATGCACTAGGAAAAACCTACACTACTTATGAGATGATAAGGAAAATTCTTAGAGGGCTGCCACCTAAATGGGAACCAAAAGCCACTGCTATAACGGAAGGAAGAAATCTGAAAACCACTTCCTTAGATGAGCTTATAGGTTCTTTACTCACATATGAAATGGCAATGAATGAAAAGAGTGGAAAAACCAAAGCCCAAGATTCAATAGTGTTGACCTTATAGGTCACACCCTGGTTTTGATAATGACAAATACAATTGTATTTAATAAATATCTAGTCATGTGCAGGTTCATATTAGCATATCTTCAGTGGCACGTGAAAAGCTCAAAGACATGAAGACAATTTCATACTCTTAATTGTAATGGTTTTTAAATGAAATTTGTCTGTAATAGTAATTAGGGTTTTCGGTTTGTAATAAGCACACACATCACATGCATGATTTAATTTGTAAGCTCAAACCGAACCATGGATGAGATAGGACCTTAGAGTGCACCTTCGGTCGACCGACACCGAACATTCTCGGTGTTTCCAAATTGGACCCCAAGTGACCTTAGGACACATACATATGTCACATATGTTTATTAGGCACTTGAAATAGACTTATTTGGGTCAATTCGGGACCGAAATGCACACTTAGTGCACTTTCGGTCGACCGGCCAATTCAGTTCAATTTGGCCCGGTCGACCGAAACCAGTCCGGGTCAACTATTTGACCCAGGCCCGATCGACCGAGCCCTTATAGGTCATTTGACCTCGGTCGACCGAACCACCTAGGAGTCAACAGTTTGACCTCCCGGTTGACCGACCAGATTTGTACTCCAACTACCTGGTCGACCGAGGGGTCTTGGGAGGATTCCCAACTGGCTGGTCGATCGAGCCATGCAGTTCAAAAAGGGGCCGGTCAACCGAACCTCGAAAATTTGGCAAATCGCCCTCTCCGGTCGACCAAGCCACTTAGTTCAAAATACCCTTGGTCAACCAAGCTACTTGAGTCCTGGTTGACCGAACCATTTTTGGTCGACCGGACCTCTCGGGTTGGTCCTATTTTTATCGCGGTTAATAATTTTTTTAACAGGGTTAAATTATCTTAAGTGTCATTAAACTTTTCCAATAATTCCTAATAAGTCCCCAACGGTCAAAATTTTCAGCATGTCTATATATACTCCTTCATTTGGTGGATTAAACACCGATTAACAAAAAGATTAAGAAATCCTCTCTCAAGCAAAAAAAAAATATTCTATCTTGCCTCTCAGTGCTCAAATCTTTTTGAAACCTACTCAAGCTTACCTTCTTCTTCCATCCATATTTTTTGTAAGTGTATTGAGTATTGTTATCTATAGGTTTGCTCTCCATATTGTTGCACATTTGAATCGATCTTTTGAGAGCATAACCTAAGTTTTCTTAGGAGGCTTTGCCAATAAGCCTACCCTAAGAAAGACTTGTGGTGACTTCCCAAGTATTGCATTCTCATTGCAATATCTTAGGAAGTTCGTATTTTGTTTGGGGCTCGCAAAAATACTTTCAAACATATTCGAATATCTTGTGGTGTTCATATTGATATATTTGTGAAAAGGTATTTGTGTGTGTGATATATTAATCTTTGTAGTAATATCCATTCAAATCTATATCATTTGCTTAAGTACAAGGATTACTTATATCTTGTAGTCCAAGCATATATATATATATATATATATATATATATATATATATATATATATTCATGGGATTGGCACATTCTATTGAGTTATATTATTGAGGCCTGTTTAATACTCTGTGTGAACACGTTTGTTTGAACACTCTAAAATACACAGATTATCATTGACACTCTCACGTACTTGCTACACTGATAGAAAACATTGTTGAGAGTTGAAATACTTAGACCACACAGAGCTTACATTATTAAATTATCTGTGGTGTTTGTGTGTGTGCGCATTTGTGGTACAAATCTGCTTTACGTGAAAGCACTCTTGTATTGTACCTTTGATTGTAAATCTGAGAGATTCCAGGCGTGGCCTGAGGGGGCGGTAATCCAGCCCGGTAAGGATTGTTGTAAAGGTTGAGGTCAATCCTGTGGTAATTTGACCTGGTTTGTATAGGTGCTGCTCCACCCGTTTAAGTGAGCAAGGTATTGTGATAATCCTTGTGCTGGTTAGCCAAGGCGGGGACGTAGGCAGTTGGCCGAACCTCGATAACATATCTGCGTGTCATCTTCTCTTTACTACTTTCTGGTGCTTGAATGATTGTTTAAACTGTTTTATTTAATTTCAGGTATATTTACATTATTTGCACTAGATTGACCCTAGGCTTGTGAACATACTGCTGCTAGGAGGAATACCTAGAAGATAAAATTTTAAAATACCAATTCACCCCCCCTCTTGGGTTCACGGTAAAGCTAACAAATAGCCTTTAAAGCTTTAAAAGAAAACTCAAGTAGTGAAATGGATGAAGATGAAGAAGCCTTCATATCTAAAAAGCTAGCAAGGATACTAAGAAGGAGGAACAAATTCAAGAGAAGTAATCAAAACTCCAAATTAGAAGAAGAAGTCAGTAAGAAATCAAAGAACAAAACTCCTACGTGTTATAATTGTAACAAAGTTGGACATATAAAATTGGAATGTCCACTACTAAAGAAAGAGTCTAAGAAGAAAAAGAAAAAGGCCATGAAAGCCACTACTTGGGACATGATGAGTACAAGTAGTTCTGAAATTGAATCAAGTGACCAAGAGGTTGCTTATATGTGCTTTATGGCTTGGGACGATGAGGAAAGCTCTACAGCCAAATCCTTAGATAATTCTTGTAGTAATTCTTCAAATGAATCCAATGATGAGGGTATGTCATCTTATGAAGAACTACAAAATAATCTATTCAAAGTACATAAGATGCTGATCAAAGTAAATAAACAAAATGCTTCATTGAAGAATAAGAATGAAGGTATAATGAAAGAATTAGAATCCCTTAAGAATGCTGAAAGGGAAAAGAATTCAAGGGTCAAGAAAATTGAAAATAAGTATGATGTTGCAATGAAAGAATTAGAAGCTAAAACTCTTGCTGAAAAAGAAAACGACTTGAAAATTAAAGAATTATAATGCATGAATGAAAAAATGATAGAAGACCTTAGATCCCTATCCTCTACAGTATATGAGAAAGATATATATATTTTTGAATTAGAGGATAAAATAAGAAAATTATCTCCAGAATTAGAAAAATCACTAAAGAAGGTTGACAACAAGAAAAAGATAGAAATAAATGATCTCAAGAATCAAATTGAAGATAAAGAGAAGATAATTCATAACTTCACTAAAGGAAAGGCTAATTTTGATAAAATGATAGGCTTGCAAAGGATGACTTTGATTTTAACGGGGTTGAAAATACAAAGAAAAAGAATTTTTACATGGGATATTTTTCGAAAGCCTCCAAAAACTATGCTACCACATCTAGTAATGCCTACACTAATACAATATGCTATAAATGTAAGCAAAAAGGGCATATAAAGTTTGAATGTCCATTTAAGAGAAAGGGTGTGAAAACTAAACAAGTATGGAGAATTAAGGAAACATCCTTTATTAAACCAAGCGGACCCAAGAAAGTATAGGTACCAAGATGAAAGACTAATTTATAAAAAAAAAATTTCATGGATTAAGTCATTCCCCTTTAAAAATTAAGAAAGCAACTTAAATTCATGATCAACAAACGAACTAGTTGAAATAGAAAAACTTAAAGATGAGTTTAAGAGCTTATTATAACAAATTCAAAATTGCATTGTTGGCTAAAATCATAGGATGATTTTTTACAAGGCTTAACTTAAGAAAAATATTAAGAAATATCAAATTGAGCGTATTACATAAGTGCTTTGATTAAGAAAAAAGATATTTGAGAATGAAAGCTGATATGCTACATGCTTACATGCCTATATGATATGCTATATGCTACATGTGTATGACTTGACTTGACTTGACTTATATTGAAATTTTATGGCTCACTATAGTGAAAATTTGAGCATGAGATTATTGAGCAAAAGCATGATTTTTGATATAAGATTAATCCTTGACCATGCATGCTATTGATGAATCACGTGGATATACTTACTGCTCTTTATATTGGTATCCATGAGCTATGAAAGATATTTTTGATATCCATGAACTATGCATGATGTGATATTAGCTTTGCTATCTATAAAGTATTTTTGTAATCACATTTTAAAATTTTAATTGGTATCACAATTTAAAAGGCTCAATTGGTATCACAAATTGATAATTAAGAATGATAAGCATAATTGAACTCATGAGCATGTTATGATATTGATGATAACATGATATTGGTATTTGATGAGTGTGTTCATGAGAACATACAATATATGAATCAATATATAAAGCATGGATAATAAACTTAAAAGCATAATTGGTATCAAATCTGAATGTATTAAATTCAGGGGGAGTATTATGACTTATTGCTTGTATTATGTTTCTTCCCTAATTAATAAATTGGAATCATGGAATAAATAATTGGTATCATGAATTATTATGCATGCTGAAGTTTTAAAGAACTATATTTTTTTATTGTTGCTCATAGCCTTAGTATTTAAAGGCTTACTCTTTTTGATCGATATCAAAAGGGGGAGAAGTTTTAGGCAGCAAAAATTAAGCATGATATTAAAAATTGGAGGCTTACTCAAATTTATATCTAAAGGAGGACAAGTACTTGATATTGATTGATATTAATATTGAATAATGTGATTTTGATATATGAGCATGATAGTAAAAGAGTTTTTGAATTTGATCATGATATTGTTAAGTTTGTCAATATGATGCTTATTGAAAGAGGGAGCCTTTTTAAGGCTTACTCAAATTTTTGCTCCTTGTTTTCCATCATCAAAAAGGGGGAGATTGTTGGCCTTACAAGACTTAAAATCTTGTTATCTTATTTTGATGCTAACAACAAGTGGAACTTAACATATTTGTGTGAGTAATGTTATCTCAGGGCTCATATATGAGAAAGTAAGGTCAAAGTGCTCACAAAGATCAAATAAAATTTAAAAGAGTCAAAGCATGGATTTAAAGATGATATTTTAAAACTTGAAGAAATTGAGGACATGGATGATAAGCCAAAGAAAAGTTAGAAGTCAAAAGAGTAAAAGAAAAACAAAGAGAAAGAGCTCAAAGAAAGACAAAGCATGAAGACTCAAGAAGTGAAAAGTCTTAGAAGTCTTTATGTAAGTACTTTAATATTTAAATATCGTTTGAAATATTATGAAACTTTTAAGTTAACCACTTGGGCCTAAATACCTTTTAAAATACTTGGAAAATATTTTTATAAGGTCAAAAGACATTTCAAAAAGGTTAAAACTATTTTTGGAATGAAAAGCACCAAAAAGAGGGTTTTCCAAATGCAGTCATTTTTCATACATCAGCATTGATGTGCATTTTTATTTATCAAAAACTCCTTATTTTAAAAAGTGTTCAACACAAAAGTAATAGAATTTTATCTTAGCTTTCGTTTGACACCAAGAACATTTAATTTGGAGTTATGTATAAAAAGTTATGACTAAAATACTGAAGCGAGGTCAAAGCTATCAGCCAACTAAACACTATTCACGGGGGGAAATTCAGATGACTGAACAGTAGACAAAGCCACTTCAGATGACTGAAGTGTAACTTCATACATCTAAAGAATTTCTTTATATGACTAAATTTTAAGTTCAGTCATCTAAAGATTTTTGCTGAAATTTTTTAAAGAGGCAGAACCACCTCAGACGACTGAACCCGAGACTTCAGTCGTCTGAACATTGTTAACGGGCATAAATTTTAAAAGTTTTAATTTTTAAATATCCATTGTGTGGGCTCCAAAATTTTTAAAATCTTGGAAAACACTCCAAGGAAACTTTAGCAACATGGAAACAAGTTTGATTGCCTTATATAGATGGTTTTCCAAATCAAAATTCATCTAAGAATTGACAAATCTGACTAAGAAGCTGAAAGCATTCTTGTTCTTACAAATATTTCTTGCTCACTCATTGCAAATTTCTTTTGCTAAGATATTCTGATGTGCTGATCCTTCCTCCTTCGAATTCCTACTGCTAATCCTCATCTAAGAAGGATATTGGTGAATTCTATACTTGAACTTCATTCTATTTCATATTGATATTTCTACATTGAAGCATATAGTGTTGAAATTGTACTAACTTGCTCTTTGTGAGAGTATATTTGTATGCATATTATATTTTGTTTCTTGTAGTTCTTTGACGTTCCAAGGATTGTTTGGATCGTTGGCTAAACAAGGGGATATTGCTTAGAGAGGCGGGCTCTAGCCTAAAGGAGTGACCGAACAAGGGGATATCGTTTGGAGAAGGCGGGATCTAGTCTTAACGAAGGAGTGTTGTAAAGGATTGCTCTACCCATTAAAGGAATAGGTTTAGTGAATCGTTTGGTGGTTTGCCAAAGGCAAGGACGTAGGCTGGGTATAAGCTGAACCTCGTAAAAATCCTAGTTTCACTCTCTCTTTTCCTTTACTCTTTATTTTCAGTTCATATACAACTGTGTGGATGTTTTAAATATCTAAATCATACATACAACGTATATTTGGAAATCAAGTAAACTTAAAGTCCAATTTTGATTTAGGTTGCGGAAACCGAAAGGGAGTACGTTGGTTACACCATATCTTGCAGAAACCATACGGGAGTACGTTACTTGGTTAACATCCCAAAGATAAATAAACTGAGAGTTTATTTGAATTTTGAATATTGGGAATAGTGTGGATATTGTGTTGATTGAATGTATATTACACATCTTATTGAAGAAGCAAATCCATCAATACAGGGCTTTATATCAGCAAATACAAATTTCATATATACAAGGCATATATAAACAAAAAAATCATATTAAGTTCTTATATTACCAAAGTGTTGTATGTATTAATTTTGTTTTGGGTGTTTACTTTCAAATTGTGATTGATTGGTTTGGTTGAATGATTACTTGGATGGTTGAATGATTGTATGATTGAAGATTGAATTAAGAAATAAGCTTTTGCTAAAAGTTTGAAAAATCAACAAGAAGTTAAGAATTCATTAAAAAGACTTAAAAGAAGTTAAGAATTATTAAAGGGAATTAAAAGAAATTTTTAAAATCCAATTCACCCCCTCCCCCCCTCTTGGGACTACACCTTACTTTTCAATAAGGCCTATTGGGCGATTAAGAAGTTCAACTTCAACATGGTCATTGCTAGTTCCCATCACTGCCTCCAACTTAATGAGTTAGAGGAGATCTATAATGACTCTTATGAAAATGCCAAGATCTATAAAGATAGAACCAAGGCTTTTCACGACAAGCACATTGTTTTGAAAACCTTTAAGCCTAACCAAAAAGTATGGCTTTTCAATTCGAGGCTGAAATTATTCTCGAGTAAGCTGCGGTCTAGATGGCATGGTCCATATACTGTGACCCGTGTGTTTCCCCATGGTGCAGTCAAAATTGAAGATCCGGAGACCAACACCATTTTCAAGGTTGAAATTAGGAATAGCTTCCAAGAGGGGGGGGGTGTGAATTGGATTCTTTTTTATTTTAATAATTTTGAGCTTTTGCTTATGATACCAAAAAAATAATTGATAACAGATAATCACACTTGAAAATACTGAAAATTAAATTAACAAGCCAATCAATGAAATCAAAGCAATTCAATCACTCAACCAAGAATATTAGTGCTTTTGTTAATTTTCCTGTAAATTTTTACCACCTTCTTTGAACAAGCTCTTAGTATGCACTTCTCTTGATCAAGATTTCCACAAATTAACCAACGTACTCCCTTTTGGGTTTCCACAAATGGTTAATCAAAACGTACTTTCTAAATATTAAGAGTCTTTGTTTCTTTCTCACTTTAAAACCTGCAACCTGCACTTTTAAATCATACAACAATAGCTAGTACAAAAAATAGAAAGTAAAGAATTGAGAAAGACACAAGGTTTTTACGAGGTTCGGCTTCAACACAGCCTACGTCCTCGCCCTTGGCAAAACACCGAAGGGTTCCACTATAATAGTTCCATTACCGGGTAGAACAATGCCTATTTACAATCACTCCTTGGCCAAGGCTAGAGCCCGCTTTCTCTAAACAATATACCCTTGTTTGGTCAACGATCCAATAGCCTAGAATTGTCCAAAATCTATAAGAGAGATATCAAAAAGCTAGTGTACAAGAGATGCTCACACAAAGAGCAGATTAGTACAAATTGAAACTATGTACTTCAAAAGATAAATATCAAGAAAGAAATACACTTTTGAAGCTTTACAAGAATTTCACCAAATTCCTTTTCTCCAGATGAGAAATCAGTAATCTTTCTTCAGGAATTGATGAGCAAGAGTATCAAAACAACAATACTTTCATCTTGCAAGAGATTGATCAACGTGAGATTTTAAGAGCAAGAGAGCTTGAGAGATTTTCAATGCTTGGTGTATTTTTGATTTACAAGAACCATGTATTTGTAGGCTTCCAAGCAAGTTTCCTTACTGCAAGAGTTTCCTTAAAGAGTTTCCCAAGTTGTTAGAAAATTTGGGGTTCAAACGGCTATAATTTAAAAAATAAGATTTTTAAAAATTTTCCCATTGAACAGTGTTCAGATATCTGAGGATTCGAGGGTAGATGTCTGAAGTTCTTGTAACCCTTTAAAAATTGAACTAGATACAGGGTCAGATGTCTGAAGAGAGGGTTCAAATGTCTAAGGTGTCAGGTTCAAATGTCTGAAGTTGCGAACGTCTAAACTACTACTGTCTGTTTTTGTTTTGATCCATAAAATCTTCAGACGTTTGCACTTAATCTTCAGACGTCTGAAGTAATTCTTCAGATGTCTGAACATGAAGTTCAGTCATCTGAAGTTGCCACTTCAGACATCTGAACTGAAAAGTTCAGTCATTTGATCTGCCAAGAACTTGTTTTAAAAAATATTTTTCTTTAAAAACTGATTTGCTCTCATGATTTTTACAAGACTTGTTTCAATAGGCTTAAATAGGTCTTTAAGTCCTCATAATCTCTTGGAAAAGCTTCAAAACATATTTCAAACGATATTTTAGCTTTTGAAATACTTACAATACATTTCCTAGAACTTTGTATGCCAAGCTTGATATTCTCCTCAATATGACTTTTGAAGTTCTTTGCTTGAGCTGCAAATGTCTTAGTTTCTCCTTGAATCATTGATCTTTACTTGAACCATACTTGAGCTTTACTTGAACCAAACTTGATCCATTTTTCCTAAAACACAAAAACTCAACCTTTCCAAGTTAAATAGTCCTTTGTTTGTTATCACCAAAACCAATTGAAAAACCTTGTTAGGCCAACAAAGGTGAATGGTCAGTGTCTAAAGACATGTATGGAGGGGGTTAGTGAAGGACTCGTGGAGGAAATTCCTGTTAGTGACCTGGTGAGTTTGACATGAGTGTTCATTGTGTCTGGCTAAAAACAATAAACTTTGCTCTTCTGAGAGGCAACCCAAGTGTTTTTCTTGTTCTTTATTTCTTTTCGAAAGTTTCTCTATGTCGTATAGTGGTTTGGGAGGAAGTTTTCACTATTCCATGATTTTGCACAAGTAGAGTAAGGATTCGGTCGAAAGATATACTGGGGGTGCAGACGTCCCCACTGAACCTAGTAGAGTGACAAGGGCAAACCTTGAGGCCTTCGATCAGGGTTCAAATACTCTACTATCCCAAAATATGTATCCCTGATCAGCCGAGATAGGCACCATGTTCTTATGGCACAATTGCTCCTTAAGCTTCGGTACGGACTAGGACTATGTATGGAATATGGGCCCTTTTTTGGTGCTCAGCAACACCAGTTCCTATGCCCATTTGGTCCACTTTAGGTTGTACATTGTAGGGTGTATTTGAGTCTAGAGTCATTGGATTAAGTCTTAGCATTAGTGTCTCAGTCGACCTAGGTGCGACTATAAGTTCACTTGGTGCGACAAGGTCTACCTCCCATGGCCCTTATATAGAGAAATTTGGCATTCTTCATAGAATAGGTCGACCAGGGCTTGACCATAAATCCTATCAGGTGCAAGTAGGGCAACTCTGGGTTAATCTCCAACCCCAAATCCTAGGCCATCTCGACCAAGGTGCGACTAGATGCCCTCTTGCGCGTGGCTTGGTCGACCATTCTAGCCCCTTGAAGCCTCAAAGTCCAAACTTTCACAGAATGGGTTGACCCCCACATGACCATGCCTCCTTTAGGAGCGACTTGGTTGACAATTTAAGTTCCCTTTGGCCTTAATTTCCAACATCTAACCATGCTGGTCAACCAAGGCATGACCATCACAATAGTGTGGGGTGACTTGGTCGCCTATGTGTGTTCCATTTGACCATCGATTTAGCAAATCGGTAGAATAGGTCAACTATTGCGCGATCATCAATCCTACTGGGTGCAACCTAGTTGATAGCCTATTTTCCACATTAAGTTGGTGATCGACCAGACCCAATCTGGCGTGACCTGGTCGAGGGTGTTAAAATTGCTTTAAACACCTTATTAACTTGCGAAACCCTAAACCCTCATTCCCTATACTCTTCACACCCCTCATCACACCACCATCCACCTTCATTGCCTTCAATCCTAGTCCTTCTCCAACCACTTTTCACCGGCCTTTGGCACCTCTCCTACGTCCGGTGACCCTCTCCGACCATCCTCCTCCATGTCTGACATTGAGTTCCCCTTTACGCAACGAGTTGCTCTTTTAGGGCGACCTCGTCCCTTCATCTTCTTCTAGTGCGACCTCGTCTCTTCTTCACGGGGTAAGATTTCCCTTCTTTAACTCTTTATTCATTCAGTTAGGGTTGCGTTGAGTTGTATTTCATTCTGAGAGTGTTTTTGAGGTGGGGAATTTAAGGTTTCATCGAGCTATGTGGCATTGGTGGTTGGGTAATATGCGTCTTAAGGGTCCATTGCCATACTTGATTTCTGTTCCCAACATGGTTATCTCACCGCCATACTTGATGTGTGTTTAACATCAATGCTATTAAATGCGAGGGTCCTTGGTTCAAATGTGATATCTGTCATGATCTCATATGCACGCACCACCTATTTGCTTAAGTGTTAGGGTAGTTGCTATGGAGTGGTCGCTGCGTCTTATACTGATAATTGAGGATTGAATGGCTTTAGTGACTTATTTTTAATACTTTTTGTCTTCTTCTGCCTGGACTGAGTCATTTGTCACGTTGCCATGTCACATTGTTACACTATGTGAAGATTCTACATCTGAATTATCATTAGGCTCATCATAATTTAATTATATGAACAAAGGGTCACATTCATCTTGCCTTACATATTCTAATCCTAAGTTATGCTTCTTTGCTGCTATTTATGTCTCTGCATGGCTCTATGACCATGACAAGCCGCACCGATGCCTAGGCTGCTTCTAAATAGCCCTAGTCTTCCAATGCAGCCGCCAAAAGGAAAAGGATTGAGGAACAACCATTAGACGAGTCTACCTCTAATTCTGATAGGAATCCACCAGTAAAGGGCAAGAAAAGGGGTTGGGCAGCCCATAAAGAGTAGGAGAATAAGGAAAAAGGAAAGGGGGCTCAGCATATGAACCTCAACGATTATGACTTAAAGTTGATGTACACATACAAACTTAAGGAGACTCAAGCCCATCCAAGAAAGAAATGTTGCATTGATGTGCTGGAGAAGAGGAAGTATGACCACTACATGACCCTACCGACTAATTTCTACCATCCGTAGTTGGTTCAGGATTTCTACAACAACATGCAGCATAATCCCTCTATTGGTGTCTGGACTACTGAGGTGCAGGGGATCTGGTTTAAGCTGACTGATGAGGTTATTGATATGACATGGTCG
The DNA here is from genome assembly GCF_029873635.1 of Malania oleifera. Classification (NCBI taxonomy): domain Eukaryota; kingdom Viridiplantae; phylum Streptophyta; class Magnoliopsida; order Santalales; family Ximeniaceae; genus Malania; species Malania oleifera. Next base: position 45,888,252 of record NC_080425.1, read on the forward strand.
TATGACCAAATTGACAACATCCCATGGTAGCCTCTCGACTCCATCAACGTGCATCATATCATCTCCCATATGTTTCATAATACGTACTCTGATAGTTTCGGTGCTTAGAATGGGACATGCATGGACTGAAACCGCGTGACATATTATTTGCTTCTGTTGGACTTGATTCTATAGTGCAACATTTGCGCATTCAAGGATTATTCAGGGAGATGGGGGGTCCATCTCCAAGTCTTATATATGATTCATCGGGATATGGCCTATAATATCCCCAAATTAATATTGGAGGATATGCTTACCTTCTTGGAGAAGAATTTGAAGCATCCTAAGTTGAAGAAGCCACTGTCAAAGCCTATGCGAGGCTAGCCTGCTAAGGAACCCAAGAGGCCCCTCAACCCTTATGCCCAGCTTATTATGGCCATCTTGTGAACTAGAAGAATCAATCTGGGTGACGCTGACGAGCACATCCTGATTGGTGAGGTCACAAATGAAAAGACATGGAGTCGGAGTCTGAATCTGGTTGCCACAATGCGGTTGTGGTCCATTTGAGGGTGACCCGGGGACATAGTTTCTTGCTCCTTAGTTTTACCCCAGGCCCAAGGAGAGACTACATCCTCTAGTTCCCTAACCGGGCCTAAGGAAAGTTGATGTGTCATCCACATCTACTACTGCCCCGTCAGAGACCACGAGTCCTCCCACAGCTACCCCCACTAATTGTGTCTTAGGCAGGGGATAGCTTAGGTCGACTTCGTCAGGATTTCACGTGATTTACTTCGAGGTTCAGCAAGAGCTTTTAAAGTCTCAAGCCAAGATGAGATAGGGCTTCCATCTTTTCACTGATTTTCTCCGCATTTGTTTCCCACGTGTAGCCGAGACTTTTGACTTTCCTAGTTTTGTAGATCTACCGCCCCCGCTTGTGACAACTGAACCCCCAGCTACTACCACTACTCCTAGGACCTCATCTTTTCCAGTCCCTCCATCAGTTCCATGGCCTACCCCTCCAATGAACCCTATTGATATGGTCAATCTCGATGCCTCCATCGCGAGTGCTACGACCGATCTTCATGAGGAGGTTGCCACACCACCTGCCACTTCTGCGAGAGGGACTCAGTCACCTAAGATTCCTCTTGCATCTAATTTTGCACAGCCCACAGAGGAGGTTTCGCCTTCGTCGACCTTGTTTGTGGCCACTGAGCAACTTGAGGTGGAGAGTGTTGTCCCCGACCCTCCTACGACAGAGTATGTGACGACCACGTTGATCCTTCCAATTGATGTCCAGTGGGGAGATATAAACTTAGGTCTTGTAGCTTACTCAAGATTTGAACATTAAGCAAACCTTAGAGATGAAAATAATTCCCTAACTTTCTTCCCTAGTTTATTTCTCTATCAGTGTCACGAAGAAAATAAAAAGTTGTATTATTTGTCCCTATTGGCAATGAAGAAAAAAAAAAAGAAAAAAACAAATTTGACGTGTAGAAAAAAAAATTGATGAAAAAATATATAGATGTCGGCTCCAAAAACAAAATGAATAATGGAAAGTTGATGAAAAGAGAATGTCCAAGCTAAATACACAACATTCTTGCAAGTATCAAGTTTCTCTAGGTGTTCTGATGCATATGAATGGATTTATGCATGGTCTATGAATTATCGATCTAGGGTGATCTTGGTAGGATGTGGTGAGTAGGTGATAAGGTGCTATGGTGAAGGACCCAAGACCTCGATATTAGGTTGGATTCCATTCTCTTGAGACTAGTTCGCTCCATTTTCTTTGTCATTTCTTCGATGTATGTAAAATGTTTGACCATGCATCTTTTTCCTCACATACGGGAGTAACCCCATTTTCATGAATGTTTTTTAGAGTATATCGGCAAGACTGAGTCAAGACAACCGTTCTGTAGGTGTATGAGGATTATCCAAGTGAAATGAGTCATTCACTTTACACTTTCCTTGTGATTATGCTTGTTTATGCTAATATTTATACAATGATATTAACTATGGATATAAATTGCTAATTGATTCTTTGAGGTTTACGATATCTGAATGGATATATCTTATTGAGGCATGCATGGGTGATTTTCTTTGAGTTGTTATTATAATGGAAGTATTGGTAAAGGGTCATGTTTGTGATGGTGCTATATGTATGTATGTGGAGGGGTATGTCTGTGTCACTTGCTTGAGTTTGATTGTTATTCACTAGGATAGGTGTTTGTGGGAATCACCCTAGAAACCCTCACGATACTACAACTCGTCCACTAGGGGCAGGGTTTAAAGCCTTACTGCATAAGGTAATGCAATCGTGTTTCCCGAAAAAGAGGAGGTAGTTAGGAATTTATTTCTCTTTTGTCTATATTTCTTTGTTTCATTTGCTTAAGGACTAACAAAGTGTAAGTTAGGGTTGTGTTGTGTTCCTAAATATGCTTATTTAGCCCCCCCATTTACCTATGCGAAGTTTCTATTAACTCTATAATTACCACTTCTTATTATTGTTCGGAGTTACACGTGGTATATTTGATGTTTCAGGAAATCAGAGTTTAAATCGAAGAGTTATGCAGTGCAAGGAGTTAATGCTGTAATTTGGAAGAATGAGGCTACAATTGCAAATCATAGCTCGACTAGGTCTCCATGACCTTGATTCAACTGCAGAAAAAGTTCCCTAATCAACCATGTGGTGTGACGAAGAAGTCACAAGGGCTGACCAATTCAAGCTAGAAGATTCTAGAAGGCCAGTTAATAACAGCTTCACAAATACCTTTGACCAAGGCGTGACCAGGAGACCATGGAATTGCGACCTGATCAACGATGCCACCTGTTGACTCTATGAGTCCAATCCTATTTTGATAATGACAAATCACTTGGTATTTCATCTGTGCATTGAGATTGTGAATAGGAACAATATTTAGCATGCACAAAAGGTTAGAAAGTCATGGAAGCCATGAGGATTAAAGGATATACAACTTGGCACAATCCACGGAAATAAAAGAGTGAAAGAATGAAGATGCAAGAGGCAAGATCATCATGGGAATGGGTATTTAGAATTGAATGTATTTACATATTTCATTTGATTTAATTCGAAGCTCAAAATATACCCTAGATTGACCTTAGGACTCATGCTCTCATGAAAATCTTTTAGGGGTTATTCTTTGACTTAGAGACTCTATTTAAAACCTCGAAAAATATTTAATGAAGAAGCAAATCAAGAAAGCAAAATTTTTTTTTGAAAATAAAATAAAATAACTAAAGTTGGACTGCCCAGACGACTGAGGATTACCCTCAGATGTCTGAAGATGCAACTTCAGACAACTAAATTTTTACTTCAGACATCTGAAGAATTTCCTCAGAAGACTGAAGAATCAGTTCAGTCGTATGAAGAATTAATTGTTGAAACACAAAACAGGCATAACACCTTCAAACATCTAAACCTTTAGTTCAGTCGTCTGAAGTAGGGACTTTAGAGGTCTGAACCTTAAGTTTGACCCTGTGTCCAGTTTAATTTTTCAAAGTTGTAAGGAATATCAGTCGTCTGAACCTACGGGAAGTTTAAAATATTGATCTTTAGCAAGAGAACACACGGGTTATACACTTGATCATATTAATCCAACGGTCAGGACTTATTCTAAGGCCAAGATTACCTATATAATCAACCTCTAAACCCTAGTGCCCCATTGGATAATATTGAGAAACTTGAACATATTGCATTACGTTTGCCTACACTCCAACTATATTCATCAAGTTTAGGCAAATCATCTCAGCTTCTCGAAGGGATTTCTTTTACACATCTTGAAAGCAAGCTCTGGTGATTGAAGTTTGGTAAACAAGGGATTAGTTTGTTTTTTCAATATATAGATATCTTGAAGATTTTTCATATTTCATACTCATACATCTTTTACTTTTATTGAAAAAGGAAAAATTTATTTGAAGGATTTTACATAAAAATTTATTTTTGAAAGGATTTTCTAAACATTGAATATTTGAAGATTTTCAAGTTCTTATTTTCATTCAAATACCCAATATTTTGTTATTATGAAATCTACTTGATTGAAAAGTCTAAAGGTTCTTAATATATATTTGTGAGAAATTATGTTGTGACAAATTGTGTTTAAATCTTTGCAATATTCAAAGTCTTTTATTTATTCAAAGATTCAACTTCACAAATTATTTAATAGCAAGAACTTAGATCTTCATAATATTTAAGACCAATTTTATAATAAGATAACATTCGATATTCTTGCATCTAGTAAGTTGAACTAAAACCCTAAGTTTTCCAAAGCATTTACTTATATAATTATTTTGGGAGATTTGATCAAAGGGAAATTTTGTGAAGCATATCATTCATATAACGATTACATCGTTACATACATATTGAGCTTCAAGTTTTATCATATGGATATGTGTTAAGTTTTCCATTGTACTCACTAGCTTTGTTAGAAGCAATATTGAGTTGTTTTGCAAATTTGAAATTCTATATTATAATCACGGTTCGGGTTGTGAACCGGGTGAGGAGGAAGTTGTGCCTCTTGTAAGCAGCGGATGTAAGGGAAGCTCCATCTCGGTTAAAGGAGAAGGGATTTAGTGGAATCCTTGAGTGGGTTGCTCAAGGCGAGGACGTAGGCGAGGTTGACTAAACCTCATAAAAATTGTGTTTGTCTTCTCTCTTCCTTTACTCCTTTTAATTTCCGCAACGCATTTCATTACCTTTCTTGCATGTGTGTATGTTGAATAACCTCACACACACTTGATAATTAACTAGGTAAAATAGAATTTATTGAGATAATAATTTGAATTAATTTCAAACTCTTGCAATTAATTTGTTAAATATAGAAATAGGGATTAAGTGGTAAAATAATCTTAAAGATTTTTAAAATACTCAATTCACCCCCCTCCTCTTGGAATTACAATTGAATTAACACCACCGACTGAACACGAAGAAATATTTGAAGATCTTCCAGACTATGTCAACCATCACGCTCCGTGGTGGCGATGATGGTGCGAGAAGCTACCCCTATCATGAGTTGCTCAATGATGAAGGTTCCAAGGAACAGTTCGACTAGGGCACTGAAGGCATAACAGGTTTAGCATGGTCAATCGAGTCGCACCTTGGAAGTGCGACCAGGTCGACGCCAGTTGACTTCAGAATTCTATTTCCCAATTTTTTTGCCAATTGTTTCCTGATTTGGATCTGAACGTGTGTAAACCCTAAGGGGTATAAATTGAAACTTCTAGGGGGTCAAGCTATCAAGCCAGGAGGTTGTCACTGTATTCATTTCGTTTTTCAAATTGCAAAGTTTTAACATAGTTTCTGTTTTTGCTCTGTGGAGATTTTGAATTTCAATCAAAGCAATGTTTACATTATCTTTTATCATCTTGTCTTTGTGTTTGATTGCGTGCATAATGACTAGCTAATCTCCCAGATTCTCTGGTTGCGATGAAACCCTAAGTTAGATTCACAAAGCTAGGGTTTAGTTGATTGTCTATAATAGGGTATGGTTGCATGATGTTATTTAGACTTTTCTGAATTAATTTTCACAATCAAAGTGCTTAGATTAGCGTGGACCAAGCCAAATCTATGTTCATGCAACGAGATTAGAAAGGAATCGTATTTGTTGTGTAATAACCCAAAAAAAAAATGTGTAGAATAATAGTCATTTAGTTAGTATCAAAACGAAAGTGTTTCTCTATTAGAATCCTTGATTCCATATTTGATACCTAAGAAAGACCTTGTCTAAGCGAGTGCTTAGAGACCATTGCGACTCAGTTGCTCCCTGAAGTTGGCCTAATCAAAATGGAATTTCATAAGATAAACATGGTAGACATTGTTTGTATACGTAAATAAGTACATAAAATAATGTTTTGACTGACATAATTTGTAGAAATATATGATAAAATAATAATAATAATATAGATATCCTATGCGGGGCCCACATGAGTCTTGAAGCCGTGTGGGGGTCCACATGAGTCTCAAAGCTGTGTACGGCTCATAAAACCGTATAAGGACTATTAAAGTTACGTAGGACCCACTTGGGTTTCAAAGTTGTGTGGGACCCACAAGACCATGTGGGCCCATAAGAGTTTTCAAAATTCAAACTTAATTCTTTTTTTAAAAAATAAAAAATAAATAAATACTAAAACATAACTTAAAAATAATAACAATGATATTAATAATGATTTTAAATATATATATATTAAAAAAATTAATTAAAAATTAATTAAATGGGAGTGTCGTCAAGCACTCTCATTTCCCCCACATGATCCTCATCCCATACTTAACTCATACTTAGCTCATCCCATACCCATTCCTTAATTTTAAAAAAATTATAATTTCACCCCTCCCCACACTTTTACAAATTCCATTTCTTCCCTAAAATTTTCCTATAAATAGGAAGCTCTTAACCTTCATTTTTCAACAAAAATTTTTCAAGTAATAGAAGGATTAGTGAGTGAAAGAATTAGTGGTGGAGGGAGAATTTTGGTTATAATTAAATTCTCACTCACCCACTCTTTCCGGTCTCATTTTTTAAAGATATTCGTTGTGTTCAAGGTAAAGGAAGAGTTAAGTAAATTTGATTATGTTAGATTTTCATTTAAAATTTATACCTGAGTTTATTTGTAAGTAAATTTCGATTATGTTACTTAGTTTCATAAAATTTCCCTGATTTTATTTTTATGCAATTTAATTATACCAGTTTTTATCTTTAATATTCTTGCATTTATTTTTGGATTAAGAAATGTTCTAATCCACTTGGGTAATTTTCAGCATTTCTTTCTATTCAGAATATATATATTTAACACAAAAATTGTGTGGCATGAGTTTATTTTTACGTTGCATGTTTCATGAAAATATGAGTAAAGATGAGATTTTCACGATATTTGTTTTAAATTGCATAAATTATAATAAGATGGTTTTAAAACCCCTTATGGCAAATGAAGTTCAAAGTTTCAGATGCTCGGTACCATAACTTAAAGTTTAAACGGATCAGAGTGCACCCACACTGTTTACACTTAATAAGGAAAATCTCACTTAATGATTATGTACATTGATTTAGTTTGGTCGGTAAGCCAGTTAAGTCCAGTTTTCGGATCGCATAACCTAGTCATGGGGGCAAACATGACTTACGGCTAACAAGTCGAAGGGTGATTTTTACAATATATGTTTATACATATTTAATTACGTGTACGATTTATTGATGATTTGAAGGAAAAGTATATGTTTACATGAAAAGGGTCATTCTTGTGTCTAAATGATGATTTAAAGGAAACGTATAAGGAAAAATATATATATGTATATAATTAAATATTTTTACAATTTTAAAGTTAAAAGTTTAATTTAACAATCGCAGTATATGGTTATTAAATTTTATTGTTATAGTTGATGGTAAAAGTTTTATTAGAAATTTTTAAATTTATTTTAAGAAGAAGTTTTGAAATTATAGTCTTAAATATTATTTTACAAAATTTTAAAAACTCATTTTGGCCACACACTAATAATAATCTTATTTACTTACTGAGCGTCGTCTCACCCCAATCATATTTTACATTTCAGATAACTCTGAATGGCATATCGAAAATCAGGCATAGCAAGCATGCAGGCGGGGATAGAAAAAATAAAGATTAATTAGAAATATTAGTATGATGTCAGATAATTATGTATTGTGTAATTTTTCTTCTTTTAGAATAAATGATTGTAATACGATTAATTAGTACTCTGTTTTAATAATAATTGAATTTATTTACTTTCGCTTTAAATCAATGGTAAAAAGTAAAATTCCTAGATCCTTTGAGGTTGGGGTATTACATTTTATATCAAAGCAATAGGTTATAGGTTATGTAGACTTTAAGAAATAATTTTACCAGAGCATAGGCATAAAGCATGACGTGGGTAAGATCGGGTAAACTAGGATGTTTTTCTTTTGCCTATAACTTTGATTAAACTTTAAAGATAAGGTTACGATTTTAAAATAACTCTAGTCGTTTCCCTCAAAATGGACCCAAAGAATAATAATGTGAGTGTTGAAGAAAATGAGAATAATTTGGAGACTTGCAATGGAGAAGACATCGATGCTACTACGATGTTGTGTGATATGGCACAAATCATGGCAGAATTTCTGCGGAACCCTAAGGAACGGAATGGTCCACCAACCTAGGAATGTTGTACGGTTGAACAGTTCAATCGAATGCACCCTTCGACTTTTGAGGGAAAAGTTGATCCAATTGCTGTAGAAGATTGGATGCAAGCAATGGAAGAAATACTACGAGTCCTTCATTGCACAGACGAAAAAAAGGTGCTATATGCTGCCTATAAAATGACTGGTGAGGCCAAACACTGGTGGAACTCGAAAAAGTTACTCCTAAAGGAAGGACCAAATCCAACAATCCTTACATGGGAGCGTTTTAAGGAAGTCTTCTTTGAATGATTTTTTCCCAAAACCACCAAAGACGCTAAGGCCAGGGAGTTTTTGGAGTTAAAACAGGGAAATATGAACGTACAACAATATGCAGCAAAATTCATTGAATTATCCCGATTTGCATCATATTTGGTTCTGGATGAATCAAAGAAAGCTCAAAAATTTGAAGAAGGCTTAAACTCTAAGATTTATGAAATGGTAACAGTATTCGAGTTCGAAGACTTCTCCAAATTGGTAAATAAAGCAATGAAGGCAGAAGAAAGTCTACAAAGGAGTGCGGAAATATCCGACCAGAGAAAGAGGCCATGCCATAAGGGTTTCAGGTAGAAATTAAGGACCTTCGAAAAGGAGCAACAACAACAACAATAATGTGGGGCAAGGGCAAGGAGCGAGAAATCCAAATAATGCACAAAGCACTCCTTGTCCAAAATGCAACAAAATACATGGGGGTGAGTGTCGGGCCGGATTAGGGGTCTGTTATCAGTGTGGTAAACCTAGTCACATGCAATGAGAATGCCCACAAAACAACTCCTACAACCCAAATCAACAAAGAGGAGGCAACCAGGCACCTTGAAACAATAATCAACATAACATCACTCAGGCGCGTGTCTATGCCCTCACTCCAGAAGATGCAGAAAATACTAGTGATGTGGTGACAGGTATTATTCCCATATTCTCCAAGAAAGCAGTAGTATTATTTTATTCTGGAGTCACACACTCCTTTATATCTACAACATATGTTAAAATATGTGGGGTAGAGACTCAGCCATTAGAAACTGAGTTATCTGTGGTTACACCAACAGGAACCTTGGTAGTATGTAGAAAAATACTTAAATGTTACCCAATTTGTGTCGAGGAAAGAATACTACCACCTAACGTGGTAGTATTTAGTATGCACGGGTTTGACGTAATTCTTGGGATGGACTAGCTAGCTTCTAACTATGCTAATATAAATTTTTATAATAAGGAGGTGGTGTTTAGACATCCTGGAGAGCAAGAATACAAGTTCAATGGAACTCGTGTATGCCCTTCACCACAAATATTGTTGGCTATCCAAGCAAAGAGATTACTTTTGAATGGATGTCAGGGATACCTAGCATGCGTGGTAGAGACACCAAGGGAAGAATTAAAGCTTGAGGATATCCCAATAGTAAGGGAATTCTTGGATGTATTCCCTAAGGATTTACTTAGGCTACCTCCTGACCGCGAGATCGAGTTTGTTATCGACCTACTACTAGGGACGACACCGATATCCAAAGCTCCATATAGAATGACACCGGTAGAATTGAAAGAACTGAAAGAACAATTACAAGAGTTGCCGTACAAAGGATTCATCAGATCTAGCGTGTTACCATGGGGAGCACTGGTACTATTCGTTAAAAAGAAAGATGGATTGATGAGAATGTGTATTGATTATCGGGAAATAAATAAAGTAACAATTAAGAACAAGTACCCAATATCTCGCATAGATGACTTGTTTGATCAACTCCAAGGAACACAAGTCTTCTCTAAAATTGACCTCCGATCAGGGTACCATCAACTGAAAATCAAATTAGAAGATGTTCCAAAGATTGCATTTCGAACGAGATATGGTCACTATGAATTCTTAGTCATGCCATTTGGATTGACCAATGCTCTTGCTGCATTTATGGACCTTATGAACAAGGTATTTCGTGAATATCTAGATCAATTTTTGGTGGTATTCATTGATGATATTTTGATTTATTCAAAAAGCCCCCAGGAACATGAGAACCATTTGAGGCTAGTACTCAAAGTACTAAGAGAAAAGAAACTCTATGCCAAACTTAAGAAAAGTGAGTTCTTGCTAGAAAGAGTTGCATTTTTAGGGCACGTGATATCTAAGGATGGTATTTCTATGGACCCAAGTAAAATCGAGGCAGTAGTGGATTGGGCGAGACCGAAGAATATTCATGAGATCAGGAGTTTCTTAGGTCTGGCAAGATATTATCGTAGATTTGTGGAAGAGTTTCCTAAAATATCTGGTCCTCTGACAAGATTAACAAGAAAGAATGTGAAGTACGAGTGGACTGATGAATGTGAGCAAAGCTTTCAAGAATTAAAGCAATGCTCATCACTGCCCCAGTGCTGACAATTCCATCAGGAGAAGATGGTTTTGTGATTTACAGTGATGCATCTCGGAAAGGGCTCGGGTGTGTATTAATGCAACAGGGGAAGGTCATTGCATATGCTTCTCGACAACTCAAGGAGTACGAGAAGAATTATCCAACACACGAATTGGAACTGGCAGCTGTGGTATTCACACTAAAGATCTAGAGACACTATCTGTATGGTGAAAGGTGTGAGATTTTTACAGACCATAAATGTCTCAAATACTTTTTCACACAAAATGAATTAAACATGAGACAGAGAATATGGTTAGAATTAATTAAAGATTATGATTTAACCATCAACTATCACCCGGGAAAAGCCAACGTGGTAGCAAATGCATTAAGTCGAAAGTCAATGAATGCGTTAGTCGCGGCAATGGTGACCCAACATCAAATCATAATGGACCTGGAAAGATTTGGGGTGGAAATAGTGGAAGGAAATCATCAAACTCTCATTGCTAATCTGGTAATCCAATAGACCTTACCGAAAAAAATTAAGGCTACATAGATGGAAGATGCAGAGCTAGTGAAGATTATAGGTAAGGTATAGAGTGGACTGAAGGGAGACTTTAACATCTTTGACGATGAAGTTTTGAGATTTCAAACTAGATTGTGTGTTCCCAATGACAAAGATATCAAAAGAACAATCTTGGAAGAAGTTCATCGATCTCTTTACACAGTGCATCCAGGAAGCAAGAAGATGTATCGGGACTTGAGAGAGTCTTTTTGGTGGAATAACATGAAAAGGGAGATTGCACAATTTATGGAACAGTGTCTTACTTGTTAGCAAGTAAAGGTTGAACATTAGAGACCAGGAGGACCACTGCAACCACTCCACATTCCCGAGTGGAAATGGGAGCACAGCTCAATGGATTCTGTAATAGGGCTACCTCCAGCACTACATGGACAGAACGTCATTTGGGTAAATTGTTGATCGTCTAACGAAGACCGCTCACTTTATTCTAATCAAAGTTAACTACTCTATGACCAAGCTTGTAGAGTTGTATATTCAAAAGATAGTTAGACTACGTGGCGTGCCCGTGTCTATCGTATTAGATCGAGATCCACGATTCACATCACAATTCTAGAAGAGTTTGCGAAGAGCATTGGGATCACGACTTACTTTCAGCACAACATTTAATCCTAAAACTGATGGACAATTGGAGAGAACCATTCAGATATTGGAAGATATGTTAAGAGCTTGTGTACTAGATTTGAAGGGAAGTTGGATTCAGTATCTGCCGTTAGTTGAGTTCGCCAATAACAACAATTATCAATCCAGCAGCACAGAGATGGCACTGTATGAAGCATTATATGGTCGAAAGTGTTGATCCCCATTATATTGGGATGAGGTTGGTGAATGACGAATTTTAGGTCCTGAGATCATACAAAGGACCTTTGAGAAAATTAAGCTCATTCAGGACAAAATAAAAATTGCTCAAAGTCAGCAAAGGAGCTATGCGAATACCCGTCGGCGTGAGTTGGAGTTTGAAGTAGGGGATAATACATATTTAAAAGTCACTCCAATGAAAAGAATCATAAGTTTTGGGGAAAAGGGCAAAGTAAACCCCCGGTATATTGGACCATTTGAGGTATTAGAGAAGATTGGTTTAGTCGCTTACAGAATTGCCTTACTTCTTGCACTATCGAGAATTCATGATGTATTTCATGTCTCAATGTTGAAGAAGTATGTTCCAGACCATTCTCATGTGATAAGTTATGAGTCGTTAAAAGTTAGTGACACTCTATCATATGAAGAAGTACCAATCCAGATTTTAGACAAGAAAGATCAGGAGTTACGCACAAAGAAGATTTCATTGGTAAAAGTACTCTAGCATAGCCATGACATTGAGGAAGCATCATGGGAACTAGAAGTAGAAATGCGCCAGAAATACCCACATCTCTTCAACGATAGCAGGATCGGATAAAAGCACAACATTATACAAGGTACTCATTTTAATTTTAGTAAATTTCGAGGACGAAATTTTTATAAGGAGGGGAGGATGTAATAACCAAAAAAAAAAAATGTAGAATAATGGTCATTTAGTTAGTATCAAAACGAAAGTATTTCTCTATTAGGATCCTTGATTCCATGTTTGATGCCTAAGAAATACCTTATCTAAGTGAATGCTCAGAGACCATTGCGGCTTAGTCGCTCCATGGAGGTCAGTCTGGTTAAAATGAAATTTCATAAGATAAATACGGTAGACACTGTTTGTATATGTAAATAAGTACATAAAATAATGTTTTATCTGACATAATTTGTAAAAATATATGATAAAGTAATAATAATATAGGTATCCTATGCGGGGCCCACAAGACTGTGTGAGACCCACATGAGTCCTGAAGCCGTGTGGGGGTCCACATGAGTCTCAAAGCTATGTAGGGCTCATAAAATCGTATGAGAACTATTGGAGTTATGTAGAACCTACTTGGGTTTCAAAGTTATGTGGGGTCTAGATGAGTTTTCGAAATTCGAACTTAATTCTTTTTTCAAAAAAGTAAAAAATAAATAAATACTAAAACATAGCTTAAAAATAATAACAATGATAATAATAATGATTTTAAAAATATATATATATATTAAAAAAATTAATTAAGTAATTAATTAATTAAGTAAATTAATTAAAAATTAATTAAATGGGAGTGTCGGCTAACACTCCCATTTCCCTCACATGATCCTCATTTCCATCCTATACTTAGCCCATATCTAACCTATCCTATGCCCCGTTCCTTAATTTTAAAAAAATTATAATTTCACCCCTCTCTCCACACTTTTACAAATTTTATTTCTTCCCCAAAATTTCCCTATAAATAGGAAACTCGTAACCTTCATTTTTCACAAAAATTTTCCAAGAGAAGGATTAGTGATTGAAAGAATTAGTGGTAGAGGAAGAATTTTGGTTATAATTAAATTCTCACTCACCCATTCTTTCCGGTCTCATTTTTTAGAGATATTCGTTGTATTCAAGGTAAAGAAAAAGGTAAGTAAATTTGATTATGTTAGATTTTCATTTAAAATTTATACCCGAGTTTATTTATAAGTAAATTTCGATTATGTTACTTAGTTTCATAAAATTCCCTTGAGTTTATTTTTTCGCATATTTAATTATACCGGTTTTAATCTTTAATATTCTTGCATTTATTTTTGGATTAAGAAATGTTCTAATCCACTCAGGCAATTTTCAGCATTTCTTTCTATTCAATGTACATATATATATTTAACACAAAAATTATGTGGCATTAGTTTATTTTTACGTTACATATTTCATGAAAATATGAGTAAAGATGAGATTTTTACAATATTATTTTAAATTGCATAAAATATAATAAGATGGTTTTAAAACCCCTTATGGCAAAGGAAGTTCAAAGTTATAGATGCTTGGTACCGTAACTTAAAGTTTAAACGGATCAGAGTGTACCCACACTATTTACAGAGTGGTTTCATATGTTAGTGGATTTTTTTTGAGTGCACTCCTGATTCTAGACCAGGACTTAATAAGGAAAATCTCACTTAATGATTATGTACGTTGATTTAGTTTAGTCGGCCAACCAGCTAAGTCCAGTCTTCGGACCGCTCAACCCAGTCATGGGGGTAAACATGACTTACAGTTAACAGGCCTAAGGATGATTTTTACAATATACGTTTATACATATTTAATTACGTGTACAGATTTATTGATGATTTGAAGGAAAAATATATGTTTATATGAAAATGGTCATTCTTGTGCCTAAATGATGATCTAAAGGAAACATATAAGGAAAAGTATATATATGTATATAATTAAATATTTTTACAGTTTTAAAGTTAAAAGTTTAATTTAACAGTTACAGTATATAATTATTAAATTTTATTGTTATAGTTGATGGGAAAAGTTTTATACAGAAATTTTTAAATTTATTTTAAGTTACGAAATTTTAAAAGTTCATTTTGGCCGCATACTAATAATAATCTTATTTACTTACGGAACATCGTCTCACCCCAATCATATTTTACATTTCAAATAACTCTAAATGGCATATTGGAACTTAGGCATAGTAAGCATGTAGGTGGGGATAGAAAAAATAAAGATTGATTAGAAATTTTAGTATGATGTCAGATGATTATGTATTGTGTAATTTTTCTTCTTTTAGAAAAAATGATTGTAATACGATTAATTAGCAATCTAGTTTAATAATAATTGAGTTTATTTACTTCCGTAGTAAATCAATGGTAAAAAATAAATATCCCAGATCTTTCAGGGTTGGGGTAACACGCTGGATAGGGTATACCTGGTTCTACGAATCATGCTTTGGACGATTGGTGCAAACCCGGATACGCTATATTACTCAAGCAAATTACTTGTCTTTATTTAGGGTTCATCCTATGCATTCATATTAGGATGAACCGTTGAAGTCCCATTATGGATAATTGATGAAACCTTAATTTTTGCGAATTAATAGCTTAGGGTAGATTCATAACTGGGAAATTACTCTCCCATAAGGACTTCACATTGTGCCCATCTTAGTATAGTTGAATTAATTCATTTGATTTCATAGTTCTAAATAGAAAATCCAACATTCAACATTTTCTTATTGTTTTTAGCGTAGTAAAGTAGATCGATTTTGGTACACCACTGCATTGAGTCCCTAAGGATAACATCCGACTTACTGTTTTACCGAACTTAGGAGTAGTTAAGGATTTATAAATTTTATCTTTACTAGTTAAGGACCCAAGCCTTGGCGAAACTATTAAAATCCAATGCTCAACTTGCACCCGGGGGGGTGTTGAGGATCATGCTGAGGATCTTTTGCTTTAATATTAAGAGATTATTCTGTATATACTTTCCGTTCTCTAATTAATATATAATTGATATATAATTGACATGTAATTATTACACACAATACTTAATTCAATATAAATAAACAATATTGGCCACTTTACAAGCCTGGTGGTTTTCAAACCTACAAGCAATCCATCAACTGTTGTCACAGAATTTGTCTGTGTAGTCTCATGGCAACCATCAGGATCTTGCTTTGATGGCCAAATGCTTCCACTCATGAATCTTTTTTTTTTTTTTTTTGCTCAGAAAGAAAGTCTCCATTTTTCTCATGTGAGCTGTCGGCCCAGTGGGCGAGTATGCTACTAATTGCTCTGTTTTCTTGCTTCCCACTGTCTTCACCATCCTATCTTCCATCAAACATGGGGCTTTATAAGTTGACTCTAATGGGTTAGGCAAGGGGGAGATCCGCATCTGCAGCACAAAATAGTGTTATGCTTGGCGGAAATTGACAGTTGATTGGAAATAAAACTCCATCCAGCAAGTATACCCCTAAAATTTTTCTATGCTTAAAATATATAATGATAGAAGCAAATGCTAGTGCATTGCAGTTGTTTGGAGGAATCGTGAATCTACTTTAGGTCTTGGACTTTTGTTAGGTCAATCATCCATAGTTTTCTGCCTGCTTACTTGCATGTAGAGTACTGTAATTGTTGGTTGTCATCAAGGCATCAACTTAAAGCTATGAATGTATAAATGAAAAAAATGAACTAGCAATTTAAGAATGACAAAATTATGATAAAATGTTGCTTTTGGGACACTCTTGATGGGCTCATGTGCCATGGGTTCAGTTACAGTACTTCAAAGAAAACATAATGCAAACAAGTGGCAGAGCAGTAGAACGCTCTGTATAGATTTAATACTTGGATTCAAGAAGCCAACTAGAAAAGGTGAAAATTGTTGCACCTCTTTTTGTGAATTGATCGGGTGGAGTGTAGGACACCTAGGAATTCAACAACAGCCCTTACCCACCTGCAACAAGTAAAAGGGAAGAAAAAAAAAAAACATGTACATTAATATGAATGAATGGGCATTAGAATGCCGCTGGTACCGCAGAGCTGAAAAAATCAATATCATCAATGGAGGATATAATAGAAAATTTGCAGAACAAAATATGCATGCATGCCTGCACACCAGTATGTGTGTCCATTTATGCATGTAAACATGCATGCTGGAAGCATCTCGTACTAAAAAATTTTCAAATCCATAAGGTAGCTGTGGTGAAAATTAGGCTGTGCGCCCCTGCTTAAAGTTAAATATTCCCCACTATTCTATTAGATCTTTTACCATTAAACTCATTCCCATAATTAAAGTAATCAATGGCTCACGAAATAAAGCATGACCTTGAACCAATAGTGTGATTCAGCATGTGAATTATGGATGGAATGTGCCCGCATCTTCTCAGACTACAAGAGGATCTCTCTAGCGTGCATTAAATAAGCAGGAGTGAGAACATAAATTACCACATGCTATTGGCTGTTGCTCCTTCATAATGTGCTATATGACCCCCATGTTGTGTGCTCACTAGGATGATGTTTTTATTTGCCCTATACATAAATCATATCAAATTAGCTGCTGATTAAATATCGTATATATTGATGATAGGCATGAAACACTGATAGTTATCACACTATAATGCAATGTATTATTCAGTTGACATTATTGTCTTATATGAGATACAAAAAAGATTTAAAGATGTTTCATCTGTATAGAAAGAACAGTGTAGAAAATTGCATGTTTAGGTTATCTTCAGTATTTAAATTTGGCAAAGAAATGCAAGTTCACAGATTAATCTCCCCCCCCCCCCCCCCTTCTTGGCGGGGCTCGGGGGGCGCAAAGTAGTTCTAGTTTTATCTTCGTCATCTGACATATTTCTTCCTTGATGGAAATCGGAAACTTATAGTAATAAACCCAAAAGCATAAAATTGTTGGCAAAAGGTAATAGTAGAGAAACAAAAGCAAGTTCATTTAATGACAAGCTCAGCAGGCCTGGAGTTTTGCATAGAAAAGCATTACAACATTTTTGGGTACACATTAAGACATAGAATAGAGGCACAAGAACAAGAAAAAAATTGGGTTAGCTATTATTGCTTTGTGTCGCAGTTCCTTCAGCAATTAGCAATCTAATAATGAAGATGAGGGAGTAAAGGACAGCTGCAACATTGAGAAAAAAATGAAAATTTAAATTAATGATGCACCGAAGCTTTGTATTTTCGGTGGTTAGGACCTCAAGGCTGTTACCTTTATCTTTGTTCAACGACACCCCCCACCACCCCGGTGAACGAAAAAAGGAAAAAAAGAAAAGAAAAGGAAAGAATAAGAAGGTTAAAAGAAACCCTTATTCAAGCCCAGTGTAAAACAACAAAACCTTGCAATGATATTGAACTATGTTGACTGACCAATTTCATTAGATAGTTATAAAGTTCTATTAGATATTTGTTAAACGATTTGTGAATACTATGGTAAAAAAAACTGAAACAAATCAAGCACCAAGAACTTTGGTTGCTTTGGATCAACTGACAGGACTCTCTTCATTTCTTAGTTAAAGCTTGCAATTTTATAGACCCATCATGGTCTGCTCCTTTCCTAAACCCACCCCGCATACATAGGAGTTTTGTGCATCAGGCTGCTATTTTTAAAGAACTACTTTATATTGAAACTAAAATTTTGCAGTTTCCCATTTTAGCTTTGAGGACTACTTGTCCTCTATTTTGTGCGTCTCTCTCTTAAAAAATTTTTCTTTACAATCCAGTGTTTTTTTTTTTTTTTTTAAAGAAAAACTCAAATACAAGACTTTAATCTAACTTTAATTGCAGGCATATGTTTTCGTCATCATTCAAATGTCCGCATTAGTCTAATAAGAACAAGAAGCTTACCCTTTAGATTCATGACAAAACCTCCCTTTGTAAGGAGGTGACAACTTGTTTTTACGTTTTGGTCCATGTAGCCCTCCTTCAGTTGTACCAACATTCTATGGGGAATTATCAAGTAGTCAACACTATTTGCACTCGTTTACAGACACACCAGCAATCTGGTTAAGATTACCAGCTGCCAACAATTTCACAGTAGAAGCTAAATCTGGGACTTCAAGAGAGAGACGTGGATAATTTGGTGAATCATGACTCAGGTTAACATTAATTAGTAATAATTACCCAGACTGTATTAGTTTGACTACAATCTATATCAGATCTTTTGACAAAAACTTAAGGAAAAAGCTTTTAGAAGAGAGTAAACATTCAAGCACAAGACCAGGAATGCCTCGCACCTGCATTTATCCCAGGGAATGGCTTCAACTGGACAAATTGGATCATCCAAAGCATTGATGCAAAGGAGCGGCACTGCTACATTCCCCACAAAATTAGCACAGCTGGAATGCCTGTAATATGCATCCAGAGTCTGGGAAACAGGAAAACCTCTCATTCAGTCCCGCAGACAATGTGAGAATAAGCCAAAAGCAGACAATGTGAGAATAAGTCAAAACTTATTACCTTGTGATTTCCAATAAAGCATGTAGCATTGCCGTAAAATTCTCGAAGGGAGCATGACTGTTGAAGCATAAAGGAAAATGGCAATGTGAACATATAATATCAGGGTTAACATCATAAACCTTTATATCAGATATACATAACCATAAACCAATTATATTGATCCTCAAGATCCAACATGTCAAAATGATGATACGAGTAAATGTATGAGCATTACATATGACTTCATTGATGGGCTGCAAGGACCTTGAAGAAGGAACTATTCAGTTGTTTGTTGTAAGTCAATTATTGAAATTTGAGAATAAGAATTTGGATGTCCTCTGAGTAAAAGTTGAAATAGAGAAAAATATTAAATATAACAGTGCACATGCACAATGCCTAACTGCTAACATGAGGATTAAGGCATCTGAATTTTTACGTGAAGTGATATTCATAAAATTATGATTTTTTAATTCATATTGTGTGGAATTATTTTACTTAATTCGCTACTTGCAAATAATCTACCTCTGTCTCCCATGTAAGACATCTCACAACAACCATTCACTAAAAAAATGTTTTCTCTTCAATGAAATTGCAGCCCTTCAATTATTACTCATTTACTTCAGTTCACAAGTAAATCAAAAACAGAAAATTGATGAGTAAACCACTCTAGATAGTACAATTTTTAGCACATTTTCTGGATTTGTTCAGCTGTTATTCTCTGTTGAAGTGAGTACATAATGAACCAAGGATTGTTAAGGTTTTGGCAGTGCTTTTGTTAAAATATTTTCCAAAAAATCAATGCACACTGCTAAAATCAGGGATCTTAGAATCAGTTTCTGTTAGCACAAGGGGCTGTGATTCATGTTGAATCAATTGTATGCATAAAAAATTAAAATCTTCAATTTGCATATGTTTAAAAACTCAGAATAGAGAGAGCATTGGGAATGGAATCCGGAGAGTTATGCTGCTGAGGTAGTTGCAGCCTTTCAATTCATATGGCTGAAGAAGACAAAGTTTAAGGAGCAAAATTTAAAAAATAAATAAAAATAACCTGACTCAATTCTTTCAAACTCAAATAATAGGACGGACACTTTTCTTAACTAAAGTTATAACTATCAACACAATTAATAGAGACTAAGAAGAAGTGAATGACCTTTTTTATGGCTTTCAAATCTGCTAGACGGGAGATGACAGACCGATGCCTATAAGAAAAGTTAGATTAGGTACGCATAAAATTGCAAAGAAAGAACAATTTAGTAGATTTTTGTACAGGATTATCCAGTCATAAATCGCATTATTATGAAATGTTTGGCCCATCAGATTTTAGTAAGAAGGAGAAAAAAGACATACAGCTCTGCGTAACTTTGTAGAGAAATCATTATAGCCTTGTCATATAATCTCTGTACAAAGCTGCGGTTAAGGAACCTGTCAAATACCTGCAATGAAGGCAGAGAGTATGTAACTCTGACCAAAAAACATAGGACGTGTAACCTATGCTTTTGTATTTAGCTACAAATTAAATCTTGCTATTAAATTTGTTTCTTGCCTCTCCCTTTTTTCAGAATAAAGCATGCACTTATACCCATAGCCAATTTAAATTAAGAAAACTTTTAGGTCTATGATTTTCATCCTTGAAACAATGACTTTGAAGCCAGTCAAATATCAGTGATAAGTAATTTGGAATATTAGTCAAAAATAGATAAGATCCATTAATTTAACTAAAGGATAAAACATTGACCAAAGAGACTAATATACTAAGGTTATTTTTGGTTCCTAGAATGTCTATTCCTAATGAGAGAGTGGTTATAATTGATTTTGATAGTTTACACACACACACACACACAAAACTCTTGTCATATAGCAAATAACAATCCAAACATTTTTATGAATCCATAATAAGGAATTTGATAAGGAACAATTATTCCCAAATTTCACTATGGGTATATTCCTTTCTATTCCATTTTGGATGGAATAACACAGCTTGAATGAGTAACTCCTTTCTAAATTATTGCATCCCCATACAATTTTCATTACGTGGTCATTGTATTTCTACCTATTCATAAGAATAGATCTTTCGTCAAACAAACGTGACTTAAATGGTTTGAAGTTGCAGAATTAATCAACATTTCTTGAATTGGTTTTGATTAAATCAATATAATTAAAGGTTTGAATAAAAATTACATTAGTACCTCAATGTATAGAAAATTTAATATAATGCTGATGTATATAATGAGGTCCTATAGAATCACTGGCTGAGTATTTTCTTTTTCATCTTTATTTTCCAGGAGAAAGACAGGGCTCTATAAGTATTATTTTAAACTTATATAGTCTAGAAACAGAAGGAAAATTCACATTTGTATAAATTAAATTCAATAAAATGCTTTTGGTGCAGCAACAATGGAAGATAGATCCATAAGAAATTTCGTTCCTTCAGAAAAACAACAGGCAATAAGTCACATAATATGAACCAAAATACTAACCACAAGGTCCCAAGGAGAGCAGATAGCAGCAGCCCCAACAACAGGGACATTGATCCCTTCCTCCCCAAGATATTTTACCTGACAATACAAATCCAGGTTAGCCCTGAATTTCATGATCAAAAGATTAACTCTGCATTTGGGAGCATTGAATTGGGACTTTGAATTTAAATTTGTGTGGATCTGGATAAAACATAGTATAGAATTATATTGACTATCTCCCAAATCAACACAAATTTAAATCCAAACCTCGAGATCCATATTCGCAAACACTACCTAAGGGAAATTCAACGACACATATTTCAACAAAATCATTTACTGACAATGAACTTTCTCAGCTTCCAACAGAACCAAAATATTATTTTTAAGATACCAGGGAAAAAAACAGAGAAAATTAAAAAACTTTTGCATGTTATTCATGGAGAGCCGGCGAAGTCTAAACTAAACTAGCAATGTCCAAATGTGCCCAAGACGAATACATTCATCAGTTTAAGTATCATTAAACAACTCTTTAAGGTGGCTTGAACAATTCGGATTTTGACTAGCTTAGGTCTGGGCCATGCTCAAAACGCATAGAGCCAAAACCAACCCATTTCTTGTATTCAAAAAATTCTTATTTTAGTTTTAGAAAGTATTATTAGTACTTTAGAATCAAGATCTGTGGCTCAAATGTTAATCCAACATGTAACTAAAACATAAAACATTATTGGAAACACTTTTATCTTTTAAAAATGTATAACTGATCTAATTTACTTAATTTGTTTTATTTATTCTCAGTGGGAAGGTAACTCATTCTGAAAGAGATAATTTCTGGCCCTCGTAATACATTAAGCTCAAAGTTCACAGAAGCAACACAAATTGGTTGAATTTATATACCAGAATATTGGCACCAACACTAGTTCCTACAGCATATAGAGGAGCTTTAGGATATCGACGATGAAGATGGTTGATGACTTCACGAGTATCTTCCGTCCATCCAGCATTACACAAGCGATCAGACTTCCACAATGCATGAAGAAACAAAAATACCATGTTAGGAAATCATAAGCATTAAGATTAAGAAAAAAAAACTATCTGCCAAAGTACTTCACGCAACATGGAACGAGGCACTCTGGTGTAAAAGGCATTAGAAATGAAAAAGGTGTAGCAGCAGATATATGTGCTCAAAAATGCGAAAAGAAAAAAGGAAGATGGAAAAAACTGGATACTTTGCACAATGTGAAAGAAATATGAATGCCAGAATCAGATAATAGCTCCTCATCCTCCTCTGTGCATATCAAAGAAACAAATTTCAAGATATTTTGAAATGTGGTGTGTGTGCGTGTGTGGAGTATCATGGTAAATACAGAGTGAATAATGAAGAGTAATTCAAATCATTTGCTGCAAAAACATCATACGGGAAAAAACTTACAGTTAGGGGTACGCCGCCAAAACCTCGATGATTGTTCACACAAACATTCCAACCATGCTTTACTATCTTGAGGGCAAGATGCTTTATATACTGTCACACAAAATACAATTTTAGGAGCAAAAGACAAAGATCTAGACAAGTGAACAGGACGAGCTTTGAGTAGAAAGAAGAGGAAAAACAAGAATTATCTTACTTTAACACACACACACACATACACATAAGAGCTCAATCAGCAATAACATAGCAGAGTGTCACGAGCTAAACTTGTTCAGGGCATTATGCTTGCTAGTGACCACTTATCTTGTCTACTTGGGATGGGTTTTCATCATGTAAATATTAGTGTAAGGTTATTTTCTAGTTTATTTGTATATCAAATAAGGCAATATGACTTCTTGGTCACTTTGATGTTTCCTAGTGTCAAGATGATAATTACATAAAAACCTCTTTAGGGGAGGGTGAGTGTTCATCAGTCATTGTAAAATTTACTAGTTATTGTCAAAGTGTTTAGCCTACTTGCCTCCGTCGCTAAACACACGATGTCAACGGAGGTGCTGTTAATGAATTGCGTAGTTTCAATGTTTACTGCTTAGATATAATAAGTATTTGTCAAATCAAAACCGGGCGTGACCTATAAGGTCAACACTCTCGTGTTGTGAGGATGACATTAGAACAAGCAAAGGTGAATACTACGACCATATACTTGGTTGGTGATGCCAAACTGTGGTGGCATACCAAGTACCAATAGATTGAAACTAGACATTGTGTAATCAATAGTTTGGTAGACTTGAAAAGAGAGTCCAAGGCCCCATTCTTTCCTGAGAATGTTAAGTATAATGTAAGGAGAAAACTGAGAGATCTTAAGCATACGAGGTCAATCGGGGAATATGTGAAACAATTTTATGCTTTGATGTTGGATATTCAGGATATGTTGGAGAAGGACAAGTTGTTCTATTTTCTTAAGGGGATGAAACTATCGGCAATGACAGAACTTTATAGGCAAAGAGTTCAAGACTTGTCAACTGCACAAGCTGCGACAGAACGCTTGACTGACTACGCTGGTGATGATACTGCTTCGTCCAAAAGGTTTAGCGGAGAGGGAAATAGTGGAAAGTCTCAAGAAAGGCAAGCCCAAGAGTAGGGGAGCCGACTCTAAATCATCAACCTCAAAGGAAGCTTCGTCATCTCAAGGGTTCAACACACCCAATGGAAAGGGAAAGAGTAAAATTTCATGTTACTTGTGTGGTGGATCTCATAGAGTGAGTGAGTGTCAAGACAAGGGATTACTCAATGCCTTACAAGCTTCCACTTCGGGAAAAGTGGTGGAAAGCGAGGAGGAAGAGGATGATGCACCGAGGGTAGGTTCAGTGCAGCTGGTAAGTGCATTGGAAAAGCAGGCAAAAGCACCCAAAGTTACACGAGCAAAAGGGTTAATGTTTGTAGACTTGAGGATCAATGGGAAGAGTACCCACACTATGGTGGATACGATGGCTACTCCTAATTTTGTTTCGTAATTGGAAGCATGGAGACTCAACTTATCCTTAGAGAAGCATACATGACGTATGAAAGCAGTTGACTCTATAGC
Organism: Malania oleifera; assembly: GCF_029873635.1. Classification (NCBI taxonomy): domain Eukaryota; kingdom Viridiplantae; phylum Streptophyta; class Magnoliopsida; order Santalales; family Ximeniaceae; genus Malania; species Malania oleifera. The sequence goes on from NC_080425.1 coordinate 45,912,534, forward strand.
CCAGCCTACTCTAGGAGTAGCCAAGCAAGTGGCTGTAAAACTTGGTAGTGGGAAGGTTATGCAAATTTCACAGTGGTGCCGTTGGATGACTTTCTAGTCATTCTAGGAATGGAGTTCCTAAGGGGGACGAGGGTAGTGCTAATGTCTTCTGTTGGTTCCCTGTGTCTGATGGGAGATCACTCGTGCATGGAAGCGGGATGTGTTCACCCTTCCAAAGCACCATTGGGAGCATCGGTGTTGTTTCAGAAGAAACATGAAGAGCATCAACGAAAGGTGTTCGACAAATTGAGGGGAAGTCTGTATATGAAGAAAGGGAAGTTCTCTTTCGCTTAATGGAGCAACAATTCCTTGGTTATGTGTTTGAACAAGGTTGTATCCGAAGGGGTATGGAGAAGGTAAGGATGATTCAAGAACGGAAGATCCCCACGACAATGAAGGAGTTGCGTTCCTTTCTTGGCCTTGCTATATATTGCAGGAAGTTCGTTGAGGGGTATTCGCAGAGAATGACTCCAATGACAGGACTACAGGGGAGGTATTGTTGGCCGCACACACGAGATGATGTGGTTGATTATACCAAAACTTGTTTCACTTTCCAACAAGACAAGGGGGAGCGGAAGAAGTGTGGTACTTTCATGGCTGCACCAAAGTACTGTTCGGTAAAGGAGAAGACACAATTGTTCCTTGTGACTATCGTGAAATGTTGGGGTGTTCACCAAGTGATTATTTTTACCGATACTTAATGTTCATTGACAACTTCTTGACAGAATTTTTCAGGATATTCAGGTCACATATTGACATCTCTTTGAGTTCTCACCGACAAGCGGACGGACAGATGAAGAGATTCAGAGAGCTACTGAAAGAGTACTTATTCCATTTTGTCAACGACAACCAGAAGAATGGCATGCAACTACTTTATGTGGCTCCATTTTGTGGCAAAGCCTAAAGGAGCTCAACAACCAACAAGAACACTTTTGAGCTTGTTACAGGCCAGTTGCCGCTATTACCTCACACAGTGGGTGAGCCGTACAGATGAAAGAGTCCCAAGGCATACATCTTCACCAGATAATGGAGACAGAATGCAAATTTTGTTTGAGCCCATTTGGAGAAAGCTTCTAAGTAGATGAAGAAGTGGGTAGATCAAGGGAGAAGACATCAGTTTCATGTCAGCTACCTCAAGCCATTCAACGCGGACACCAATGACCTGAGTAGAAGTCAGTCCAACAGAACAAAGTTGAAGATAGTGCAACCTGACAGACATGACGTTGAAGAGATCCTTGCAAATAGAAAGCTCATATCCTTAAGGAAGAAGCGGCATAAGTTCCTAGTGAAGTGGAAATGCCTTGATGACAAAGAAATCAGCTGGATTTCTGTGGAAGATTTGAAGTCATTCATGGACAAAGTTAAAGTGTACCTAGCGCCAAAGTCTATGAGGACGTCAACCGCATAAGTGGGGGAGAATGTCACTAGCTAAGCTTGTTCAAGGTATTATGCCTGCCTGTGACCGCTTATCTCGTGTACTTATGATGGGTTTCCATTATATAAATACTAGTGTAGGATTATTTTCGGCTAGTTGTTTATTTGTATGCCAAATAAGGTAGCATGACTCCTTGGTCACTTTGATGTTTCCTAGTGTCAAGATGATAATTACATAAAAACCTCTTTAGGGAAGGATGAGTATTCATCAGTCATTGTAAAATTCACTAACTATTGTCAACATGTTTAGCCTACTTGCCTCCCTTACTAAACACACGATGTCAATGAAGGTGTTGTTAATGAATTGCATAGTTTCAATGTTTACTGCTTGTGTGCCACTGCTTTCATGATTGCTTACTATTTCCGCTGCCATTTGATTGAATTCTAATGAAAATGTTTCGTAGATGAATGTTGGTAAACGATAGGTTGGCTAGTTAAACAAGAGTGTTTTAGCTAGCGTCGCACGACCCTTCACAAAGGTGTAAAAATAGTCGGACCGTGACACAGAGGAATGCACAAACTGTCATTGGTTTCCCATGAACATGACTGCAAATCCAATATTTCCATCTATATACATTAGATAATATTGATAGGCATGCAAAATCGATAGCCAATCAAATCATTACTAAGAAGTAATAGCATGTTTCTCTCTTTAATTTTTGTCAACATCCTTTAGTTCCCTTCATTTCCAAAAGAAAAGTACCTTCACTTTGGGGAGTTCTTGGATTTGGATTCATATTGAATTTGGATAAGATGTGATACAAAAGTATATTGAAATTTGTCCAAATCCAAGGTATGAAATTCATGCTCTTAAATGCAACGGAAATGCATCTCAAGGCATATTACTGTCATATTAGATGCGACACCAAATGATATTGAAACCAATGGGCGTTGCTATATGTTGGTTGATTCGGACTTCATCCCCTCCTACATCTCACATTTTACCTAAGCATTTCATTAACAACATTTTCATGTTTAACCATAAAGACACATTCCATTACTTCATTCATTGTAGAGTGCTACCAAGACTACTAGAAGCAAATTTCAACATGTTTTGATGCTACTTGAAACTTGGCAGGATGCTCTGTCCTACTATTCAATAACTTGTGCATTGAATTGTTGATATCTGATAAACATACATATTTATATTCATGTATGTGTATGTGCATGTGATAGAGCTTTTAGCCTCAGGGCATCTAATGAGGAATCCTTGAAAGATAATTGTTAATCAATCACTTTACTTAAAAGCTTAAGCAGTTTGGTTGTGAGTCAATTAGGGGTACAATCGGTTTGGTTTGGTTCGGTTATGGACCAAATAGAAAACCAAACCAAACCTTGCAAATTTTGGAATGCCCAACCGAAACCAAAATAAAACCGAATTTATGATACCATTGAGAACCGAACTTTCGGCGGTTTGGTTAGGGTTTTTTAGTTTTTAACCGATTTTCTAAATATTCAACAATTATTTTTCATAAGAGTTGTTGAGAATCTATTTGACATTTTGATTCTTTATAATGTTTCATAATTTTAACAAAATTAAATATGTTAAATAGTTTAAACAACTGAGAATGCGTTGGTCTTGTTGGACCTTTTCTTTTTGTTCCTAATTCCTATTAGCTTAGTAGTTTAGTAGTTCCTACAAACCATCATATATAATACAAATTACATGTCAATTAACCACAATTAAGTAATTTGGATTAACTTATTATATGGATCAATCATAATTAAGTAATCATATTAATTTATACATATCATTTAAAATGAAATCGGTCTTTCAGTTTTTTGGTTCGATTATACTTTAAAAGCCGAAACCGAAACCAAATACCGAAAAACTGAACCGCTTGTGATTTTGGTCCGATTTTCGATTTTTTGATAATTTTAGTACCCCCCTAGCGCCAACAATGTATATCAAGCCTAGACATTCCCCTATGCACGCAACCTGATTGCACGTGAAGAGATGCACAAACAATGAATTAACGTACATATCGGGAACATGATACTTTTTTTAACAAACTCACATTAAATTTAGGCAATTAACAAGACTAGTACCCAAGACCTCCTCGTAACCATAGCTCTAATACCATGTTAAACAATCACTTCACCCAAAAGTTTAAGCTGTTGGGCTGGGCCAACGATGTATATCAAGTCTTAATCATAATATTAATAAATGAATATATTTTAAAATACAGAGATGGATAAGAACTCTGGAAACTTATTAGTGAAAAAGGGGAGGAGATGACTCACCGGAGAATCAGAATCACTTGCCAAGCCAGGAATCACTATCACGGTTGGGGTTTCATCATCTTTAGGAGTGGTATCTGTCACATGGGAAACATATTATGACTGAAGAAATCAAGAGCAGGTGCATGGCATAAATTAGGAGAAGGTCAACCACTCAAAACTCTTACCAACTTCAACAAAATAAAGACGAACAGAATTTCTGTAACCAGCAAGTAAACCAAGAAGATTTTGGAAACAAAAATGTAAAATATCTTTTTCCCTACAATCGGCAGAGATACGGAAAGAGAATACTTGCTCGCCCTAAACTAAATTCAACCATGATTCATAAGAGTTACTCAAACGAGAATCCAAGAAAATAATTATACAGTAATTCGCATTTCTGAACAGCAGTAAATTGCTCATCTTCATCGCTGACAAAAACAAAAACATTGATTGTTTTCCAATTCAGCACTTAGGCACGAGCGGTTTCAAAGGATCCCTAAAAGGCTTTGCCTCTTACAATAAGAGTTAGACAGCAAGGAGTCGTTGATTTGGATGAAATGCTTTGATGGGAATCATGACAATAACCATTACAGAAACTGCGTGTTTTAGTGATCACAGAGAAGTAAAGGGAATATGTGATTGAAAAAATAATACCAAAGAAGTTCTAGCGACATCATCATTCAGGCAAATATCAAATTATAAGAACAGATAACAAATTTACCATCAGAATTTCTGAGCCAATCTAAAGCAATTGTTGCACCATCAGATGTATGAAAGAGCTCTCTGTAAACAATAATTGGCAAGAAATTAGCCAAATAATAATCAATAAACAGCAATTAAAATAAGCTCTTTGTGTCTTTAATTCGACACCAAGAAACCATTGTTCATCATAATTTTCCAAATAAATCGAGTTAAACTATTTTATACATGTGAATCACTATTATCACATTGTTCATTATTAACAATTATAATATTTATTCTTGGATAACCTTACAAATTTCCCTTTTCTTTTTTGGATAGAAAACCTTACAAATTCTTCAAGCTCATTTCTTAAACTATTATTTTTAACAATATATGTCTTATTATACAATCAAATGAATTATATTACCGTGCTTTGTAAAATTATAAACCAAATTCTTTTTTAAAAAATATTATCTTGTACTGTCGACATTGTTAATAGAAACATAGAGGTTGAATGGCACATTAACATATGGGATTTCTGACCTTGTATACTTGACGACTGGAGGTCTCCCAAAAAAGCTCATAAAAATTGTCTGTAGATGAGGACTAGCAAGCCATGGAGTAGCCAAATACCTACTCAAATCACCAAAGCAGTTTGATTAGATAAAAAAAATATATTTAAAAAAAGAAAGGAAAAGTGGAAATCAAGATTTTGTAAGAAACTTAATAAGGGCTTGTTCAATTATTCAAGATAGTTTTTTATTTTTATTTTTTTTTAAGAAATTACAAAATATAAAATTTTCATTTTTGTAAAAACTAAAATTATTTTTCTTTATTGTGAAAAACAGTTTTCATTTATCATTTTAATTTCTAAAGAATTACAAAAATGTCACCTTAATTATTTTTGTAGTTTAAAAAATTTGTATAAGAAATGAAAAAAAAAAAAAGATTTTTTTGTGCGATTACTTGTAGAAAAGTTTTATTTTATATTTCTAATTTTACAAGCAATTACAAAAAAGACACATCTCGCTTTCCTATTTTTTTGAATTTGTATAGGAGAGTTGAAGAGAAATCCTTTTATTATTTTCTAAAATTTTAGTTAATTATATAATTTCTTAAAAATTAAAAACAAGTCTTTTATTGTTATTTGAAAATCTATAAGTGGAGCATAAAAAATATTTTCAACAACTAAATAAGCTCTTCATCATTTTCTACCTTTTTCATACAAATCTTGTAAAATTGAAAATTGTGTCGACATTTTTATAATTCTTTGAACTAAAAAAGAAAAGAAAAAAATTATTTTTCACAACTAAATAGCCAGGACCTAAATAATTAAACTATACCGCATTATTTTTCATTTTTTCAAGATATATTTATAAAATCTAGAAAACAAGAAAAATTTTCTATACAAATTAAATTTGAAAAACTAGAAAATAAGGTGATTTTTTTGTTATTATTTGAAAAATTGAAACTAAAATTCTAAGAATATGTAAAATTATTTTTCATATTGGAAATGACATCATTATTATTTTTCAAATACCAAAAATTAAAAACAAGGTAATTTTTCCTACTTATTTGAAAAATGGAAACAAAATTGTTTTGCAAAGATATGCCCCTAATATTTCAAAACCAAAAACGAAACTCTGGTTAATATTTAATAAAGAAACTTAAAATTAGAAACTATATTATCTACAAATTTTAAAATGCTTTTAAGTTAGATGAGATGATTCCTACTTTAAGCTAGCCCTCATATTAATTATAGTTAATTGTATTTTCAAATTAATCAAACATAAACTATTTGTCTCATTGATAATGTGGATGAGATTTCATCTTTAAATTATCTGCATTTTCATATGTAAAAAAATATGAAGGCCAAATGCACGAGATTGTCAACGAATAGATTATAAATCGAGTTAAGGCAATAAAAATTTGAGAACAACAAGAAATGGAGACGTAGCTAGCGACTGTTATACAAATGGAGGAATAGGAAAAGGAAAAAGAAAGGATACCTACTGAGGCAAAAATAATCTGATGCCAAGTCAGAAGTAATATGTAGAACATCAAATTAGGTAATAATGAAACACCCCAATGTGGAGCTAGATCATGAGTTGATAAAAGGTCAAAATATTTGAATTATTTAATAGTGTGGATGCTGAACTGCATTCAACCAAATTTGAGCACTGCAACAATTATATATATATAAATTATTTCCAAATTTCAAAAGATGAAGAAACGTCAATATAGTACGGAGCGACTAAAGAACCAGAACCCAAACGCGGGAACTTGATTTTAATAATGAGTCAACAATATATATATATATATATATATATATATATATATTTATTTATTTATTTATATATACACAATTGCGTTTATCATGCACGCAGACCCAATATAATTTGTGTGTGTGTGTGTGTGTATGCATACATGCATGAATGTATTGATGTGTATATAGCATATATAGTATAGATGGTGGGAGTAGTGGGACTGGCCTTCCATGGAGGATTGAACAGCGGGAAACGACGGAGTGGTAGAGGGGGGAGTGGGGATGGAACTTCAAGCGCGCACTATGACCCCGGAAGCCGGTGAGGAGATCGCCAAGAAGATGAAACTCCATGCAGTTATAGATCATCGTAAAGATGATAATAAAGGCCAAGGATAATAGCAATAAGTAGCAGAAGGAAGAATAATAAGTAGTAGTACTGGTAGTAGTAGTAGCAGTGTAGGGAATGAGATGAAGATGATGAGAAAGAGGGAGAAGAAGAAGCGAGCTACCATTGGAGATGCAGAAGTAGATGAGGAAGGAGTTCATTAGGAGGGCTGTTAAGTAGTGGGGAAAGGGTATAAGAAAAGCTGCTCTGAGGAGGAGCTTGGGCAGAGGTTCCATGGTATGTATGGCTTCTGTACTATGTAAATCTGCATATTGATATATTTATACTGGTGGGCAAGGGAGGATTATTATGCGGTACGCACCGATTCAAATAATTGACCAGTTCAAAAGGGACGTGGAAGGGAGATGGTGGGGCTCGATTATATTACACAGTAGGGTAGGGGGGGATTTGCGTATGTTGGTGTTATGCGAAAGCACACGGAGAGTTCCATGAGAGAGGAGGCGTGGTGTATGGAATATTTGGCAGAGGTGTATGAATGGGGAAATTATAAGAGGAAACCACCCCCCCACGTTGTAGCTGCGCCTAGCCTTTCGATTTTTGACACGTGGTATGTGGGGGGGGGGGGGTGGGGCCCACGGCTCCTGCTAGAAACGTTAGTGCGGTTGGCACGTTAACTCTGGTTCTTTGCTGCTCATCCTTTCTTCGTGTGAAATCGTTGCTTCACCCACCACCAGTGCAAGGAATTTGCGTATGTTGGCGTTATGCGAAAGCACATGGAGAGGAGGAGTGGTGTGTGGAAAATTAATAGGGAATATTTGGCAGAGGCGTATGAATGAAAGGAGACCCCCAAAGAGATGGCGGTCGTCGGAGGCCGCTTTTTTGACCCCCGACTTGCTGGCTAGCTAGGTCTTCGCTTGAACATTAGTAATCAACGTAGCCAGACCTTGTGGAAAAACGCAGCAGAGGACCAATAATAATTATAATAATAAGTGCAATATAATTTATTGCATCATTATTGGAGTTTTTTCCTTTTTTTATTTTTTATATTAAAATATTAAATAATAGTTGGGTGGAAACTTTATATCCCACATTGATGCTTGGGCAAAATTCACTGGGCCGGAAAAAAAGAGCAAAAGGTGATTGGACAAAACTTGATGGTCCAGCGAGTTTTGAATGATGGACGAGAAAGAGAGATATTAAAGATGATTGAACATTTGTACCTTTGAAAAATAGAAATAAATAATAATGAAAATAAAAATTACACTGATAACAATCACTATTATGAAAATAGTAAAAAAAAGAATAGAACAAAAATAGTAAAAAATAAAAATGATAAAAACTAATAGTAATTACAATAATAATAATAATAATAACAGCTAATAATAATATTTATTTCTATCAAAATAATAATAACAACAATAAAAATAATACTAAAACTAATAAAAATCACTATTATAATATTAAAAATAATACAAAATTAAATATATGTATTAGAGTTTTTTAATAAAAGATAACTATTTTTTATTGCGTTGTAGAATCAATTCAAAAATATTAAATATTGGAAAAAAATTGAAACTAAATTCTTACAATCATTCCATGTATATACATAAACATTTGGGGTCCGAATATTAATAGTTATGAAAAATATCTTATTTTTTTTATTACTTTATAATAATGATACACTTAAAGTCATGATCACTTACTTCGTCACAAATAAAACTTCTTGAAATTTTTTATTGTTTCTTTTTTTTTTAATACAAATATCACTAAACTTAAAGCAATTATGACTTTTAGTGTATAATTAGTATAAAATAATTGAAAAATAACATCTTAGTTTTAATTAGTATAAAACTAGCTCATTTGGGATTCATATATTATTATTAGTTATGAAAAAATATGCTATTTTTCAACTTAGAAAATCAAATTAATAGGCGAACATCTCTGATTTTATTCCTACTTCAGACTCACAGATGCCCTTACTTTTCTTCTCCTAGGAAAATGAGGAACCAGCATTGTCCATTTGTAGCACCCACTTTTTCATTATTCTACTGTAAATTTGATGCCTACTTCCAATATCACCTTCTTGATCTATGACCTAGAGCTCATTCTAGTCTTTTCGTACTGAATTGAGATTAGTGTCTTATCAAGTGTTTTGATTAGTATTTTAACCTTAAGGTAGACTTTAAGACACAAGACAAAATATAGGATAAGAATACAGGTTTTTAGAAGAATGAGAAACTAAAACTCAAAAATCCCTCCTAAAATGACATTTCTACCCCTAGTGGTGCAAAAAGTTGATCGAACTTGTTCTTCTAAACAAGTGGGACAAACTCACAAGTGGAATTCTCAACAGTACGTCGATTATGACTTAATCATAACATCCACACCTCTAGAACCTAACATCAACATTATAGAAATAAATACTTAACAAAATTAATTTAAATTTTTTTTAAAACTTATAAATGCTATAATCAATAAAAATATCCAATTTTCATTTTTTTTTTCATTTTCTTTAAAGTTATAGTCAACTTAGACTAGGAGGACTCATCTCCCATTCCACTTCTCATCCTTTTCAAATTTTAATTATTAAAATACCTTTTACTGGTCAAATTTTATTTTCTCTCTCATGCAAGGCGTAACTTACAATTAAACACTCTATTTGGTAAAAAAAAAAAATCAACTGAAAATCTCATTTGTCTCTTACAAGCAAGGAGTATCTCCCAAAAAAAGGGTCTTAATTTTGTTATTCTTCATTATTATATTTTTTAAGATAGTTTTGTTCGGCTTATTGTCCTATATCTTTTATTTTTTTGTTGTGGCTTGTAAATGAAACATATGACCAAGAATTGTAGATTCTAAACCCCCAGGGTGTAGCTCAGGTGGTAGGGTGGGCTGCGGGAGTACCTTTCACGAGGTCAGCGATTATACGCCTCCTGGGTTCGATTCCTGTCCTTGGCTCCTGAATTTACCCTCCCCGTGAGTGTGGAGTCACTGTACAGGGCGTGGGATTAGTCACGTACTGTAAAACAGACGTGGACACCCGGCGTCACTCAAAAAAAGAAAAGGAATTGTAGATTCTTAATTATGAAAGCCACGTCAAGCAGAGGTTTCCCAAGAAACTTCCACGCCGGCGGACCCACGCATACAATTCGCCATGGGTTTGTACGATCATGCTTTTGATGGTTAATTGGGCACTAATTGAAATATGTATGGTTAATTGGAGAATTTAAATGCATGGATAAGAAAAATGACAATGGCTTCAGTGCAGTGCAAAAAATTATCAAAATGATGGAGTAGCACGCTTTGTTATTTGTTTTGGCACATGGGTACCCCTTATCAATTTCTCTACAAATTTTTGAGTGATTTTAGATTATTACTTCTGCATGCGCAACATGACTTAAGGGTGACAATAATAAATTAAGTGCTCTATCATTCTCTACTTAAATAAAAAATTTAACCCAAAAATTTAAAGTGTCAAATTTAAGACCTTTGGTTAATGGAACTATTATAAACACACTAGCTATAGGTATGTGCATATATAATGTTCGTTGATTTTAACTACTCATGAAGTTAAGTAAGAATGTGTTCAAAACTTAAAGGAGTATGAACAACTATGTAGATATCAATAGTCATGAAGGGATTATAAGTAAGATTTAGGATTGATATGCCCAAAATAAACCAGCCAATAAGAGCAAGTCAACACCTGGCCCGCGCCTCCTCGAGTCAAACCTTTTGACGAGAGCAATTAACTCCAACCCAATAAAGAGGAGGAGAGATCCACCCCAGTGGCTTAAATAGTCGAGTGATGTGAGCAAACACTTTATGACCCAAGAGCGATTCACCCCCCCAGGCAATAAAGAGGGATCAACCAAGGGTCAACTCGAGCCCCTATGAGAAGGGATGTGGGAAGAAGCCAAGGTAAGTCATTCAACCCATTCTACTGTTGCTTTCAACCTCTCCAGAGCATTCCTCTCATTTAGGCATCGAAGTGATCCCCCGAAGTACACCCAGGGCCCTCTAAGTCTTTCTGTTTCCATCTTTTGTCTGGTCACCAAAGATCTGGAAGCAGTTTTATTGGTCATTTCCGATTTTATCCCGCAACAATTGGCGCCGTTTGTGGGAACTGCTCTAGAGATGCATCCATCCTGCTTCACCTCCAACGTTGAAAAATGTCTACCTCACGCGGCTCTAGCTTTAGCCTTGCCGGAAAATAGTTAGCCCAGTTAATCCACTATACACCCGCAGATCCTTCAGGAGTCACCAGGGAGGAATTCCTCCTCTTCTAGAAAAAAATAGAGGACATGCTCAGCCTACTCTTACACCAAAAGTGTAATACCCCAACCCTGAAGGGTCTGAGATATTTACTTTTTACCATTGATTTATAGCGGAAGTAAATAAACTCAATTATTAATAAACCAGAGCGCTAATTATCCATATTTCAATCATTTATTTCAAAAGAAGAAAAATTATACAAACATAAATATTTGACATCATACTAATATTTCTAATCAATCCTTATTTTTTTCTATCCCCACCCGTATGCTTGCTAAACCTGATTTTCGACATGTCCTTCGGAGTTATCTGAAATAAAAATATGATTGGGGTGAGACGACACTCAGTAAGTAAATAAGATTATTATTAGTGTGTGGCCAAAATGAGCTTTTTAAAAAATTTCATAAAACAATATTTAATACTATGACTTCAAAACTTCTTCTAAAATGAATGTAAATCTAAAAATTTCTGCATAAAACTTTTATCATCAATTATAACAGTAAAATTTAATAACCATATACTGTGACCGTTAAATTAAACTTTTAATTTTAAAATAATAAAAATATTTAATTATATACATACATATACTTCTCCTTATACGTTTCCTTTAAATCGTCATTTAGGCACAAGAACGACCCTTTTCATATAAACTTATATTTTTCCTTCAAATCATTAATAACTCTGTACACATATTTAAATATGTATAAATATATATTGTAAAAACCACCCTTAAGCTTGTTTGCCGTAAGTCATGTTTACTCCCATGACTGGGTTGTGTGGTCCGAAGACTAGACTTAACTGGCTGATCGACCAAACTAAATCAACGTATGTAAACATTAAATGAGATTTTTCTTATTAAGTCCTAGTCCGGAACCAGGTGTGCACTTAGGAAAAATCCACTAACATAAATAACCACTCTGTAAACAGTGTGGGTGCACTCTGATTTGTTTAAACTTTAAGTTGTGGTACCAAATATCTGTAACTTTGAACTTGCTTTGCCATAAAGGGTTTTAAAATCATTTTATTATAATTTATGTAATTTAAAATAATCTCATGAAAATCTCATCTTTACTCATATTTTCATGAAAATGCAACGTAAAAATAAACTCATGCCACACAATTTTTGTGTTAAAAATATATATAATTTTTTTTTAATAGAAAAAAATGCTGAAAATTTATTTGAGGAGATTAGTACATTTCTTAACCCAAAAATAGATGCAAGTATATTAAAGATAGAACTGGAATAATTAAATATGCATAAAAATAAACTCATGGAAATTTTGTGAAACTAACAAACATAATTGAAATTTATTTATAAAATAAACTCAGGTATGAATTTTAAATAAAAAAAAAACTAACATAATCAAATTTTACTTACCTTTTCTTTTACCTTGTGTTACGAACACAATAACTATCTCTAAGAAATGAGATCAGAAAGAGTGGGTGAGTGAGAACTTACTCAAAAATTCTCTCCACCACTAATTCTTTCACTCGCTAATCCTTCTCTTCCTTGAAAAAATTGTTATGAAAAATGAAAGTTAAGAGCTTCCTATTTATAGGAAAATTTTGGGGAAGAAATGAAATTTGTAAAAGTGTGGGGAGAGGGGTGAAATTATAATTTTTTTTAAAATTAAAGAATGGACAAGGGATGGGCTAAGTATGGACTAAGTATGGGATGGGGATGGAGGCCATGTGGGAGTACTTGCCACCACTCCCATTTAATTAATTTTTAATTAATTACTTAATTATTTAATTATTTATATATTTATTTATTTTATTTATTTATTTTTTAATCATTATTATCATTGTTATTACTTTTAAACTATTTTTAGTATTTATTTATTTTATTATTTATTTTTGAAAAAGAATTAAATTTGAATTTTAAAAACTCATGTAGGCCCCACATGGTCTTGTGGGCGCCATACAACTTCGAGACCCAAGTGGATCCTACGTAACTCCAATAGTCCTTATGCGATTTTATAAGCCCTACATAACTCCGGGACTCATGTGAATCCCACACGACTTCGAGACTCGTGTGGGCCCCACATAGTGGAAAGTCTCAAGAAAGGCAAGCCCAAGAGTGGGGGAGCCGACTCTAAATCATCAACCTCAAAGGAAGCTTCGTTATCTCAAGGGTTCAACACACCCAATGGAAAGGGAAAGAGTAAAATTTCATGTTACTTGTGTGGTGGATCTCATAGAGTGAGTGAGTGTCAAGACAAGGGATTACTCAATGCCTTACAAGCTTCCACTTCGGGAAAAGTGGTGGAAAGCGAGGAGGAAGAGGATGATGCACCGAGGGTAGGTTCAGTGCAGTTGGTAAGTGCATTGGAAAAGCATGCAAAAGCACCCAAAGTTACACGAGCAAAAGGGTTAATGTTCGTAGACTTGAGGATCAATGGGAAGAGTACCCACGCTATGGTGGATACGATGGCTACTCCTAATTTTGTTTCGCAATTGGAAGCATGGAGACTCAACTTATCCTTAGAGAAGCATACATAACGTATGAAAGCAGTTAACTCTATAGCCCAGCCTACTCTAGAAGTAGCCAAGCAAGTGGCTGTAAAACTTGGTAGTGGGAAGGTTATGCAAATTTCACAGTGGTGCCATTGGATGACTTTCTAGTCATTCTAGGAATGGAGTTCCTAAGGGGGACGAGGGTAGTGCTAATGCCTTCGGTTGGTTCCCTATGTCTGATGGGAGATCACTCGTGCATGGAAGCGGGATGTGTTCACCCTTCCAAAGCACCATTGGGAGCATCGGTGTTGTTTCAGAAGAAACATGAAGAGCATCAACGAAAGGTGTTCGACAAACTGAGGGGAAACAGTCTGTATATGAAGAAAGGGAAGTTCTCTTTCGCTTAGTGGAGCAACAATTCCTTGATTATGTGTTTGAACAAGGTTGTATCCGAAGGGGTATGGAGAAGGTAAGGATGATTCAAGAACGGAAGATCCCCACGACAATGAAGGAGTTGCGTTCCTTTCTTGGCCTTGCTATATATTGCAGGAAGTTCGTTGAGGGGTACTCACGGAAAATGACTCCAATAACAGGACTACAGGGGAGGTATTGTTGGCTGCACACACGAGATGATGTGGTTGATTATACCAAAACTTGTTTCACTTGCCAACAAGACAAGGCGGAGCGGAAGAAGTGTGGTACTTTCATGGCTGCACCAAAGTACTGTTCGGTAAAGGAGAAGACACAATTGTTCCTTGTGACTGTCATGAAACGTTGGGGTGTTCACCAAGTGATTATTTTTACCGATACTTAATGTTCATTGACAACTTCTTGACAGAATTTTTCAGGATATTCAGGTCACATATTGACATCTCTTTGAGTTCTCACCAACAAGCGGACGGACAGATGAAGAGATTTAGAGAGCTACTGAAAGAGCACTTATTCCATTTTGTCAACGACAATCAGAAGAATGGCATGCAACTACTTTATGTGGCTCCATTTTGTGGCAAAGCCTAAAGGAGCTCAACAACCAACAAGAACACTTTTGAGCTTGTTACAGGCCAGTTGCCGCTGTTACCTCACACAGTGGGTGAGCCGTACAGATGAAAGAGTCCCAAGGCATACATCTTCACCAGATAATGGAGACAGAATGCAAAGTTTGTTTGAGCCCATTTGGAGAAAGCTTCTAAGTAGATGAAGAAGTGGGTAGATCAAGGGAGAAGACCGCAGTTTCATGTCAGCTACCTCAAGCCATTCAACACGGACACCAATGACCTGAGTATAAGTCAGTCCAACAGAGCAAAGTTGAAGATAGTGCAACCTGACAGACATGACGTTGAAGAGATCCTTGCAAATAGAAAGTTCATATCCTTAAGGAAGAAGCGGCATAAGTTCCTAGTGAAGTGGAAATGCCTTGATGACAAAGAAATCAGCTGGATTTCTGCGGAAGATTTGAAGTCATTCGTGGACAAAGTTAAAGTGTACCTAGCGCCAAAGTCTATGAGGACGTCGACCGCATAAGTGGGGGAGAATGTCACTAGCTAAGCTTGTTCAAGGTATTATGCTTGCCTGTGACCGCTTATCTCGTGTACTTGTGGTGGGTTTCCATTATATAAATACTAGTGCAGGGTTATTTTCTGCTAGTTGTTTATTTGTATGCCAAATAAGGTAGCATGACGCCTTGGTCACTTTCATGTTTCCTAGTGTCAAGATGATAATTACATAAAAACCTCTTTAGGGAAGGATGAGTATTCATCAGTCATTGTAAAATTCACTAACTATTGTCAACATGTTTAGCCTACTTGCCTCCCTTACTAAACACACGACATCATTGGAGGTGTTGTTAATGAATTGCATAGTTTCAATGTTTACTGCTTGTGTGCCACTGCTTTCATGATTGCTTACTATTTCCGCTATTATTTGATTGAATTCTAATGAAAATGTTTCGTAGATGAATGTTGGTAAACGATAGGTTGGCTAGTTAAACAAAAGTGTTTTAGCTAGCGTCGCAAGACCCTTCACAAAGGTGTAAAAATAGTCGGACCATGACACAGAGGAATGCACAAACTGTCATTGGTTTCCCATGAACATGACTGCAAATCCAATATTTCCATCTATAGACATTAGATAATATTGATAGGCATGCAAAATCGATACCCAATCAAATCAATACTAAGAAGTAATAGCATGTTTCTCTCTTTAATTTTTGTCAGCATCCTTTAGTTCCCTTCATTTCCAAAAGAAAAGTACCTTCACTTTGGGGAGTTCTTGGATTTGGATTCATATTGAATTTGGATAAGATGTGATATAAAAGTATATTGAAATTTGTCCAAATCCAAGGTATGAAATTCATGCTCTTAAATGCAACGGAAATGCACCTCAAGGCATATTACTGTCATATTAGATGCGACACCAAATGATATTGAAACCAATGGGCGTCGCTATACGTTGGTTGATTCGGACTTCATCCCCTCCTACATCTCACATTTTACCTA
Organism: Malania oleifera; assembly: GCF_029873635.1. Lineage (NCBI taxonomy): Eukaryota > Viridiplantae > Streptophyta > Magnoliopsida > Santalales > Ximeniaceae > Malania > Malania oleifera. The sequence continues at coordinate 45,928,747 of NC_080425.1, forward strand.
AGCATTTCATTAACAACATTTTCATGTTTAACCATAAAGACACATTCCATTACTTCATTCATTGTAGAGTGCTACCAAGACTACTAGAAGCAAATTTCAACATGTTTTGATGCTACTTGAAACATGGCAGGATGCTCTGTCCTACTATTCAATAACTTGTGCATTGAATTGTTGATATCTGATAAACATACATATTTATATTCATGTATGTGTATGTGTATGTGATAGAGCTTTTAGCCTCAGGGCATCTAATGAGGAATCCTTGAAAGATAATTGTTAATCAATCACTTTACTTAAAAGCTTAAGCAGTTTGGTTGTGAGTCAATTAGTGGTACGATTGGTTTGGTTTGGTTCGGTTATGGACCAAATAGAAAACCAAACCAAACCTTGCAAATTTTGGAATGCCCAACCGAAACCAAAATAAAACCGAATTTATGATACCATTGAGAACCGAACTTTCGGCGGTTTGGTTAGGGTTTTTCAATTTTTAACCGATTTTCTAAATATTCAGCAATTATTTTTCATAAGAGTTGTTGAGAATCTATTTGACATTTTGATTTTTTATAATGTTTCATAATTTTAACAAAATTAAACATGTTAAATAGTTTAAACAACTGAGAACGCGTTGGTCTTGTTGGACCTTTTCTTTTTGTTCCTAATTCCTAGTAGCTTAGTAGTTTAGTAGTTCCTACAAACCATCATATATAATACAAATTACATGTCAATTAACCACAATTAAGTAATTTTGATTAACTTATTATATGGATCAATCATAATTAAGTAATCATATTAATTTATACATATAATTTAAATTGAAATCGGTCTTTCAGTTTTTTGGTTTGATTATACTTTAAAAGCCGAAACCGAAACCAAATACCAAAAAACTGAACCGCTTGTGATTTTGGTCCGATTTTCAATTTTTTGATAATTTTTGTACCCCCCTAGCGCCAACAATGTATATCAAGCCTAGACATTCCCCTATGCATGCAACCAAATTGCACGTGGAGAGATAAACAAATAATGAATTAACATAGATATCGGGAACATGATAATTTTTTTAACAAACTCACATTAAATTTGGGCAACAGGACTAGTGCCCAAGATCTCCCAGCGACCATAGCTCTAATACCATGTTAGACAATCACTTCACCCAAAAGTTTAAGCTGTATATCAAGTCTTAATCATAATATTAATAAATGAATATATTTTAAAATACAGAGATGGATAAGAAGAACTCTGGAAACTTATTAGTGAGAAAGGGGAGGAGATGACTCACCGGAGAATCAGAATCCCTTGCCAAGCCAGGAATCACTATCACGGTTGGGGTTTCGTCCATGGTTTTAAATAACGGCCGTTACGTAGCGTAACGGCCGATACGTAACGGAAATCAGAGGGCCCGAAACCGATACGGGCCGATATTGCGGTTCGAAAAAAATTCACGGCCATAATGGCCGTTACGGAGGCGTAACGGCACGTAACGGTCGATACTCCAACGTTACATGTCGTAACGTCCGTTACGGACCGTTACATGGCCGACAGGTAGCATATTCGCTGAAGGGCAGCAAGCAGCCCCTCTCCCCAGTCCCCACACCCATCTGCCATTCAAAGGGTAAAAAGGAAAGTTACAAACTGACCTTGAAAATTTGTTGGCCTTCGGCAATAAGAAGGCTTCGAAGCCTGAGAGTGAGCACACCGAGGCTACCGAGCAGATCTACTCAGAATTGTAGACTTGGAGTTCCAGGCTTCCAGTTCCAGCAACTTGGCGAGTCATCGGCGACGGTGAAAGGTCTTCAGCAGCTCTGCCAGTCGTCGCAATCGGCACCTTCCTCCGCCAGTCGTCACAGTCGCACCAGCCAGCCTCTCGATTTCAGCTTCGGAGGCTCGAAGCTTGGAGTCATCGCTGGCTCGTTGCTTTGTGCTTCGCTCCTTCGACTGTTCGAGGCTCCTTTGAGTTCCCTCGAATCCCTCCCCTCTCTCGGTCTGACTCGACTACAGGCCTCAGCGTATGAGACACTCTAACACCCACAGCACTTTTCATTATGTTTTTTTTGTTTTTTAAATTATATTTTGTTGTACCACAGCCCTTTTCATTCTTTTCATTCTGTTTATTTTTTTAAATTATATTTTCTTGTAAAATAGGTTTGTTAAATTGAATTAAAAAAATTAATTTAATAGAGTAAAAAATTAGAAATCATTAATAATTATGTAAAATAAAATTTTCTTAATTTATAAATATTTTAATTGTATTATATTTTTTGAAAGATAATTATGAAAATTAATTCCATGACATAGCAAGCAATTATTAATGTTATATAATTAATATTTTTTAAGGTTAGTAAATAATTAATATTTACCAATAATAATTGAAGCCTTTTTTATAATAATATTTGAATATCAATAATCCACTTCTGCATTCACCATCTAAACAAAGCATTAAAATAATGTATGTACACAAGACATCCATGTGATGGCATTTTATATTATCTAGGCTTAATTGAGCTATATTTTTCACCATTCTTAAAGAATTCCAAGGAATACTCTGCACAATTATTATAATATTTAGTCTTAGGATTTGCCAAACTTATAGAAATAAAATTAATTCATGGCACCAATTGGCTAACATACTATTTATGTCAGCTGGATAAAGTGGTCATTTTGATAAAGAAGATATCATATTCACTCCCATCTATTGAAAAAATATTAAATAATATTCATATTATAAAAGAAAAAAAAATTAAATAACATCTGTCACCCATTTTATGTTACATGTGTATCTACTTGCCATTTCTTGAGTAGGTTGACCATGTTTATTAATATTTTTTAAGTTTTAAAACATTATTTTGACCTTAAATTTAAAATTAGGTAAAATAAATGTTTACATCTATATTTTGTTTTTAGTTATCAAATAAAGTAAAAATTAATAACTTAATAAAAAAAATTAATCTAATAGTTAATACATTAATAAATTTGATTTTTACTAATTACTACTGGAATTTGTAGAAAAATTTAATTTTAATCCATATACTGAGAAAATGTTTAAAAAATTAAATAGTCAATTAGTAATGTATGGATCTCTATTTGTGATGCTATGATGTATATGAAAGTAGAGCAAAAATCTTTTTCACCTATTAATTTCTTATAGTTATAAATGAAAATAAAATCAAGCTATAAAAAATAATGAAAATATCTTTTTAAAGATAAAGGAATATATTTTTTTTGTAATAAAATATCTAATATTTTATAATTTTGTTTATTTAAATATAAAAATAATAAACATTTCTTATTATTTTTAATCAAATATTATACTTATTTTTACGTAATAAGTATTTAAAATTAGGACTATTTAGTACTTATTATTTAATATTTACTAAATTACTAATTATATTATTCCTGTCATTGTAGGAAGGTTGTAAGTTGTAACTTTGTATTTTCTTTATATTTTGTGTAGAGATCATCAAATTAAGTCTATCAATATGTCACGTGATAGAGGAAATGAAAACTTACCTAGTGAAGATATTGGATGGCATTTTGGTACTGCGGTAGACGGTAATAGACATGTTATTATGTGTAAGTTAAGTGGGAAGATAATCAAAGGGGGCATTACATGCTTGAAACAACACTTGGCACATAAAAAGGGTCAAGTAGCTGGATGCTCAAATGTGACCACACAAGTAAGAGAACAAATGATGAAACATCTACAACAGTATGCTGAGAAGAAAAGAGATAAACAAAAAAGGCAAGAAGAAGCAGAAGCCTAAATTAGAGGAGATTTTGAGAATTTGAGCGATGAAGAAGACTTGGAAGAAGAAAGTATGAGATTTGCTCGACAAGAAAGCATGCGATCACAACAACAATGGGAAGATAGACAAAGATTTCGAGCAAGAACAACTGGAAGGGGTAATATTTATGAAGAGGGAGGTGGCTCTGGCAGTGGTGCTACCAGTGGTTTCAATAAAGCAGGAGCTCGATCTTATAGTGGTCGAGAAGCTGGAGGTAGTGGACGACAATGGATCAATCCTGATGCCCCCTGAAACTAGACTAAAGGCAATGGATCCTATTTTAGAAAGAAGCAAGAGTGCGAAACAACCAAAACTCAACACAAAGTTACTGAAAGGTTTAAGAAGTAAATTAGGAAAAGCGGTTGGAAAATTCCTAATTTATAATCAGATTCCAGCGAATGTAGCTGACTCTCCATTTACGCAGCCTATGCTTGATATTGCTGCAGAGGTTGGAAAGGGGGTGAAGGGTCCATCACCCTATGAGATATCTGAAATTTATTTGGAGCAAGAGTATCAAGAAATGAAAAATTATATAGCTTCTTTTGCTGGAATTTGGAAGGAAAGAGGTGTAACACTTATGTGTGATGGTTGGTCAGGACCAACTAGAAAACACATTATAAACTTTTTAGTTTATTGCGATAGAGGCACCGTGTTTCATAAATCAGTTGATGCCTCTGATGTGTCAAGCAGAACAGCTAAATATTATTTCAGGTAATTTTCTAATTTTAATTGTATATGCAAATAGTATTATGGACTTGCATGTTTTTAATTAAATAGTAGTAATTATTGAATCTATAATTTCATTTCAGATTAATGGATGAGGTGGTTGAAGAAATTGGAGAGGAGAATGTTGTCCAAGTAGTGACTGATAATGAAGCTGCAATGAAGGCAGGAGGAAAATTATTAATGCAGAAGAGGCCCAATGTCTATTGGACAGCATGTGCAGCTCATTGCATAGACCTTATTCTTGAAGATATTGGTAAGAAAAGTAACGTGAAGAAGGTCTTAGAAGATGCAAGAACAATAACCTCATTTATTTACAACCACACATGGACAGTAAATTTCATAAAGAAATTCACAAATAATAGAGAGTTACTTCGCCCTGCCATCACTCGATTTGCCACAAATTTCATTGCTTTGGAGACTATTGTCAGGCATAAACAAGCACTAAGGGAAATGTTTACATCTGATGCTTGGAAAAACTCAAGGTTTGGAATGGCAAAATCAGGCCTAGCATATGATTCAAAGAAAATTATTTTAGGCAAAGAGTTTTGGCAAAAGGCCTCTGATATAATTAAAGTGCAAGAACCCTTGGTGAAAGTTCTTAAATTGGTTGATGGTGATGAAAAACCAACCATGGGCTTCATATACGAGGCAATTGATAGGGCAAAGTTGGCCATTCAAAAAGATTGCCGGTTTTACAAAGACTATTGGAAAATTATTGACAACCGGTGGAGTTTTCAGTTGCACCAAGATTTGCACGCTGCTGGTAAGTGTAAATCAAATACAATTTCTTATTATTTTAACTTTTAAATTATGCATAGTTGCATTAGAAAACTATTGATTAATATGTGTCTAAATTTAATTGTAGGGTATTTTTTGAACCCACAATTTCTTTATAGTGCCCCACCCTCTCCTGAAGTTGCTAGAGAAGTCATGGATGGAGTTAAAAAAGTGATAACCAAGTTGGTACCCGATATAGATACTCAAATTCGGGCTATTAATCAAGTAAGTATTGGTTCCATTAAGTTAAATAATGAATTGTTCTAGTATTCTGTAATACTTTCAAGAATAATTATTAATACATCTAATTAATTAATTATATTTCACAATCATCATTTTTTAGTTGTTGCTATATCGAGATAGGCAGAAGACTTTTGGAACCCCGTTGGCTCAAAGGGCAGTGAAACAAACAAATCCTGGTAAATATGGCTATATAGCTAAATAATGGAGAATTACTCTATTTTCTCTCTTTGTGTTCAAATTTGACTTTTGAAATACGCTATACTAACATAAAACTCTTTTTAATTATTCATGCAGCTAAATGGTGGATTCATTATAGCTTGTGTGCTCCTGAGCTCCAAAGAATAGCAATTAGAGTTCTTAGCCAGACCACATCAGCTTCGAACTGTGAGCGTAATTGGAGCACCTTTAGCCTCATCCATACGAAAACAAGAAATAGATTAAAGTACATGAGACTACAAAAACTTGTTTTCGTACATTACAACATGAGGTTAAAGTTAAGACGTACAATGAGAAGAAGCCAACGAGAAATTGAAGAGGGTTTCCTATCAATTTGGACTACATTTTCGAAGAAGATGATCCTTTAAGTCAATGGTTAGAGGAGAGAGAAACACCACTACTCGACGGTCAGGACAATTCAAATTAGTTAAATGAAGAGGTTGGTGGTACTACAGAAGGAGGTGATCAACCACCAATAAACGCGCATGATGATTCAGGTTTAAGCCCTGAACGTACACAAAGTGATGACAATCTTGGTTTGAGCCCACCAAGTGATGATGATGGTAATAGTGGTGTTGGAGCTGGGGTTGGGGGGGGTGGCAGTGGTGGTGGTGGAGGCGGCGATGTAGAATATAATTATGGATATGATACAGGGACATCATTTGGAAGGGATATATATCCTTCTGATCCTTATGGACTACATGACATACCTGAAAATTATGACTTGGGTATTCCTCCAGGGAACCAATCTTCACAACCCAGGAGAAGGAGGAGTGCTCGTGGTGACCCTAGCGATTCTACTGAAGATTCATATGGTGTGGTTCGTAGTTTTGGCGAGTTTGGTTTAGATGGTTCATCATCACAATCATATGGATCTCATCCAGCATATCCACATTATGCATCTCGTGACTCACATTTTTATCCCAGTGGATCAGGAATCTCAGGATCTAGTGAGTCTTCTTCTACACACTACCCAGAGCCAGCCCCTGCCCCAACTTATAGACATTATTCAGGAGAATTTTCATCACCAGTACATTTTCAAGAGCAACAACAAAATGATGCAAACTTGGGTTCATTCAACTATGTATTTCCACAAGGATGGGGAGATAATTTCCCATCCCAATCTCAAGATACAGATGCAAATTATGAAGACCCTCCACGTCATTCTTTTTGGTGGTGACATGTGTTATATTATAAATTTGTAATATTGTATTCATGTATTTTCAATTATTTATTGATATTTGATATTAATCACTTTTTAAATTCATGTATGTGTAATGTGTATATTGAGTATTAAGTCTATTGAGTATTGATTCATTTTTAGTAACTTTATGACTTAAATTAATTGATTCTTACATTTCTACATCTTTTTATTCATTAAAGTAATGTAAACTATAAAAAAATATGTTTCTTTTTGTAAACAGTGCACTAAAATTAATATAAAAATCATAATGCCTATTAAAAAGCATTTGTAGGTTGAATGAAAGCCTTCAAAATTCATTAAAAATCATGTATTAATGGATTTCATGCTTATTTTTTAATTTTCGCATGGTTGTGCATGCGTGAAAAAAATTCACGACCGTTACACCCGCTTCCCGTTACGTAACACCCGCGTCTCCCGCGACCCGCAACACTCGCGACTGTTTCGCGACGTTACCCGCGACCGCGATTTCGAACCATGGTTTCATCATCTTTAGGAGTGGTATCTGTCACATGGGAAACATATTATGACTGAAGAAATCAAGAGCAGGTGCATGGCATAAATTAGGAGAAGGTCAACCACTCAAAACTCTTACCAACTTCAACAAAATAAAGACGAACAGAATTTCTGTAACCAGCAAGTAAACCAAGAAGATTTTGGAAACAAAAATGTAAAATATCTTTTTCCCTACAATCGGCAGAGATACGGAAAGAGAATACTTGCTCGCCCTAAACTAAATTCAACCATGATTCATAAGAGTTACTCAAACGAGAATCCAAGAAAATAATTATACAGTAATTCGCATTTCTGAACAGCAGTAAATTGCTCATCTTCATCGCTGACAAAAACAAAAACATTGATTGTTTTCCAATTCAGCACTTAGGCACGAGCGGTTTCAAAGGATCCCTAAAAGGCTTTGCCTCTTACAATAAGAGTTAGACAGCAAGGAGTCGTTGATTTGGATGAAATGCTTTGATGGGAATCATGACAATAACCATTACAGAAACTGCATATTTTAGTGATCGCAGGGAACTAAAGGGAAAATGTGATTGAAAAAATGAAACCAAAGAAGTTCTAGCTACATCATCATTCAGGCAAATATCAAATTATAAGAACAGATAAAAAATTTACTATCAGGATTTCTGAGCCAATCTAAAGCAATTGTTGCACCATCAGATGTATGGAAGAGCTCTCTGTAAACAATAATTGGCAAGAAATTAGCCAAATAATAATAAATAAATAAATAACAATTAAAATAAGCTCTTTGTGTCTTTAATTCGACACCAAGAAACCATTGTTAATCATAAGTTTCCAAATAAATCGACTAAAACTATTTTATACATGTGAATCACTATTATCACATTTTCATTATTATACATGTGAATCACTATTATCACATGTCTTATAATACAATCAAATGAATTATATTGCTGTGCTTTGTAAAATTATAAACTAAATTCTTTTTAAAAAAATATTATCTTGTACTGTTGACATTGTTAATAGAAACATAGAGGTTGAATGGCACATTAACATATGGGATTTCTGACCTTGTATACTTGACGACTGGAGGTCTCCCAAAAAAGCTCATAAAAATTGTCTGTAGATGAGGACTAGCAAGCCATGGAGTAGCCAAATACCTACTCAAATCACCAAAGCAGTTTGATTAGATAAAAAATATATATTTAAAAAAAGAAAAGAAAAGTGGAAATCAAGATTTTGTAAGAAACTTAATAAGGGCTTGTTCAATTATTCAAGATAGTTTTTTATTTTTATTTTTTTTTAAGAAATTACAAAATATAAAATTTTCATTTTTGTAAAAACTAAAATTATTTTTCTTTATTGTGAAAAACAGTTTTCATTTATCATTTTAATTTCTAAAGAATTACAAAAATGTCAACTTAATTATTTTTGTAGTTTAAAAAATTTGTATAAGAAATGAAAAAAAAAAGATTTTTTTGTGCGATTACTTGTAGAAAAGTTTGATTTTATATTTCTAATTTTACAAGCAATTACAAAAAAGACACATCTCGCTTTCCTATTTTTTTGAATTTGTATAGGAGAGTTGAAGAGAAATCCTTTTATTATTTTCTAAAATTTTAGTTAATTATATAATTTCTTAAAAATTAAAAACAAGTTTTTTATTGTTATTTGAAAATCTAGAAGTGGAGCATAAAAAATATTTTCAACAACTAAATATGCTCTTCATCATTTTCTACCTTTTTCATACAAATCTTGTAAAATTGAAAATTGTGTCGACATTTTTATAATTCTTTGAACTAAAAAAAAAAAAAAAATTATTTTTCACAACTAAACAGCCAGGACCTAAATAATTAAACTATACCGCATTATTTTTCATTTTTTCAAGATATATTTATAAAATCTAGAAAACAAGAAAAAATTTCTATACAAATTAAATTTGAAAAACTAGAAAATTAGGTGATGTTTTTGTTATTACTTGAAAAATTGAAACTGAAATTTTAAGAATATGTAAAACTATTTTTCATAAGTGAAAATGACATCATTATTATTTTTCAAATACCAAAAATTAAAAACAAGGTAATTTTTCCTACTTCTTTGAAAAATGGAAACAAAATTGTTTTGTAAAGACATGCCCCTAATATTTCAAGACCAAAAAACGAAACTATATTATCTACAAATTTTAAAATGCTTTTAAGTTAGATGAGATGATTCCTACTTTAAGCTAGCCCTCATATTAATTATAGTTAATTATATTTTCAAACTAATCAAACATAAACTATTTGTCTCATTGATAATGTGGATAAGATTTCATCTTTAAATTATCTGCATTTTCATATATAAAAAATATGAAGGCCAAATGCATGAGATTGTCAACGAATAGATTATAATTCAAGTTAAGGCAATAAAAATTTGAGAACAACAAGAAATGGAGACGTAGCTAGCGACTGTTATACAAATGGAGGAATAGGAAAAGGAAAAAGAAAGGATACCTACTGAGGCAAAAATAATCTGATGCCAAGTCAGAAGTAATATGTAGAACATCAAATTAGGTAATAATGAAACACCCCAATGTGGAGCTAGATCATGAGTTGATAAAAGGTCAAAATATTTGAATTATTTAATAGTGTGGATGCTGAACTGCATTCAACCAAATTTGAGCACTGCAACAATTATATATATATAAATTATTTCCAAATTTCAAAAGATGAAGAAACGTCAATATAGTACGAAGCGACTAAAGAACCAGAACCCAAACGCGGGAACTTGATTCTAATAATGAGTCAACAATATATATATATTGTTGACTCATTATTAAAATTATATGTATATATATATTTATATACATATATACATATATATTTATTTATTTATTTATTTATATATACACACTTGCGTTTATCATGCATGCAGACCCAATATAATTTTGTGTGTGTGTGTGTGTGTGTATGCATACATGCATGAATGTATTGATGTGTATATAGCATATATAGTATAGATGGTGGGAGTAGTGGGACTGGCCTTCCATGGAGGATTGAACAGCGGGAAACGACAGAGTGGTAGAGGGGGGAGTGGGGATGGAACTTCAAGCGCGCACTATGACCCCGGAAGCCGGTGAGGAGATCGCCAAGAAGATGAAACTCCATGTAGTTATAGATCATCGTAAAGATGATAATAAAGGCCAAGGATAATAACAATAAGTAGCAGAAGGAAGAATAATAAGTAGTAGTACTGGTAGTAGTAGTAGTAGTGTAGGGAATGAGATGAAGATGATGAGAAAGAGGGAGAAGAAGAAGCGAGCTACCATTGGAGATGCAGAAGTAGATGAGGAAGGAGTTCATTAGGAGGGCTGTTAAGTAGTGGGGAAAGGGTATAAGAAAAGCTGCTCTGAGGAGCTTGGGCAGAGGTTCCATGGTATGTATGGCTTCTGTACTATGTAAATCTGCATATTGATATATTTATACTGGTGGGCAAGGGAGAACACAATAACTATCTCTAAGAAATGAGATCGGAAAGAGTGGGTGAATGAGAACTTACTCAAAAATTCTCTCCACCACTAATTCTTTCACTCGCTAATCCTTCTCTTCCTTGGAAAAATTGTTATGAAAAATAAAAGTTGAGAGCTTCCTATTTATAAGAAAATTTTGGAGAAGAAATGAAATTTGTAAAAGTGTGGGGAGAGAGGTGAAATTATAATTTTTTTAAAATTAAAGAATGGACAAGGGATGGGCTAGGTATGGGCTAAGTATGGGATGGGGATGGAGGCCATGTGAGAGTACTTGCCACCACTCCCATTTAATTAATTTTTAATTAATTACTTAATTATTTAATTATTTATATATTTATTTATTTTATTTATTTATTTTTTAATCATTATTATCATTGTTATTACTTTTAAACTATTTTTAGTATTTATTTATTTTATTATTTATTTTTGAAAAAGAATTAAATTTGAATTTTGAAAACTCATGTAGGCCCCACATGGTCTTGTGGGCCCCACACAACTTCGAGACCCAAGTGGATCCTACGTAACTCCAATAGTCCTTATGCGATTTTATAAGCCCTACATAACTCCGGAACTCATGTGAATCCCACACGACTTCGAGACTCATGTGGGCCCCACATAGTCTTGTGGGCAACATATGATACCTATATTATTATTATCTTACTATGTATTTCTATAAATTATGTCTGTCAAAACACTATTTTATGTATATATACTTATTTACGTGTACAAATAGTGTCTATCATGTTTATCCTATGAAATTCCATTTTGACCAGGCCGACCTCCAAGGAGCGACTGAGCCGCAATGGTCTCTGAGCACTCGCTAAGACAAGGTCTTTCTTTGGCATCAAACATGAAATCAAGGATCCTATAAAAAACACTTCTGTATTGATATTGACTTAATGACCATTTTTATTATTTTATTATTATTGTACTTTAATCGTATATATATTTTTGGGTCATCACAAAAAGAATCAAGAAGGGTGTGCCCCACTTCAACAACAAGTGAGTCTTAATCCACCCTAAAAAACAGATCAACCAAAAGAGAGCGAAGAGAAAACTTTCCCTACCAAAAGGGTAGAAGACGCGAACAGCATAGATATTAACCAGCAAAAAAGATCATCGGAACTGGAGGAAAGGATAAAAAAAAATAGAGCAGATAGAAAAATGAGGAAAGAAAGCAAGACCAACCTCCTTTATGGGGAAGCGTCTCTAAGGTCCTCAGACCCACCCTTCACAAGAGAAGTAATGGAGGTCCCACTACCGAGCAGATTCAAGATGCCCACCTTTGAAAGGTACGAGGGTCTCTCTGATCTGATGCCATTATGTGCCGAGCTTTTGTGGCAACCCTTAAGAGTTGCCAGAGATTGCTACCGAACCCTGCGACCTATATCAACTGGCTCCTTCTCGGAGATGGAACAACTGTTCACCAGCCACTTCCTCAACAGTTGGAGGATTGTCAAAACAACAGCCCACCTAATGAGCATGGTTTAGGGAGAGAGGGAGATGCTAAAGAAATTCATGCATCACTTCAACGCCACGACGCTGGAGGTCTACAACCTAGATATGGGGGTAGCATTGGTAGCCCTGAACACGGCTCTTCAACCTGGAAGCTTCCTATACTCTTTGGGGAAAAATCGACCAGTAGATATGGGGGAGTTAATGGCCCGAGTGCAGAAGTACATCAACTTAGAAGAGATGATGGACAGCAGGGGAAGTCGCATTGAGTTGAAGAGGAAAGGGAATAGCCGGGAGATAGGCGAATCATCTAGATCCATGAAGAGGGAGTAGGCTACTATGCTGCTCACTAGCCCTAAGTCAAGAGGGCAGTCCAGTAGGTTCTCCACCTATACACCCCTAAATGTACCGCGTTCTAAACTACTGATGCAGATAAGGAAGAAAGATTATGTCTCGTGGTCCGAGCCCATACGAACCCCTTTATATAAACGGAACAGGTCCAAGTTTTGCCAATTCCACAAGGATCACGGGCATGACATAGAGGAATGCATTCAGCTGAGAAACGAGATTGAAGCCCTGATAAAAAGGGGATACCTATCAAGGTTTATCAAAAAAGAAGATCCACAAAGGGAACCTCACGACCAAAGGAGATCCAACGCGAACGACAACGAGGAACAAGTCATAGGGGAAATTGCGGTGATCTTTAGAGGATCTGCTGGTGGAGGAGACAGCAGAGGCACTCGCAAAAGGTAAGCTAAACAAGTGCTCTCTGCGGAGAAAGGAGAACCAAATAGCAAAAGAAACAAACAAAGTGACGATATCATCTTCGACAGCGGAGATGAAGAAGGGGTATAGTAACCACACGATGACGCGCTGGCACTCTCTTTGTTGGTGGCAAACTACAAAGTCAGGCGGGTATTAATAGATAATGGGAGCTCGACAATTATTATGTTCTGGTTAGTACTCAAAGGAATGAAAATTGGAAAGGAACAACTTAAACCAATCTCAACCCCCCTGGTTGGGTTTGGTGGGGATGTGGTTTATCCTATAGGGACAATCACTCTACCTGTGACAATGGGGACAACCCCACAGCAAGTTACTTCGTTGACAGATTTCTTGGTGGTTGACCGGCCTTCGGTATACAATATCATATTGGGCCACCTTTTCTTAATGCAGTCCGGGCTGTAACATCGACGTACCACCTCAAAATGAAATTCCCTACACTGCACGGGGTAAGGGTGGTCAAGGGAGATCAAGTAGCAGCTCAGAACTATTACGTTATGGCCCTAAAAGGAAAAATGGAAGTGAGAGAAATTTTAACCGTGGAAGATCTGGAAGTAAGGGGGGAATACCCCCAAATCAGCACAGTAGATGAAGATATCGCTCGCGTACCTCTTGACAGCCACAAGGAGAGATATGTGCAGATCAGGAGTCGCCTGCCTGACACCCTGGGAGTAGGGCTAAGCAAGTTACTAAACGAATTTGCGGACGCGTTCGCTTGGTTTGCCAAAGATATGCTGGGCATTGATCCTGCCATCATAGAACATAGGTTATAGGTGGACCCCAACCACGATCTGTGAAGCAGAAGAAAAGGAGTTTTGCAATGGAGCGGATCAAAGTAATTGATGAGGAGGTAACAAAGCTGGTGCAAGCCAACTTCGTCATGGAGGTGAACTACCCAAAGTGGCTAAGCAATGTGGTTCTAGTAAGGAAGCCGAACGAAAAATGGCGCACCTGCACAGATTTCATAGATCTAAATAAGGCATGCCCGAAGGATAGCTTGCCTCTCCCCCGAATCGATCAGTTGGTAGATTCGATTTCCGAGCACGAACTTCTCAGTTTTATGGACGCATACTTGGGATAAAACCAAATCCCAATGCACTGGGCTGACGAAGAGAAAACATCTTTTATCACTGAAAGGGGGCTATACTGTTACCAAGTGATGCCCTTTGAGTTAAAAAATGTAGGAGCCATGTACCAAAGGTTGGTGAATAGGATATTTAAGGATCAACTCAGAAAAACTATGGAAGCGTACGTAAATGACATGCTGGTAAAAAGCTTATAAGCAGAGAAATACTGCAAAAACCTGAGAGAGACATTTGAACTCTTGCGTAGGTACCATATGAAACTAAACTCGTCAAAATGCGTGTTCGGTGTTTTAGTAGGAAAGTTCCTTGATTTCATGGTGACGCATCGAGGTATAGAGGCCAACCCGAAAAAAATAAGAGCAGTGCTAGAAATGGAAGCTCCGTGGACGAAAAAGGATATCCAAGTCTTAACAGGAAGGATAGCCTTCCTTAGTAGGTTTGTCTCCTGCTCAGGGGACAAAGGGTTACCCTTCTTCAAAGCGCTAAGGAAGAAAGGAGGATTCGAATAGGGGGAGGAGCAGAGCAAGGCCTTCGAACAGCTTAAATAGTACCTTGGCTCCCCACCTCTATTAACAAAGGCAAAGACAGGAGAAGACCTATACTTGTACATAACCTCAACGGCAAACGCTGTCAGCTCGGTCCTAGTCCAGGAAGAAGGTAGGCAGCATCAACCCATATATTACACTAGCAAGGTGCTGAGTGGAGCCAAAAAGAATTACAATACGGCAAAAAAGGCAGCTTTCTCCATCATCTGTGTTGTACGAAAACTAAGGCCCTACTTTCAGGCCCACAAGATAATTGTGCTAACCAACCTACCACTGAGGCAAATTGTTTAGCGGCCGGAGAGTTCAGGAAGAATGATGAAGTGGTCCATTGAATTGGGTGAGTTCGACATACAATACCTGCCAAGGCCTGCTGTCAAGGCTTAGGTACTCGCTAACTTCGTAGCCGAAAGACCCTCCGAAGTAGTAGGAAATTCAGATGTATGGGTGTTACATGTTGATGGGTCGTTAAATGCAGCCAGAGGAGGAGCAAAATTTATCCTCATGGCCTTGGATGGTACCAAGACTCTTTATGCACTAAAGCTCGAGTTCTCAGCAATGAACAATGACACCGAGTACGAAGCTTTATTAGTAGGTCTATGCCTAGCAGAAGCACTAGGCGTAGCGCATATAAAGGTGTCAAGTGATTCCCAATTAGTAGTATAGCAGTTGAAAGGAGAATTTGAAGCTAGGGACCAGAAAATGAAGAAGTATCTAGCCAAGGCCCAAGAATACGCGAGGGCCTTCATTCACTTTGATATAGAGCGCGTGCCAAAGGCCTAGAATACCAAGGCTGATGTGCTCGCGAAATTAGCCTTAGCAACCAGCTCGAAATGGAGGGATGCCATTTACTTAGAGCGGGCCGTAAAACCCTCATATGAGGAGTACAGTATTAACTATCTACATTCCAAAGTCAACGAGGAGGACTGGAGGGCGCCTCTGTTGCAATACCTCCGCAATGGATCCCTACCAAGGGATAACAAGGAGTCCCTTAAGGTGAGAAGGAAGGCAGCGAGATACACATTGATAGACCAAGAGCTATACAGATGATCTCTATCGTTACACCATACCTTCGTTGCCTAAGTAAAGAAGAAGGAGAGTACATGCTAAGAGAAATCCATGAAGGGATATGTGGAAACCATCTAGCCAGTAGGGCCCTGGCTCACAAAACCCTACGGTAAGGGTTTTACTGGCCCACGATGAGAAAGGACGCGGTCGAGCTCGTCAAACGATGTGACAGGTTCCAATGATGCGCTAGAATACCACACATGCCTTTCAATCCCCTCTCCCCTCTAGCCAGCCCCTGTCCCTTCGCCCAGTAGGGAATAGATATCTTGGGACCTCTGCCTCCGGTAACTGGTCAAAGGAAATTCTTGCTGGTAGTAATCGATTACTTCACTAAGTGGGTAGAGGTCGAACCCCTAGCCCAAATAACCAAGCAAAATATCACTCGATTCGTCTGGACATCGATGGTCTGCCGGTTCGAAATTCTGTGGGCCATAGTCACCAATCACGGGAGATAGTTTGACAATGAGCGCTTCAAAAAATTCTATTTGGACCTATCCATTAAGCTACTCTTCGCGTCAGTAGCACACCCGCAGAGCAATGGACAGGTGGAAAACATGAACCATACCATACTATACAGCTTCAGGACGCGGCTTGAGTCTATGAAAGGCAAGTGGACAGAGGAACTCCCCTTTGTCATCTGGGCATACCACACCACCCCACGAGCTGCGACAGGGGAAACCCCATTTATGCTCGCCTTTGGTGTAGAAGCAGTCATCCCCGCAGAGGTGGGATCCCCTCTTGGCGGAGGCAATACTTCAATGAGTAAGACAACAATGAAGAGCTAAGGGCAGAAATAGACTTGCTAGAGGAAAGACAGGATCAGGTCAGCATAAAAATCGCCGCTTACCAACAAAAGGTGGCGAAGTACTACAACACTCGAGTAAGAGTGCAGAACTTCCATCCTAGTGACTTGATCCTCAGGAGGAACCGAACTGGCACACAAGAGTCGGGCTCGCACAAGCTAAAGCCAAACTGGGAAGGTCCATACCGAGTTACAGCAGAGATAAAACCAGGGACATACAAATTGGAAGACATAGTAGGAAAGAAGATTAATAACACGTTGAACTCTGATATGTTGAAAAAGTATCATTCATAAGTGTTTTCATACAACCTAGTAATAAATTTTCAATTACAGCAGTTGTACTATTTCAATAAAGTTGAACAAAGCTACAAGAAAATTTTTAGCAGACTAACTCGCTTTGCTTCCCTCTCCTGCTTCTTCCTCTTCCCTCTATTCCTCCTCATCCATCTCCTCTACTGAGTTTGGACTCTCGCCTCCATAACCGTACGAACACACGCCCTCCAAAGGAAGATCCGGGTGCTTAGTTTTCACTTGTTCTCGGCACCTCCTAAACCCTACTCGGTAGGTTTTGGCAGTGTCTAGGATGAAATGCCAAGAGTCCTTATACTTCCTTACTGCAACTTGGGCAGCATCATCAACAGTAGCAGGGGAAGCCACCAAAATTTCCTCTCTACGAATCCACTCGATTTCCACCTGGAGGGCCCATTCTCGGTCCTTGGCGTCATGGAGTTCGTTTTGAGCAACTACATCCTTTTCTCGCGCATCTAAGGTCTGGCGATACGTCTCGGCAACCTTTTCCTCTTGCTCCAAGGCCATTGTCGCCAGCTAAAGAGAAAAATAGGGGAGAACGGATTAGTAAAGCTCCACCTAAGAAGAAGAATAAGCTAGTCGAAAAGCATAAACTAAACCGATACTTGATAAGAGGTGTGCCGGATCTTTGCCGAAAGAACATCAGGAAGAGAACATTGAGCCTGCACATAGTCCTCCACGTGGATCGCTCGGCGTAGAGCGGAAGCAGAATGGGTCGGCTCATGAAAAATTGCCTCAGTATAAGCCATGGTGACCGAGGGAGAAGCCACCACAATGTTCTCACTAGCAGGGGCTTCACTATCACCTACAGCTGGGGCGTCCCTCTCAAATGATTCCCCTTTAAGTCCCTTCTTTTCTTCCTACTCCTACTCGCTCTCCTTTTCTTGGCTTCCCCCATGAGAGATTTGTATTTGTTAAAATCCATATCTACAAAGATACAAAGAGAGGATAAAAACACCAACAACAACAGGAGTAACTGAGTACATACATAGAAATCAAAGGCAAGATAAGACTTGGGGGAACAAGGTTAATCCCTCACTGCACGAAGACTTGCTCCTTGAGTAGCTCCTCATAAGGGACCATCCCCTGCTGACCAAGGGCTCGTAATTCTTTCAAGATGACTTGCTCATCGGGAGAGAGCCTCGGAAGAATATGGAGCACCCAAAATACAAAAAAAGAGGATAGGGAAACAAGTAAGTAACTGCATGACCTACACGCAGCCCTGCCAAAAAAAAATGTGTAGGGGTAAAAAACATTACCATCCAGAGGAGCAGACCAAACACGAGAGTCCATATAGTTCAACTCTCCCAAGGCAAAGAAGTACCGGGACTTCCAATTGTGTATGGAAGAGCTGCCTAGCGTAAAAAGTTTATAACCTGGTAAAGAGTTGAAATAATACAGCTCCTTCTCTGCAGAGTGCATCCGCATCTAGAAGCAACTCCGAAAGAGAGGCACAGTAGGCTGATGACCCAGACGAAGCAGGAGGATGACAAAACAAGTAAAGGAAAGATAGGAGTTCGGAACCAATTATGAGGGGGCTATTCAGTAAAAATGTAATACGTTAGAGATAAAGGGGGGAAAAGGGAGTCTAAGAACTAGGTCCAAGTAATCGGTATACAGGCAAAGCTCCTTGGAGCCCGGATCAAGGGCTAATTCTGAGCCAGTTGGCAACCTAACAGTAATGTTCTGAGGAATGGCAAAAAAGTACCGAACATTTTGTACATCGGAGGGGGTTAGGTCACAATGAGCGCTCCTCACTGTATTCGGAGCCCGCAATGGGTGCGAGGAAGACTCCATCACAAAAACAAGGAAGACAAAACGCCAAAACGGATCAAACAGACAAGCCTCCCACAAAAACAAGGGACACAAAATTCCAAAACGGATCAAACGGGCAAGCCTCCCACAAAAACAAGGAAGAAAAGATGCCAAAATAGATCAAGTGGATAAATTTTGCATGAAAACAGCAAAGTCACCATACAAAAGAAGATTAAACAACAACGTTCTAACAAGAACAATGAAGAATAGGAAGAACAACAAACAAACATGCAATTCAACACAAAGACGGAGAATAGCAAAGAGAGGGGCCGAGGGAGAGCGTACCTAGCGAAAAGTAAAAACCCCTTGGAATGAGATGAGAAAGCGAAGGAAGGAGACCCTGCCTTTATAGAGAAAAGGCGGCACAAATCCCTGAGAGTGTGAGAATCTCGATAGAGCTCGGCAGCAGAAAGGGGGTTGCATCTCGAGGGAAAGGACACAAGAAATCTTCGTATGTACAAAAATCCATGTACGCATGTTGACATGATGCCTATACCGAGAATTCACGACTTCCCAAAATACGACTGATTTAAACATGCATTTACTACACTTTTGTAGGAAGAACGACGCCTCAAAAGGACTACAACGTTGCCTCAGAAAAAGAGTCTAACACCCCCTATAAATGAGAACATCTCATCAAAAGGGAAGCCCATTTGAGCTAGATGGGCTTATGCGCCCACAAATGAGCACGACTCATCAAGCAAAACAGGCCCAAATGATGAGCACAACTCGTAAGGCTAACAACCGCCCAAAAATGAGCACGACTCATCAGGCAGAAGAGGTCCAACTGACGAGCATGACTCGTGAGGCCAACTATGCCCAAAAATAAGCATGACTTATTTAAGTAGAACCGGCCCAACCAACGAGCATTGTTCGTGAGGCCAGCAACAACCAAAAAGATGAGTACAACACATTAGTGCTCCATGGGGCAGCTCGGCAAGGTCTGCTCGGGTAAAACAATCAATGTAGTAGCTCGGCAAGAATTACTCGGCAAATTTGCTCCTTGAGACAACTCGGCAAGACCTACTCAGCAAATTTGCTCTTTGAGATAGTACGGCAAGGTCTGCTCGGCAAAAGTGCCCAATACCTGGCAAGGCTTGCTCGGCTAAAAAGCTTAATGTATCAACTCTGCAATATCTGCTCGGCAAAGTTGCTCCTTGAGACAGCTCGGCAAGATCTGCTCAGCAAAGTTGCTCCTTTAGACAGCTCGACAAGATTTGCTCAGCAAAGTTGCTCCTTGAGACCGCTCGGAAAGACCTGCTAGGTAAATTTACTCCTTGTGGCAGCTCGGCAAGACCTGCTCGGCAAATTTGATCCTTGAGATAGCTCGAAAAGACCTGCTCAGCAAATTTGCTCCTTGAGGCAGCTCGGCAAGTTCTGCTAGAAAAAAGTGCCCTATGAGGCTACTCGGCAAGGCCCGCTTGGCTAAAAAGCTCAATATAGCAGCTCAACAATATCTGCTCGGAAAAAGGTGCTTAGTGAGGCAGCTCAACAAGATCTGCTTAAAAAATTTGCTCCTTGAGGCAGCTCGGCAAGGTCTGCTAAGCAAAAATGCCCAATGAGGCTGCTCGGTAAGGCCTGCTTGGCTAAAAAGCTCAATGTAGCAGCTCAACAATATCTGCTCAGAAAATGGGGCTTAATGAGGCAGCTCGGCAAGTTTGCTCCCTGCAGCAGCTCAGCAAGACCTGTTCGGTGAAAGTGCTCCATGTTGCAGCTTGGCAAGATCAGCTCGGCTCGGAGCATCAGCTCAGCAAAAGTGCTCTATAAAATAGTTCGGCAAGGTCAGCCCGGCTCAGAGCATCAGCTTGAAAAAAAAAAAAAAAGAGGAGCATTATATATATATATTCTGAAGATAAGGGGGAAAATGCAGACACAACGACTTTTCAAAATTACGTCCAGAAGTTTGAAACCAAGGGAGGACAACTGATATGCCCAAAATAAACTAGCCAATAAGAGCAAGTCAACACCTGGCCCGCACCCCCTCGAGTCAAACCTTCTGATGAGAGCAATCAACTCCAACCCAATAAAGAGGAGGAGAGATCCACGCTAGTGGCTTAAATAGTCGGGTGATGCGAGCAAACACTTTATGATCCGGGACCGATTCATGCCCCGAGGCAATAAAAAAGGATCAACCAAGGGTCAACTCGAGCCCCTATAAGAAGGGATGTGGGGAAGAAGCCAAGGTAAGTCATTCAACCCATTCTACTGTTGCCTTCAGCCTCTCAAAAGCATTCCTCTCATTTAGGCATAAGAGTGATCCTTCGAAGTACACCCTGGGTCCTCCAAAGTCTTTCTGTTTCCATCTTTTTCAGGCCATCAAAGTTCTAGGAGCAGTCTTATTGGTCATCACCGATTTTATCCCGTAACAAGGATAAAAGAAACTGACCTTCCGTGAGGTTTGACAAAAAAATAGAGATCTCCCCTCAACTTCTAAGAATCTCATTGACCTCTCCTAAGATTTTAAAAATGACAAAAACTCTCCTAAGATTTGTCAAAAAGATACAAATTTCCTTTAAAAGACTTGTTTTTTTTTTTTTTATAAAATATAAGGGTATGTTTGTATTTTTTTGGCAAATCGATGAAAATTTCTAAAATTTTTAAAGATTTTTGAAAATTCAGCAAAGGTCTTTTTCTTTTTATCAAATTTCAAAAGAAATCAATATATTTTATCCTAAAATTTATTATTTATATTTTCCAAATTGGCATTTTAAATGAAATTTTATCAAGAAAGTCGTTGAGTTTTTCAACTTATTTGTATAATATATCATTACAAATCTTCTCTAAGACTTGAAATAGAAATGAGCTGGTGTAGGACAAGATGGTTGTCATGCCCCGAACCTGGAAATAGGCCACAAGGTGTGATTTAGTAACCTAACCTATCCTTGTATCATACAACCATCCATGATACTATACAATACAAGGGTCCGACCCCGTAAGTTTCACGTATACCCTATCCACAATCATATACACAATATACGCAATGGAATAATTCAACCTATTACATCATAATACCATACTAGAACTTATGCAAAAACAGGATCTAATTCCCAAAATACATAACATACTCCGAGTGTCTATATGACCCAGAATGACAACCCGACCAAACATTAGTACTTACACAAGTACTTATACAAAGCTAACCTACAACCACACTCTTGAAACTCTAGAATGCTAGTTTCGACTACTTGAAGGGCCTGAAAAACATATGTATGATAGGGGTGAGGCACCTCTCAGTAAGGGAGAAATAGGTTATATCAGTGTGTGGATACATGAGTGTTATTTCAAAAGTAAAACATAAACATTTCACAATTCAATATTTTCACAATATAGTTCCAATATACATCTCACCAAAACACCTCGGTCTAGTGTCATCACACTCTTCGGCCTAAGTTGGCCACACGACACGGCGCCCCTGGTAACCTGGCGTAGCCTAAGCCCTATAGCATTCAGCCGGTGCAAACATGGGGCAAACTCACACCCTTTGGTGACCAACTGGAATCATAGGTGGTATTTCACACCCTCGGCCTCAAGCTAAATATCTGAGCCTACGGTAGTTATCCAACTCGGTCGCCTATTGTATTATTCCGGCATGCCTCATATCTCAGCCTTCGGTAGTTAACCGGCATGCTTTGATTGTCCTAGGCTTTTGATTTTATCCTGACTCAGCATTTTCATAAAACCTGAAACATTTTGGAACTCAAGTTCTTACATCTCATTTCAATCACTCACATCCTACGGTAGTTAACCAACACGCTTTTTCATAGAACACATCGTTCAACATATCAGCTCCTTCCACACTTATTTGGGTAAACAAATAATCTTATATCAAATATTTTTAAAATAAAATTTAAATAATCAAAGGTACGGTAATCTCTATATTACAGTTTAACCAAATATATAGCTTTCCAACAGAAACGGAGATGATACCGAAACCCCTAATTTTTCCAAAAATTGTAAGCTGAAAATCTTGTCATTTCACCCGATAGATTTTCCCAAATAAGTAACCAAAACATACGTAGAATCGTAAACCATAGTTTTATCGATACAGATTTCATAAAATAATTGATATAAACAGAAACCCCTTACCTTATCCCGAAAACCAAAACACGAAACTAATCGGTCCAAAACGACAACACGAGATCCCCAAAACCTAAAAATCAAAGAATAATACTTCAATATAAATTTAACCACAATAGATCTACCAAAATGAAAACGAAATCAGGCCCTTACCTCGATTTTGGAACAAAACCCGAAAATCCTCGAAACAAAAATTCAATTCGCTATAAACGTAGAGATTCTCCTCCTAATCTATGTGGTAACGTCAGATCGTTGATTCGGGTAACAGACAACCCAAAACCTTAGAGAGAGAGAGAGAGAGAGAATTTTTGGTTTCTTAGCACTTAAGCAATTAATAGGATATTTATAAATTGGTTGAGCCAGCCAACCTCATCGACGAGACGGTGCCTTCATTGACGAGAAGAAGAAGGGCATTTGTCGATGATGAAGTTGCCTTGTCGACGAGTCTGAGATTTCAAAATTTCCAAAATCTCTCGGTATTCATTCGTTGATGAACCTTTGAATTTCGTCACCGAGATGTAGAAGGGACTTCGTCAACGAGTGAAGGAGCCTCATTGACGAGTGCTGTTTTCACCTTTTAAAATTCCTTCCCCTTTTCTTATTTATTTAATCTAAAATTCTCGGGTTGGATTCTTACAACCTCTCCTCCTTACAAAAATTTCATCCTCAAAATTTGCAACATCTCACTCGTTAACTTACCAATACCTAAACACATACCCGACTCTAGGAAAAGTCGGTGGCCATCCACATAGCAAACCCATCCCAAATTTATTACATACCCTCACGTATGGCAGAGGAATAATGTGGTTACATATACATTGTCTCGAGAGTTCACATTATCATAAAACCCTCCCAGAGGCTAACCACACATTATCACTCTAAACAATAGAACCATTACATACCTACCTACCCAACTTTGCAATTCTATTCCTTAGAACAAATGTGGATATTTTCGGCGTATTTCAGTCTCTAATTCCCAAGAAGTTTCCTCAACCGTATGATTCCACCACAGCACTTTCACTAATGGTATCTCCTTGGTACGCAGCTTCTGAACTTTATGATCCAGAATCTGTATAGCTTATATGCCAAAGCATCCCCAATCTCTAAAGATTAATAACTAATCACGTGCGATGGATCCGGCACGTACCTCCTCAACATAGATACATGGAAAACATTGTGGATCCAAGAGAGCACTAGGAGTAGTGCAATCTTATAGGCTACCGGACCCACTCGTTTAAGTACTTCAAATGGTTTGATATATCTCGGGCTCAGCTTTCCCCTTTTCCTGAATCTCATCACTCCCCTCATCGAAGCAATGCTTAGGAATATCTTACCCCCCCCCCCCAACTAGAATTTCAACTCACGACGGCAAACATCTATGTAACTTTTTTGCGGACTTTAAGTTGATTTAATTCTATCCCTGATCAACCTAACCTTCTTAGAAGCCTTCTATATGAGTTCGGGACCTAATATTTGTCATTCACCGACCTCATCCTAGTACAGAGGAGATCGAAACCTCTAACCATACAATGCCTCGAACGGTATCATCCCAATACTAGCTTTGAAGCTATTGTTATAGGCAAACTCCACTAATGGTATAAATTGAATCCAACTACTACTAAAATCTAACATGCAAGCCCGTAACATATCCTCCAAGATCTATATCGTTCTCTTTGACTGTCCGTTGGTTTGGGGGTGGAACGTTGTACTGAAAGTAAGCTTCGTCCCCAGTGCCACCTGTAAGCTTTTCCAGAATCAAGAAGTGAATCTTGGGTCTCGATCTGAAGTGATGGACACTAGTACCCCATGCATTTTGACTATCTCCTGCACGTTAGGTTTGCTAGCCTACTCAAGGAGTAGTTAACCTTCACTGGTAAAAAGTGAGTATATTTAGTTAACCTATCCACGATCACCCAGATTGCATTCTGCCCATGAACTGCTGGTGGTAACTCGGTGACAAAGTCTATGGAGATGTGCTCCCATTTCCACTCTGGAATGCTCAATGGCAGCAACGGCCCTACCGGCCTCTGATGTTCAGCCTTTACTTGCTGACACGTTAGACATTGCTCCACAAATTGAGCAATCTCCCCTTTCATACCACTCCACCAAAAAGATTCGCGTAGATCTCGATACATCTTTGTGCTACCTGGATGTACCATATACAAATAACAATGCGCCTCCTCCAGAATTATCCTCCTTATCCCCTCGTCATTTGGAACACAAATTCTAGTTCCAAACCTTAATACACCTCCCTCAAAGATGTTAAAATCTACAGCTAGCTGTTGTTGTACCTTCTCTACAACCTCGACTAACTCTTCATCATTAGCCTGTGTGGCTTTATTTCTTTCTAATGATGTTGGCTGGATCACCAATCTAGCAATGAAAGCCTGATGATTACCATCCACCAATTCCACGCCAAGACTCTCTAGATCCCATATGATATGATGCTGATTTACCACTGCAGATACTGACGCGTGCTCTGACTTTCGACTCAACGCATTAGCTACCACATTAGCTTTCCCTGGATGATAGCTAATGGTGTAATCGTAGCCCTTGATCTATTCCAGCCACCTCATCTTCCTCATGTTCAACTCCTTTTGTGTGAATAAGTATTTGAGGCTCTTGTGGTCTGTGAAGATCTCACATTGTTCATCGTACAAGTAGTGTCTCTAGATCTTCAGCACATACACCACTGCCACCAACTCTAGATCATGCGTGGGGTAATTCTTCTCGTACTCCTTGAGTTGCTAAGAATCATAAGCAATCACTTTCCCTTGTTACATCAGCACACATCCTAAACCCTTCAGAGATGCGTCACTATAAATCACAAAATCATCATCCCTAGATGGGATGGTTAAAACCGAAGCAGTGACCAGTCAATGTTTCAACTCCTGGAAACTCTGCTCGCATTCATCCGTATAATCAAAACTCACCTCCTTCCTCGTTAATCGTGTCAAGAGCCAAACAATCTAGAGAATCCCTCCATGAACCGCTAGTAGTACCCAGCTAGTCCTAGGAAACTCTGAACTTCCTGCACGCTCTTCAGTTTCACCCAGTCAACCATTGCATCTATCTTACCTGGATCAACTGAGATACCACCTCCCGACACAACATGGCCAAGAAATGCAACCTGCTTCAACCAAAACACACATTTCTTCAACTTGGCATATAACTTCCTTTCCCGTAGTACCTGAAGCACCAACCTCAAATGGTTGTCATGCTCTTCCGAACTCCTAGAGTATACCAAAATATCGTCAATGAATACCACTATGAACTGGTCCAGGTGTTCATGGAAAACCCTGTTCATTAGGTCTATAAATACCGCTAGAGCGTTAGTCAACCCAAAAGGCATGATCAAGAACTCGTAGTGACCATATCTGGTTTGGAAAGCAGTCTTCACAACATCTTTAGTCCTACCTGATGATACCTTGACCGTAGATCGATCTTTGAACCTGCATTCCCTGCAGCTGGTCAAATAGATCATCTATACAAGGTAACGGGTATCGGTTCTTCACTTTTACCTTGTTGATCTCGTGGTAATCAATGCACATTCTCCTTGACTGTCCTTCTTCAAACAATACTGGAGCTCCTTAGGGAGAAATACTAGGTCTAATAAAGCCCTTATCCAGTAGTTCCTATAACTACTCCTTCAACTCTTTAAGTTCAACTGGAGCCATCCGGTATGGAGCTTTAGAAATCGGTTGGTAGAAATTCAATAGCGAACTCCACCTCACGATCAAGAGGTAAACCGGGTAAGTCTTCCAGGAATACATCTGAAAATTTGTTAACCACTCAGATATCTTCAAGTTTCGGATCATCCTGAGTTGGTTCCTTCACACAAGCTAGGTACCCCTAACAACCGTCCAAGAGTAACCTTCTCATCTGCATTACCGACAGAATCTGTGGCGTCGAACGCACACACGATCCCTACGAACTCAAATTTTGTTTCCCCAGGAGTTCTGAACACCACCACTTTCCTACGATAGTCAATCACAGCAAAACTAGAAGATAACCAATCCATACCCAATATAACAGAGAATGAATGAGATGCATGATATACAGGGAATGAACTGAGTATGAAAATGTTAAATAAAATATGTTGCTTGTGTGTGTTAATGCAATCGTATAAACAGCTGAAAAATCCTGGGTAAAACAGCTAAAAGTGCTTGGGTAAATGTGTAATAGCTGAAATATGCTGGGTTAAACAGCTAAAAGTGGCTGGGTAAATGTGTAACAGCTGAAAGTGGCTGGGTAAATGTATGACAACTAAAAAATGCTGGGTAAAACAGCTGAAAGATGTTATGTATGAAATGAAATGAAATGAAATGAAAAGGGAAATGAATGAAATGGAAATAAAAGGTGAAATTTGAATAATGTAAAATGCGAAAGAGTCACTTAAAGTGAAATGCAATGCAATGTTAAGCCATGAATATGAACAGATGTGTATGATTGAATAATGATAGAAAGAATGATGTATTATGATATTAAATGTATGTATGTATGTATAACATGTTACGATTGGGCGAGGCGTACCTTTCCCCTAAGGGCTTGCTGAGTAAGGCGAGTGCACTAGTAGCTACAGATTTGGCAGTAGCCGCATAACGTACTAGGGCAGAGGGAACCTACTTGTATGGGCGGGTAGATTTTCCTATCCTTAGGGCCTTTGCCAATAACTTTTGTATGAACTGTGTGAGTACGAGATCAATTTATCACTTGAGGGTTTACTGAGTAAGGTGAGTGCCCTGGTATGCTTTAGTTACAACCTTTGGGTTGCCTAAATATCATAGCAGAGGGGTGTTACTTGTATGGGCGGGTAATCATCCTTATCCTCGGGTAATCTCGTGGGTTAAACATTTGCATGTATTTGAATAGGATCAGAGAATGATTTCAAAAATTGTGTTAGCGATTTTTAAATGTTAAATATTATGATAAACTCATGTTGGCCACACACTGTTTTAATATATTGTTTCTTCCCTTACTGAGATGTGTCTCACCCGAATATGAACTAATCTTTTTCAGGACTTCCAAGAGATCGAGCTTAGAGAGCTCGAGCTGTTATAGAACCTTTGAGAAAAAAGGTATAATTTTGATGTTTTGGGAATGTAAATATTTTATGTATTATGTTTAAGTCTTCTGAGTGATAGATGGTTGTGAAACATACTGAAATTTGTTGATTATGTTTTGGAGATATGTATTTATGTGAATACAGGTGGATGCATGTTGTATGTTAGAACGTAGATGGATGTAGAATACTCTGGTGTGGTATTGGTTGAAATATTTTAGTTTTGTTTTCCGCTGCATAAATGATATTAGAATGTGTATTATTAGGTAAATGAATTGATTAGTAGCACTCCGGGCCCACTTAGGGGGTCGGGGCGTTACAACCTCTGCCAAGTGGTATTGGCTGTTTTCCTCTATCTTGATTCTATGCAGGCACAACAGGTAACGATTCCTGACAATTTTTCTTGACATGCCCTAGTTTACAACACCTAAAACAGGTATGAGTCCTAAACCAGCATTCACTCCTATGCCTCTTGTTACATATCTGGCATACGGGGTAAGACTGATTACCCTGATAACTGTGACCCATTGAATCTTTTCCTTTCTTCCCAGACCCCTGACTAACCTCAACCTAGAACTAGGTGGTGTAAGCCTCTTCTTCTGCTCTGCAATCTCTGTACTGCCCTGGATGCTCTTTTCTAGCACCGAAACCTTATCAACTAAATCTAAAAAATTCTAAACCTGAAACCCCACCACCAGCTTATAAATTCTATGTCTCAGGCCTTTTTCAAATTTCCTAGCCTTCCTTACTTCATTCGAGATCAAAAACAAAGCAAAACACAAAAATTTAACAAACTTGGCCGCATATTCACCAACCCCCCCTAAGTGGGCTTGAAGTGCTACTAATCCATTCATTTACCTGATAATCCACATTCTAATATCATTTAAGCAGCGAAAAACATAACTATAATCTTCCAACCAATATAATACTAGAGATTTCTAAATTTATTTACGCACCATAATAAACCATGCTTCCACCTGTATTCACATATATACATATCTACAAAACATAACCTACACTTCCAATATTCACAAACACCAGTTTGTTTCACAACCATTCATTTCTCAGAAGACTTAAAACATAAAACATAAAACATAAAATATCTACACCCCAAAATATTATCAAAATTATACCCTTTCCCTCAAAAGTGCTATAACAGCTCGAACTTTCTAAGCTCAATCTCGTGAAGGTCTTGAAAAAGATAAATTCGTATTCGGGTGAGACACATCTCAGTAATAGAAGAAATAATATATTAAAACAGTGTGTGACCAACATGAGGTTTGTATATAACATATTATTCATCATTTGCAAATCATTAAGATAATTTCTGGAATCATTTTCTGATCCTATTCAAACACATATAAGGTATTTTACCCACGAGATTACCTAAGGATAGGGGTGATTACTCACACATACAAGTAGCACCCCTCTACTCTGATACATTACCCAAAGGTCATAGCTATAGCATACTAGGGCACTCACCTTTCTCAGTAAGCTCTCAAGTGATAAATTAATCTCGTACTCACATAGTTCATACAAAAGTTTACCGGTGAACGAAATACATCCTAGATTCCTTCCATATCATCAGTTATATCGAGTTAGAACTCAATGATACTTTGGCTTATGAAGAAACTCCAGTATAGATTCTGGACAGAAAGGAACAGGAATTTCGCAATAAGAGGATTTCATTAGTAAAAGTCTTGTGGAGGAATCACGTAGTGGAAGAAGTTTCTGGGGAGCTCGAGGAAGAACTACAATAGAGATACCCACATATGTTCAGCAGGGAATAGTAGTAATCAGGAAAAGATACAACTAGATATGTAATGTTTTCTTTTTATGCAGGTTAGTCAGTATATGTAATAATTTTCAGTTGTAGGTAGTGTTTTGGTTTTGGAAGAATTTTATTTTATGTGTTTGTAATCTCCCATAACCCTGAATGTAACCACGGTATTCCTCCGCCATAAGTGAGGGTAAGTAATAAAATAAGTAGCCCATTTTTTTTAAGGGATGGTGAATCACTCAAATAGTAAATTTCGAGGACGAAATTTTTATGAGGACGGGAGAATGTAGAAACCCGAAGAATTATAACAATTAAATAATAAAAGAGGGAGAAAAAATATATTGTAAAGGGGGTCACAGCACGATCTTGTCGACAAACGCTTTGCATTCGTTTTGTAAAGCAGCTTATAAGGATTGTTGATGGGGACACATGTCTCGTTGACAAAGAATTACCGAGAGGGCTATTTCAAGGCCTAAAATTCATCAATAAAGGTTATGAGTTCATCGACGAAGCCCCTTCTCAACCTCGTCGACGAAATGACGTGTCTCGTCGACGAAGGCCAATGTATAAGTATGCCAAATTTGGATTTCAGCGCATAAAGCTTACATGTAGCTCTTTCTCTCTCTAGATTTTCGTCCCCTCCACCTTCTCTCTAACTTTCTAGCTCAAGTTTTCACTAGTTCGATGATTCGAAGCCGCCACGCTACTCCTAGGAAGATTCTTTTCATATTTGCTGAAGTAGATCGTTGGTTAGACTAACTTAGGAACCATCCCAAAATTTGGGTAAGTAAGTTAATTTCAGTATTTTTGGTATTTGTTGTTTCTGGACTAAAGAGGATATGTTAGGAAAGGAAATACTGAAATTTTTTTAGGGAAAATATTAATTTCAGAGTGTTGTTCAGGGAACACGGCATGTGTAAGAATCAGTGGTTTTGTGAGCTTCTCAGTAAGCCAGGTAATGGGATAAACTAAGTCAGAATCTTTCATGAAATTATTTATTATTTTATAGCATTAAATTTTAGGAAAGTACATATATTATATAATTATGTTTGGGAAATACTTTTATGAACATAAATATGATTTAAACATGTTTAATCAGAAAATATAATTTTGGAATAGATTTTACATTCAGGAGGTTACCCTATTTCTATATGGCATGAGTTTAATTTCCATATAATGTGTATATCAGAATAGAATGTTTTTCCTAGATCAAACATGATATGATAGTTTTCATGGCAATTATAAAACAGTACAGGAATCATGATTTTACATATTTAAACAGTATAGAAAAATTATGTTCAGTATATTATGTTAAGCTGGCGTAGATGCCATTATTCATATTATGTTATGCCAGCGTAGATGCCGAGATTCATGTTGGCGCAGATGCCATAATCATGAATGATAAGACAAAATTTATGAAATATTTACATGATAGTTATTATTATGAAATACGAAACAGTTATGTTTAGTATATGACACTTATTATATGATATCAAAACCTGGATGACATGGTTTAGTACAGTTTCAGGAGCACGGTACCATAGCTATATGTTTAGAAATTATGATAGTGCTACCACATGACCAGTAGTGTGGGAGATGGCAGTTGATGTGGCTTCAGTGTAAAGTGGAGTAGTCCTTCTGGCAATCCAAGACCAAGTAGGGGCGTGCCCATTGTACTTACAGAATTATGTTTGATCTAGCATGGTTGGCCAGCCATTGCTCGGTCCCGCCTTTAGGCTGCACAACCTAGTCATGTGGGGGTAAGATATGACATCAGCTAACTATCCATGCTGGGTGTATTTCAATATTGTACAGTTATATAAGATGATTTTCATGTTAGTAATTTAGTACATTATATTATGTTATAAGGAATCATGTTTTATTTAGGTATGATGTCAACAGTTTTTACCAAATATGATGTATGTACTGATATTATGTATAACACGAAAATACTGATGTTGCCACACATTGATATTAGTTTATTTTCCTTACTGAGAGGTGTATCACCCCAACTATGTAAACATTTCAGGAAATCCAGGTAGAGGAGCGGATGGAGCTCCACGACAGTAGAGACCGGTGGGGCTACCCTGTTGGAAGGGTGAGTTGTTGAACTAGGGTTAGGTTTATTTTTGGGTTGAGACCCTAGGGTACTTCTTGCTTTTGATGGATGATTGTATATATAATACGTTTAGTAGAACTCTGGTGTTGTGATTGATTGAATGATATGTATGTGATTACGTTTCCTACTATTAGGTATCAGAGTTATATTTTGGGTATATCCCTCGCACCCACAAGTTCAGGTTGATTATGTTTTACAGTTGTATAAGATTATTATATTGAATGTTATTATGGAAAAAAAAATGGGTAAACTAGCAAGTCGTTACAAAAAGAGGATGAGATTTGAGGGTTCAGCTTGACTAAAACTAGGCTCTAACCTAGGCTCTGTTACCAAGATGATGTAGGACAAAAGGGTACACCCTAGTTGTTTTATGCTCCGGTACCAAGATAATGCTAGACAAAAGGGTACACCCTAGTTGTTTTATGCTCTGATACCAAGATGATGCAGGACAAAAGGGTACACCCTAGTTGTTATGCTCAGATGATGTAGGGCCGAGTAGGGTGACCTAGTCTTACTTGTGTTCAACCCTCAATCAACGCACACATGATAAACACTTTAAAATTAGAATTTATTCAACCAACATAAACAAAATAAATCATGTTTTATCATGCAGTCCAAGGATTTTAAAAAGGTATATAATTATATTCAAATTTAGTCTCAGGTGGTTCTTTCACAAGATAATCAAGTTATATGCCATGAACATGCTCTTCAATCATTCAAGAAAATAATCTAAGCTACCACAATCATACTCCCATGTTTGACATTCAAATATATGTTTAAATTGAGAAATTTGGGGAATTCGAGAGCAGCTAATGGATTTTCAGTCGCGAACACCCTTTGGTATTTGGGACATAACATTTGCTACAAAATTCCAAATAAGGTGACTTGGGTGTTAAAAGAAAGCTAAGAAAATTTCACACAACCTTTGTTTTTAAGATGTTTGAATATGAGAAGGTTTTGATAGTGCAAATCGCACATCAAGTCGGAAGACGGACACTGTCATGTGACTGTGCAGTGAAGGGTCGACTTAAAAATGAGATTTTTATGGTTTTTCATGAAACTACAGTTTACGTAATCTTAAAAAAAAAGATGATAAACAAAGTTATGGATGGGTAGGGATGAGTTTTACCATGTGGATCATCTTGATAACTTACCAATGATCAACGAATATGAATCACACCAAGGAATCCGTCATGATCGCAGTGAACCGATGTAAAGGTTGTTGCTTTTTGTTCATCGTGTGCGGATGGCGTGAGATGATTTGAGATGGTGTAGATGTGATGGGTGGATTGTGATAGATAGATATTGGATAGGTTGTTAGTCTCACACCAACTGATCTCCGAGGAGAACGTCGTAGCCTCTCGCCACTCAATCGCAAGGATCGAAACAAAGTTTCAAGAGCTTCACAAAGGAAGAACCTTTTTAATTCAATAATAATACTTGGCTGCCTCTCCTAGCGTTTACAATAAAATATATGTATATATATATATATATATATATAAATGGGAAAAAAAGACTTAATAATAAAATGACCTAAACATCCCCATACAGGCATAAGAGACAATTAACTCATTATTCACAAATTAAAACTTAATAACTCACACAATTCACTCATAATTAAAAATCTAACATAACTCATAATTTAATTAATTAAATGAAATAAAGTCAAAACGGCCCAAGCTATGGGGCCTAGAGTAGTCGTGTGGGGCCCAGTAGATCCATGTGGGCCCACGAGGGTCTGGAGCTCGGATTGGCAACACAACTCTCACTTCTTTATTCTGAAAAGTCTTCAAGCGTCTCCATAAAGTTTTCAATGTCTAGCAAGTATTCTGCACATCTGGGGGTCGTCCACGTGTCAACATGTCGGCGAATGAAAGGTGGTCATCATGTCGACGAAGAACATAGACATTTAGAAGTCGTTCACATGTCAGAACATCTGCAAAATGAAGGGGTAACACATGCCGATCCCCATCATGAGCCAAGGTTGTCCTTCATGCTACTGGGGTCGGGATGATGGCGTGGCGTATATGTAAGACGAAGGTGTATATAAAAACGTCGTCTGCAGGGAAACTTCATACAATATAACATTACAAATTCTCTTGCCTTGATTCTCCTTTTTTTAAAAAAATAAAAAATAAAAAATAAATAAGAATCTTGGTGTGATGAGATTTTTCTACTCTTTTAGGTGTTGGGGGTTGGTATGCTGTCCTAATAAACTAGGTCCCCGTGGCAGACTCCGCTCATAAGATTCAAAGCTCCTCTTCTTTTTCCAAGTCTTTTCTGATTTCCATTTTATATACTGCCAACATGGCACAAGAGTTGACAAATCAAAATCCCATATTTCCAAAATACAGGGTCATGAAATTTTAAATCTATGGTTTGCCTACTATAAGATAGATATGGAATTTCAAGGTAATTCAAAATTTATGAAATTTTAAATCTATGGTTTGCCTAAACTATAAGATAAATATGGAATTTCAAGACAAATTAAAATTTATTAAATATAGGGCCATGAAATTTTAAATCTATTGTTTGCCCAAACTATAAGATAGATATGGAATGAAGATATGGAATTTCATGGCAAATCAAAATTTATTATTTGGATCAACTTAAGTATAAGGCACATATTTAGATTTTGGACAAGTGAAATTTAATTTTATATTATCTCATATTGCAATATATACATAACTACTTTTGTTCTTACCAGAAGTGTTGAAAATTATAAGTGTTAAAAAAAATCATAAAATGACATAACCGTAAATAAAAAAATTTCATTCTAATATCCAAAAAATATGATGAGTTTTGTAAATTATAAGTTGTAAATTTTTCATAATCCCTGTTAATTATATTCTCATTTTAGAAAACATGCTAAAAGAACTAAAAAAAATCTAATTCACAAAAAATAAAGGATTCAATATCAGTTAAAATACTTTCATAACTCTAATTTACTACATCACTTTGTGTTGGAAATAGAGAATTCAATATGGGTGGAGCGGAGTGGAGAAAGAATAGAGCACTTTGAAACTTTAATTCTACTTAAAAAATAGTTTGGGTACATAGCTATTTATAAGTTATACACAGCCTTGAACATGTATTAATGTCAATTATAGTTAATGTGTTTAATGTAACCTATTTAATACATGAATCTATTGATACATTATACAATTATAAAAAAATTCAATTCTATAAATAGAATACAGTGAACATCAAGTGTAATTTAATCTCCAACACTCTAAAGCTTCATACATCATATTGATTAAGGTACAATAAATTCTATTATTCTTTTAGCTCTTGTAATAGCCCACAAAGCGTCTCAAATTTCTTTTCATACGACATTAGAAGATTAGCACTATCTTCGTGAATTGTTTGTGCTTTGTTTTTTTTTTTTTTTTTAAATATGATGTATGAGGCTTTAGAGTGTTACACATTATGCATCATTTATCATTCCAATTTTCTATGTAGATTTTACTTCGTTGTGACTTAATATTAGAATGTTCCTGAAAAAATAGTAAGCACTAACAATGCAAAATATGAGAAATTAAGATTACAAACACATAATTTTTGACACCAAGTTTGGTCCGGGTTGCCAACAAGAGGGAAAAGAGGCCCCCAAATGAGAAGGAAAGAGCTTCAAAAAAACAAAATGGTGAGTCGCATGAAATGAAGTCACCAACTTAAATTTTTAAAAAAATACTAGAAAAATAAAGAAAACCCCTGAAAAAGAAATATGCAAAAGCCAGGTTTTTGAGTTCAAGAGTACATTTGTGCATAGGGAAGGTGTTTGGCCAACCACCTCAATAATGATTAGCCTTTCAACATTCCTATCAGCGTCCATTCGAGGAATGGTTACCGAACTTATATGTATATGTGTGTGTGTGTGTGTGTGTGTGTGTGTGTGTGTGTGTGTGTATCTCCCAAAAAAATGACATTTCGTGAAACCTATACGAGGGATTGAACCCCACAGAGGCTCCACTACTTGTTCTTTCAAAAAAATAAAATAAAAAATGGTTGAATAAAAAAAAGGAAGAAGGGAAAATTTGGGTTGGACCTACCCCTTTTGGGGTAAGTTGCCTACGTACCGAGGTCTGGGATCAAGCCAATGTAGTTCATAAAAAAGTTGGGTTTGAGTACTTTGAAAGGATTTCCTCCTAATATTTTGAAAAGAATAATTTAAAAAAAACAAAACAAAAACAAAAACAAAAGAATGAGGGAAAGTCTGGGTTTTGAAGTTAGGGTGGTCATTCTGAAAATGGGTATTTCAAAATCGAGAGGCATTTTTAAAAAAAAAGGAATGACCCTATTTCGAGAAACAATTCGGAAAAACCGAATTTGGGAGAATCCCAAAGACTTTCAGGATTGAAAGAGCATTTTGGGATGAAATCCAATTTTGGGGAAACAAAATCGGGATTTGTTTTCATATATGAGGCAAAAATCGGAATGATTTTTGAAAGAGAATTTCGTGGGGGCCATGTGGTGAAATTAATCCCACTGAGGTCTCATTACTTCCTCGGACAAAATTTTTTAGAAAAACACACCCATTTTTTCAATTTTTTTTATAAAAAAACTCAAGAGCGAGTTCAAAGGATTTTGTGGAACCCATACCAAAAAATTAATCTCACGGGGGTCCCATTACTTCCTCGATGATATGAATTTTTTTTAAAAAAATGATTTTTTCAGTTTCAAAATTGGGGAAATGAATCCAAAGGATGTCATGGGGCCCATGCGGGGAAATTAATGCCACGAGAGTCTCATCACTTCCTCAATGGTAGGATTTTTAAAAATGATTATTCCAATTTCAAAATCAAGGAAATGAATTTTAGAGGATTTCATGGGACCTATGCAGAGAAATTAATCCCACAGGGTGTCGTAACTTCCTCAATGATAAAAATTTAATAAATGGGTTTTCAAATTTCAAAATTAGGAAAATGAATTTAGAGGATTTTATGGGACCTATGCGGGGAAATCAATCCCACGGGAGTCCCATTACCTCCTCAGTTCCTCCATGATAGGAATTTTTAAAAATGGTATCTGTTGACTTTTTGAGTCTGATCCCTTTTTTTATTATAACAAATCATAACATCTCATTTGTGTGCTGAGTGAATGAATAGATTTATAATTTTGTAAGCACAAATGACGGATGCAAAATGGAAGCCAAAAAGTACCCTAAAGCTTACATCAATTGGCGAATTACATGAATTTGTTAATAGCAAAGGCTTGAAGACTTTACTTTTTCAATTGTAATAATAATTCGGTTTCAATTGTGCATGCATGTTCATATGATTTAAATTGAAGCTCTATAATGACCTTAGATTGACCTTATGACTTCAAGTTTCATGAAAAACCCTTTTCACTAAAAATGTTAAATTTATACAAAAGGTTTAAAGTGGTTTTGAACTTAAAAGAAGGAAAAAACTTAATTTTTCAAAGGGGTCAGTCGACCAGTTGTAAAGCCCAATCGACCAGACAACTTATATGGCCAAAAATATGTTTTTTTTTTTTCTTAAAGGGCCAATCGACCGCACTTTCAAGCCCAGTCAGTCGGACTGACCATATGGCCAGAACTTAATTTTTGTAAAGACCCGGTCAACCAGACATCCAAGCCCAGTCGACCAAACCTACATTTGGCCAGAAATTGTTTTTATAAAGGCCCAGACGACCAGACCTATAAGGCCAGTAGACCAACCTTCAAAGAATAGTGATACGGCCGATCAGATCATATGGACCAATTGACCAAACTGCGCAAAAATGGAAAATCGCCCTTGGGCTAGTCAACCTGACCTCGGGCTAGTCGACTGAAACTCTCGAGTTTAGGCTATTTTGAGCCTCCAACACTCATATTTTTTGAAAATAAATTATATTTTAATGTCCAATGGTCATATAACGACTATATTTGTTTTTGCCTATAAATACAAGCTTAGACCACTTGAAAAATGTTAGAGAAAACATATTGGAAGCATACTTGAAAATCTTTGATTCTTGTTCTTATCTCAAACTCCTTTTAAGCATCAAATTCTTATTTCTCCAACTTTCTCCTTTGAAAATATTTTTGGAGAAATTTTTTTAAGGGTTTCTTGAAAGACTTGAGCTTATATCTTCACTTATATAATATAGCTTGAAAGTCATTTTATTCTTGTGGTATTTTAAACTCACATTTCTCCTACTTTCTTTTTGAAAAATTCATTTTGGAAAAAATCTTTGAGTTATTCAAGAGAACTTTGAGCATATATTAAATTCATATATACTTGCTTGAAAAGTTTTTCTTTCTTGATATTTATTAAATGTCAACCTTGAAGAAATATTTTTCTCCTACTCTTCATTTTGAAAATTCTTTTGGAGAAAATATTTTGAGTTTTACAAGGAAGCTTTGAGCATATATTTCACTCATATATACTTGCTTGAAAGGCTCCTTATCTTTTGAAAGCTTTGAGTATAATCAAATTCATATTTATTAGATCAAAGCATTTCTATTCTTGATATTTCCAAGGTCAAATTTTAAGAAAACATTTTCCATACTCTCATTCATTTGCTTGAAAAATATTTTTGAGAGGAAAACACTATATTCTTTCCGAACTTCATTTTAAAATCATTTGAGAGTGCATTTAACATTTTTTATTGTACAAATCAACTTATTGAAGAACCATTTTATTGTATGAAAATTATTTTTGAAACAAGCTCTTCGCGGTTCGGGTTGTGAAACATGGCCAAGTAAGTGTACATCACTTAGAGAGGCAGCTCCGCCTAGAAGGAGTGGACCAAGTGTGGGGTATCGCTTGGAGAGGGGAGCTCTACCCTATTAAAGGAATGACCAAGCGTGGGGTATCTCTTGAAGAGGGGGGCTCTATCCTATTGAATGAGTGACCAAGCGTGGGGTATTGTTTGAAGAGGCAGCTCCGCCTAGAAGGAGCAGATTGTATAAGGTAGCTCCACCTTATTTGAAGGAGTGGATAGTGGAGTCCTTAGGTAGTTTGCCTAAGGCGACGATGTAGGCGGGTATAGTCGAACCTCGTTAAAATCTCAGTGTCACTCTCTTGCCCTTATCTCTTTACTTTTTTTTTTTTGCACGTATATGTTTATTTATTTATTGTCGTGATTGTTCTTACATACACGCATTTAAATTTTAATTGGGATTTTGTTTCATGAATCAGGTAAATAATTTGAATTTTTTTTTTTTTAAACCCAATTCATCCCGCCCTCTTGGGATTACACCAATCCCCTCAGAATCCAATTTTTTAATTTCAAAATAGGAGGAATGAATTCAAAGGATTTCATAAGACCCATGTGGGGAAATCAATCCCACAGGGTCTCATTACTTATTCGAAGATAAGAATTTTTTAAAATGGCACCCAATTTTCTAATCTAAAAATCAAGGAATGAATTTAGAGAATTTTGTGGGACATGTACGAGAAAATCAATCCCACGGGAGTCTCATTAATTCCCCAAAATAAAACTCGAAATCAATCGCCTTGATTTTGGATTACTCACATCCATAAGGAAATATGACTTGGTTCTACTCAGAAGGAAAATCCCCAATTTCAAGGAGGTTGTAAATTCCGTCAAGGCAAAATAGCCGATTTTCTAAAAAAAATGATCTATTTGAAAAAACCACAAAAAAAATAATAATGTAAAACTAAATATGAGGGTTAGAGCGATGCATATATTTCAGAAATGCAAGTCATGCGCATGAGTCTTAAAAAATGACGTAATATTTAATGCAAAACATTCATTTTACTTCTTCAAAACACACCCAAAAAAAATGATTTTTTAATAAGAGAAAAAGAACTATCTTATATGCAGGATACCACATAGAAAAAAGGATACATTTATATATATAAACACTTAAATTTCCATGCTGTTGTGAAATAGCCCTCTAACAATGCATAGCAAAATAACAATTTGTGTAAAGGATCAAACAAAAACAATGCGACAATCTAAATGGTGAATATATAGATTACTTCCACAACCATAGCAATATAAAGAAATCAATAACAAGAGCAATGACACTAGGAATTACGTGGTT
Source organism: Malania oleifera (assembly GCF_029873635.1). Taxonomy (NCBI): domain Eukaryota; kingdom Viridiplantae; phylum Streptophyta; class Magnoliopsida; order Santalales; family Ximeniaceae; genus Malania; species Malania oleifera. The sequence goes on from NC_080425.1 coordinate 45,968,588, forward strand.
CAGTAAAGCCTACATCCACGTGAGCAAACAGCAAGAACTCACAATCTCTTTGTCCAAATGACATGAACAATACATGAATCCTATCAAGAACACTCTCAATTAACCATTGGCACCCTTGGCACACAAAATGCACAAAAGCACACCAAGGCACAAGAGGCACACAATATAGAATTCTATGTATTCTCGGAAGTTTCCCCTAAAACCCAATCAAAATAACATCCAAACAATTCAAAATCTAGGCAGGTTGTACCAATCCAAACCATTGACTGTTTCAGATATCGAAAGCAAACTCTCTGAAATTCAGCCAAACCGTCGATGGATTTCTTGAAACCGTCAATGGTTTTCCTCTGCTCTACTGCATCTTGATTTCTTTCATGTTTTCCCTTAGTATGTAAGACATAATTCACAACAAACTCTACCTTAGTGAACATACGAGCCTTAGGAGAAATCGAAAAAACATGAACTCACTGCTCCACCTTGAACTTTGGAACATTAGGTTGGGATTGTCTCCCTTCTAGCACTGCGAGACAAATACCAAGGTTAAGCAACACCGCTTGAACATACTGATGGCAGCTTCAGCTTCTACCATCAAACTCGATAGAGTTGTAGATGCAACACCCGAAGACTTCACACTAGGCTTCCAACAATACCTTCCAACAATGTAAATAGAAACACTGCTGCAAGCCTTCTATCACCAAAGCCCCCTGCATAGTCTTCAACAAAACTAACAATTAAAGATTCACTTTGTTGCTTGCCGAAACACCCCACTGCACAATCATAGGGAACCTTTGACATATCCCAGATATCACAACCCATCCGTGAGTACTGAGCGGTAGACATTCCATATTGATTCTCTATGGAACCCCCTTGAGATGGCAAACGAAGTCTCCTTGCAGTTCTATCCATAAAGCCACCATGATATAACACCAATCTCCTTATAGCTCTGTCCACAAAGCCACCTTGATATAATACTAATCTCCCTACAGCTTTGTCCATGCGAATCATCAAACCAAGATCCTTCTTGGTCGTACCCAACACATTTATGTCAAAAACTTTCAAAAGAGTTCCCAACTAATTAGCCTCAATTAAAGCATTTCCAGCCAATAACATGTCATTCACACACAACAAATACACCAAATACCAATGTCTCCCAACTTTTCGGTAAAGAGTTAAGAAGCATTAGGGTCTGCAACTCACCATAAAAAACTATTTTCGTAGTAGCAAGTTGATTGATAATATTTTTCATTTCATTCAAATGATCGGTAATAAGTCCACCATCTTTATATTTTAAATTCACCAATTTTCAAAAAAGAAAAGTTTTATTTGTAGACAACCTTTTATCATAAAGACCCTCTGATTTTTTCCACAATTCATATGCCGAAATTTTGACAGAAACATAATGAAAAACACTATCATCAATCCATTGATAGATGACACCAACAACTTTTCTATTAAGTCTATTTCACCCATCATTACTCATGTTTTGAGGCTCTCGACTATCACCCTCGATAAGTTCATCCAAATATTTACAAAATAAAAGATTTTGCATTTTTGTTTTCCAAGTTACTCAATTGCTTCTATCGAAACTAATTATACGGCCAACATTACCATCCATGATCTACCCAATCCTAATGAGTCCAAATAACACAACTCTAAAACCAGTTGTTGGGAAAAAATATGAATGATTCTCACAAACAAATCAATGGTGTAATGCAAATAAATAAATTAATTAAGACACAAGAAATTTAATATGATTCCCTTTAAGTGTTGAGTTACATCCACAGGATACGACGATCCAAATCCATTATCACCAAAGTTCAAACAAAGTGGGGACAAAAAGGCAAAGACTTACAAATACACAAAAGTGTATAACAAATATAATAAGATGACAGACCTCACCAAATATTGAGAACAAAGTTCCAAGATCCAACCAAAATAAAGCACAAAACGAAAGCCCAATATGCTGAAAAAAAATAATTCCTTTGCTTCACGGAACAAGACTAAAAAACCAAGATACTTGCACTGGAACAGCAACTCGCCGGAGAAACAACGCCGTGAAGCTGCCGGAGTCACAGGAGGGAGGGCAGCATGTTGGAGAAGGGCCATAGCTGGCTGCAGGCGTGAGGAGCTAGTGCAAAAATGGTGAAGGAAGTGGAGGGGTCACAGCTTGCTGCGCGTGAGGTTCTGAGAAAATACAAAAAACATGTTTTAGTAGGCTTCTTTGAGAAGCCAAAACAAAACAATAAAAAAGAACCCCTTTTCAAGACATGGGCCCCAACACCCAACATTCATCTCCTTACAGACGATCTCTCTTCTCTTTGTTCATAAATATTCTCTCTTTACCAAATCTCTCTCTCTGGCTGGCTGATCAATTCGTCTGTTCTCAGTTACTCTTGCTCTCTCTAGTATCTCTCCCTTTAATTTGTTCATTCAATCATCCTGTCCGTCCCTGTTTTTCAATTCATCACTTGGGATTGGACTCATTTGTTCTCTATTTCTCTCGTGATCTTCTCTCCATCTTAAATTTGTTCATTCGGTCATCTTGTTCCTCTTTGTTTTTCATCAGTTTGGATTGACTGATGGATGGCATCTGCATCTATGGCCACCGGTACTACGAGAGAAGAACTACACAACGTGAACTTGTTTAGGAATGCCCCTGATCTCTCTCTGGCCTCCTCCATCGATGACCCACACAGAGGATTCAAGCCACCAGTGCAGATCTCCTCGAAGTTCAATGTCACCTGGCGACACAAGCGCTACTTTCGCTCTCTAGACGCCAACCTTGCCATCACCGATGTATGCGTCCAAGAACCTGTGGGGCACCTACCTCCTTTCCCGAATCGCACTCGCGCTTCTAGAACTTCTCAATCATGTTATTTAACTTATTTGTAACATCATCCAAGCCTTTGGTCTTCGACTTGCCACCTGCGACTTTGCCAAACACCGAACACAAAGGTTGGGGTGGACACGGCCCACTCTTTCGGGCATTCTAGGTTCGTGTAAAACTGAATGCTCTCTCTATAAATAAACTCTGATTTTACTGAATCATGAAATGAGCAAAATACTACTACCATACTTGACTGAATACGTACCCCAGCTATTTATATACAAGAGCTGGTAAATACAAAACAGATTTCCACCTTTTTAGAGGGAAAAATAGTTACAACCTTACTCTACAACTACTTATGGTTATAAGAGTTATATCACAGCCTCATCTCTTCAAGCTACATGTTAGAAGATTCTTCATCACTCGTCTTCTATTCTTGGATTATATTCTTGCCCTTCACTGCACCAGAATTAATTAATTTGTCAAATTTAGCACCCCCCCTCAAGAGCAAAGCTCTTGATGCTGGATCATCCATGATATACTCTGGATATTCAATTTAATGAGTAAAAATATTAATCAATCCCAACTTCTTAACCATTCCAACATAGTTGTCTACACCAAGTGCTTTAATAAAAATATCTGCTAATTGATTCTTGGATGCAACATAAAAGGTCTTGATTGTACCATTTAAAACTCTGTTTCTAACAATGTGACAATCAGCTTCTATGTGTTTTGATCTCTCATGAAACACTGGATTTGCAGTTATGTGCAATGCTTCCTAGTTAACACAATAAAGTAAAACTGATTTCTCATGCTTCACTTGCAAATCTTTTAATAAAAATAAAATTCAAATTACTTCACAAGTGGTGCTTGTCATGGATCTATATTCAGTTTCAGCTGAAGATCTTGACACCATTGATTATTTCTTTGATCTCCATGATATCAAGGCATTTCCAAGAAAAATACAATATCCAGTAAGTGATTTCCTTGTATTTGGACATCCTGCCCAATCAGCATCACAATATGCTTCTAATTGTAAATCTGAATCACTAGGAAAAAAAATCCCTTGTCCAGGTGTTCCTTTAATATATTGCAAGACTCTTGTTGCAGTCTGCATATAAGGAACTCTTGGTTTGGGTAAAAATTGAGTTAACATGTTGACGGCATATGTGATATCAGATTTGCCGAGTGTCAAATACATCAATTTACCTATGGGCCTTCTATACCTGCTTGAATCTGATAGAAGTTCACCGCTGTCCTTTGATAGCCTCAATTGTTGTTCCATTGGAGATTTGGCAAGCTTACAACCCGTCATGCCTGTTTCCTTTAAAATTTCTAAAGCAAACTTTCTTTGGTTTAAGCTTACTCCCTTCTTGCTTCTAGCAATTTCAAGTCGTAAGAAGAACATAAGTGAGTCAAGATTCTTAATTCCAAATTTAACATCCAAAACAGATTTCAAAGTTGCTACACAAGTGGGATCATTTCCTGTGATGACCATGTCGTTCACATAGACCAATAAAGTTGTAAACAAAGAACCTTTAGCATGAACAATGAGAGAATTATCAGCAGTAGACTGCACAAAACCAAGTTGGTGAATAGTGTATGACTGTTTCGTATACCATTGCCTTGAAGCTTGTCTCAAACCATAAAGAGATTTAAGTAGCTTGAAAACAACAGGAGGAGCTGATTATGAGGAAGAAGAAGCAACTGAAGTCCCCCCCCCCCTCTCACTGTGAAAACTAGGAGGCAATGACATGTACACTTCATCTAAATCCCAATGTAAAAATGCATTATTAATGTCTAATTGGTGAATAGGCTAACATCTAGCAGCTGCCAAAGCAAGAAGGACTCGAACAGTGACTGTCTTAGCAATAGGAGAGAAGGTCTCAAGAAAATCAATGCCTTCCCTTTGTGTGTACCCCTTAGCCACAAGTTTTGCCTTATATCTTTCCACTATTCCATCAGCATTCAACTTAATCCTATACACCCACTTACACCTAATAGGGGTTTTAGCAGGAGGTAAAGTGGTCAACTCCCAAGTATGATTATGTTCAAGGTCCTGAATTTCTTTGTCCATTGCAACTCTCCAAAGAGGATCTTTAATAGCTTGAAAGAAGGATTGTGGCTTTTGAGGTGATGTGCTTACTGCCAACAAGTATGACTGATAACAAGGCTCCAAGTGTGAATAAATGAGCCCATCAACCACATGATAAGGTGCACCAGAAGGATGAGAAATAGCATGAGTAGTAGCACAAGCATAATAATGTAAGTAATCTGGTTTAGTGGATTGCCGAGATGATCTTCTGAGAGGTGCTGATGGTAACTCATGAGTTGATGTAGAAGCAGGTTCAGATGTGATTGAAGTAGGAACTGTAGGAGCAGTAGGATCATAAATTGTAGGAGAGGAATCTGAATGGAGAGGAGAAACCTGAACTGGAATAGGATCATGAACAAAATTTGAACAAGCAATAGACTCATCTTGTATAGTAAGAGGAGTGACAAAAAAACCATTACCTGAGCTGGAAGATGCAAGACCATCAACTTCAGGAATTGAAGTAAAAGGGTCTGAAAATGGGGCTTTACCATCAATGAAAGGAAATATGTGTTCATGAAAAACCATATCTTTAGATATGAAAACTGCATTTGTACATAAGTATAAAACCTTGTAACCTTTTATGCCAAAAGGATAACCTAGAAAGACATACCTCCTTGCTCTTGCGACAAATTTGGATCTATTATGTGCAAGAGTAGATGCATAACAAAGACAGCCAAAAATTCTTAAATGATCATAGGAAGGAAGACTGCCATAAAGAATCTTATAAGGGGGAGAAAGAGGTGTACTAGGAATTCTATTAATCAAATATACAACAGTTAACACACAATGTCCCCAAAGATGTAAAGGTAAATGAGAATGAAACATGAGTGACCTTGCTACATTTAAAATATGTTGATGTTTCCTATCTACAATTGCATTTTGGTGAGGGGTTTAAACACAGCTTAAATGATGCAAAATTCCTTTTTTAGCAAAGAAATCACTTATGATGAATTCAGTTCCATGATCAATTCTAATGATTTTTACTTTCCTAGAAATTTGAGTATCAACCATAGTACAAAATTGTTCTAATATGGACTGAGTTTTTGATTTGTCCTTCAACAAATAAACCCATGTACATCAAGAGCAATCATCCACTATAGTGAGAAAATATCTGCAAGAATCAATGGTAGATACAGAAAATGGACCCCACAAATCATAATGGATCAAATCAAAACAATTCTTGGAAATATGTAAACTTTCATTAAGTAGTAATCTTTTCTATTTGGCAAGGGGACAAACATCACAAAAGAAATCTTCATTTGAATCACCAATATGTACATTATTTGACTTGAGTAAATTCAACTTAGAATTTGATGGATGCCCCAACCTCAAATGCCATATATGTGGCTGAATTTTATTAACAGAAGAGACTGGTGAAACAAAAGAAGATACTGACTTGCTATCTTCCAGTATAGACCATTGCTCTCTTTACCCAAACCAAGTGTGCTCCAATGAGCAAGGTCCTGGATGAAACACAAGTTACCAAAGAAAATAAGGCAACACTGAATAGATTTAGCAAGTTGACAAACTGATATGAGATTAAAACTGAACGATGGAACACAAAGAACATTATATAAGATGAGGCTTTCATTAATTTTGATAGTCCCAGTATGTGTGACAAAGGCTACCTCACCATTTGGAAAATTCACATGAGAATTCAATGTAACAATTATGGTGTTGAAACAAGACATAGAATGTACCATGTGGTCAGTAGCACCTGTGTCTATGACCCACTTAGCAAATTCAAAACAAGTTTTATTAACCAGTTTGGCTGAAAAAATGGAATGAGTTAAATTTGGACTGAAAGTAAGATTAGAGACAATACCAGACATGGTTTCAAGGTAATTGTTAGGAGTTTGAGGATAAGATGTAGTGGTTGCCACATCAGCAGTAGTAGGAACACTAGCAGATGAACACATATCAGCAGCTCGAGAAACCAAATTAGTCAATCCATTACCAGTACTCACATTGGCTGCAAGATGATTCTTACCAGAGTTACATCCCGCATTGAGGAATGTCAATAATTTCTCACACTGAGCTTTAGAAATAGGACATTGAATCAAAACATTCTCAGGTGCTATTTTAGAATTGCAAATAACCTAATTAGCACTTGGTCTTCCTTTAGGTTTATATCCTGGTGGATAACCATGTAATTTGTAACTTTTATCAATCGTTTGTCCAAGCATATTGCAATGAGTGCATAAAAGCCTCTCCCTTTTATTATTTCCTTTGCTCCAAGTAGAATTACCAGAGTTACTTCCCTTCGAATTTGCATACATTGCCACTGAATCAAGCTTTGCAGTGTAAAATCCTCCATGTACTACATTCTTGTGAGACTCTTCTTGAAGAACCAAGGCATAAATCTTGCTAATCGAAGGAAAAGGCTCCTGCATTTGAGTCCTTATATTCTCAAAATTCTCATTCAAACCCATCAAAAACCTCATAGCATAAGTCTTGTCATGAGAAACATTTAAAGCTTTGATGGCTCCACAGATACACTCTGGTAATGGCTCCAAATTTAGCAGCTGATCCTATAGTTTCTTGAATCTTGTATTATCATCTGGTTCTGAGAAATGGTAGAAATCTCCTTCTGAAGATTGTAGATCTTGGGACCACTACCCTGTGAAAAATGTTTTTGCAATTCAAGCCACATTTCTCTAGCAGTTTGACAGTACATTATGCTACTCGAGACATCAACATGCATGAAATTGATCATCCATGAAATCACCATTGTGTTGCAGCTTAACCAATCTTCATAGAGAGGAGATTCTGGACTTGGATCAGCGATTTTGTCATTAATGAAACCTATCTTCCTATTGGCAGTGAGAACTAATTTCATAGCCCTTGACCAAGAGTGATAATTCTTCATTCCAAATAGTGGTTGTGTAACCAAGATATTACCTGGATTTTCATTTGAATTGAGAAAATATAGATTTGGAGAATCGGTTTCAATTTTCGGTGGAGTAATACAATTTGCTTGATCATTTGATTCGAAGGATGCTATGGATGATGCTCCAGAATTTGATTGAAAATTCGAGCAAAAAATGAAAAGAAATTGGCTAGGAAATCATTGATTCTGTGCTAGCCCAAGCTCTGAACCGTAGCTCTGTTACCTTGTAAAACTAAATACTCTCTCTGTAAATAAACTCGGATTTTACTGAATCATGAAATGAGCAAAATATTACTACGATACTTGACTGAATTCATACCCCAACTATTTATATACAAGAGCTAGTAAATACAAAACAAAAAACAAAACAGATTTCCACCTTTTTGGAGGGAAAATAGTTACAAACTTACTCTACAACTACTTATGGTTACAAGAGTTATATCACAGTCTCATCTCCTCAAGCCACGTGTTAGCAAATTCTTCATCACTCATATTCTGTTCTTGGATTATATTCTCGCCCTTCACTGCACTGATATCACCAGCATTAATATTTAACTTGTCAAATTTAACAGTTCGTGATGGTGGGATACGTCAGAGATGGAAAACGTGAAAGAGGTGGGTGAAGAAGAGGAACTGGAACCCCAAGAGTCATTGATCATAGCCATCGTTGAAGATGATGATGATGATGATAATGACGAAGACGACAATCAAATGGCCCAACACCATAATTGCACTCTGACTTGGCTGCATGAGAGCCAATCTTGTCCTGTGCATTATGGGATCCACTAGACAACAGTAGTACAATGCTATGTTTAGTTACTTTTAGTCATCAATGGTTCAGATTTTTGTATTCAGTTTCTCCTATTACATGAATATCTAGATTGGTTTCTTTAGTGATCACTTTTTAGGATTTATTTTCCTTTTATATGATTTTTTTTTTTTTTTTTTTATCTTTACCAGTATTCATTTTGGTTTTAGACACCAAATTTCTATCTTAAAATTCAGTTGTTAAGACTTTCTTGATGGGCTTGATCTCCTTTCATTTTTTTAGGGTTGAATGACTCCATTAATAATAAAAAGAATATTTTTTTCTTTTAAAAAAAAATTTATTTTAGCAGCTCTAAAGAATTATTAATTATAAACTTGGTATACTAAAAAATATTATTAGTTACTAAAATCATTACAAAGTCAAAATATTATACATTATAGGATCTATTGGATGCTAATAGAACCGAAGCACTTACAATCCGATTACAAGAATATTTAAAATTGCAATATAGTTTGATATACATTTTTTTTCCCTAATAAACAAAGTTGAACTCATTTTTTACCGTCTGAAGCATTCGTCTTGTTTCAAATATACTAATTTCACATTTTAAAAAAAGTTAATGCATTTAAAAAATTGATCCGTATGGGCTCTTCATTCATTTCGATAATATATATTTATCTTGGTTTCAAGCCTTTGGGAATTAGGATAGAACTATCAGAGCTGATCATTAATAAATTTAGTACCAAAGTATTCAACACTCTTTTTGACCAATCGCTTTGGAAAGCCAAAAATTTAACTATCTTTGGAATTCTTCCTTAACAGAATGAAATTTTTCATAATATATATGAAAAAATGCTTGGATTCTTGCAAGTTAGGAGATTCTAAAGGTTAAGTGTAATGGTTTTTTGAACCCAACTCTCGGAAAATATTATCGGCATTGGTCCACTAACGCATTTCTAAACTATCTTTAAAAGTCCAAGATCTTTTTAATACAAATCTTATGTGGACCATAACACTAAGCTTGTTTACTTGCCTCCAATACTATTTTCCCTTATGCTAGGGTCTCCTATAAAAAGTGAACCAAGGAATTTAAAATACTTAGAAATTTTTTTCTCATGTTTGGTCATCAATAAAAATATGAAAAAAATAATTAAAAAATACCAAAATTTTTCATCCCTCTTACTTTTCAAACATATTAAAATTATTTTTTTATTTTTAATAGTATTTGATGAAGATAATAAATACAATAGAAAATGATTATTTCTTAATTTCTTTTCCTTTCCTTTCTCTCTCTTTCTCAAACCAAATTATTCATCTAAATGGACCATGAGGAATTCTTAGGCTAAGCTTGTTGTACTAACTAATTCCCCAATACTGAAACTCATTATGATTTATCCAAATGAAGATAATTAATACTTAAATCTACTGTGATTTATCCAAATGAAGATAATCAATACTAAAATTACGTTTGATTTGCATAATGTCTATTTCCAATAATAGATTAGTTTTAGTATGTTAATTACAATTAATTATGCCTCGCACTACTTGAGAGCTTCCAGTTTCATGTTCTATTTCACTTCCCGACGAAATTTCTTTTCACCCTTCTCTCAGAGTACTACTTCACTATCAATCTCTCCAAGAGTAAAGCCTTGCAAGGTGGTCCTCACTAATTCACACATGTTCCACGCGCCTCATACTATTCAAGTTCGAGCCTAAGCTAGTGTACTTTCAACAAATTATTTTTTTACTATAAAGTAAATAATAATAATGTAAAACTTTTTGTGTCCATAATAAGGAATAGATAAAATATAACTATTTCTAAATTTTACCATTCGGATCTCTATTCCTTTTTGACTCACGTTGAATGAAATAATTAGGAATATACAAAAGAATACTTATTCTTCAATTCCCAAAATTTAAATTAAATTCCATGTTATTCTAAGAAATAGCCATTCCGCTGAAACAAAGGAGTAAGATATCCAACTATCAACACAGCTCACTAGTGTCCCTACCACTCTTAAGAACTAAAAAGCAACAATACCATTCTTAGGTACCAATACCAACAGCACTAAAAAGCAACAATACCATTCTTAGGTACCAATACCAACAGCCTCTTTTCTTCTAAAATCTAAATTATTAGGTAGAACAAGAACTTGAGGAAAACTGCATGATTGATTTGATGGTGTTTCAACATACAATGTGCTTTTAGCTATCGAGTAACTTCATCGTCACCCAGTTGAACGGGAAACAAAAAATTTTACCTATAGAGGTCCTGTGCCAAATAGACATTTTGTGAAAACACTTTCATATACATTAACAATCAACTACAAAAGCCTTTTTATCATTCCGGCTGATAAAATGTATTTCTGTACAAACTTGTAAATGCACCATCTGTATATTTTGTCCTTACTAGCACATTTTATTCGGAAAGATACAAGCCAGAAAGTTGCAAATATTACCCATTTAATGAACTGGGTTATCACAAAAGCTGAACGGCTGCAATTGCTGGAATTTTCTCTCGGAGTTTCTGTGTTACAGCCACCCGGACAGTCATGACCCCTGCTGCAGGACCTGTGATTCGGACCTTCACTATTGGCTCCTCAATTCCTACAAGTTCAAGCGACCCACCTGCAGCTCCAACAAGATATGGTCGAATTTCCTCGAGGACCTGTGATAATTCAGAATCACTCATCATCATCAGCCTTTGTCAAACAAAAGTGAGATGAATGTACACAAGCACAGGCATGTGAATTTTGTTCCACAAAAAAGAATTTCTAAAATTGAACAAGAAATCCAATTTTTAGCTTCTAATTAAGCTGCAGTATGAGCATTGTTGCTAACATGCACCATAGCAAGTTGAAACGCATCATGGAAAGTTCATAGGTGATATCACTCTGAATTTCCTTCTAAGCTAATGTAGTTTTCCAATAGCAAAGAACTATCACCAAAAATAGAGACAGTGGAAGGAAAAACAGTGTGACAGTTCTAGATGACATCAGCATAGTTTTTATCCAAGTTTACATCTATCCGTTGAAGAGCTAGAGAACTAGTTACTCCTAACTTCAGCAGGCAGGCAGGCAAACAAGCAGGGTTAGTAATCAATATCTTGGTTTGGTAACCGAGAAGGACCTAAGAGATTTGGGGTTTTCTTTCCCTCAGTTATGCATTTTTAGCAATTGAAGGGCGCACCCAAAGGAATCATCACCTCGCACCATATGCAGCCAAAAACAAGTTTTCAATTTCAAAAGGGACACTTCTAACACTATATTTTGATTGCATGTTCATTTAAAAAAGTGCGACATTTCGACAATTGATTTAAAAATGAATTAACACTATTTCAAATCAAATATGAGAAATTAACACATAAATTTAGGACTACTATTTCGATATAGGTGTTTATAGCAGGGATTTTTAAAATGAGAAAACAATCAGTATGCCAGGGTATGCTACAAGCTTGATTTACACACCACAACAATCCATTCCAAAGACAAAGCAGCCACAAATTGATGGAAGTTCCCATATCATCTTTAAACATAGGAAAAATTTTGCAAGGACCCATAGGATCTCTGACCTCATTCAATGGCACACTTAAGCATTGAAATGAGGATATCTTAGGTTTTAACCATACTGGTGCATGTTTGCAAACAACATGGCTTTTTAACACATTTCTAGCAAACAATGAGAATCATATTTCTGCCAAGTTCTAAAGCGATGTCCATATTACCCATGATCATAACAACTAAGGATCTCTCACTTCATTCCATGGCACGCTTAAGCATCAAAACGAGGATATCTTCTTTTTTAACCATTCTGGTACATGTTTGCAAATAACATGGCTCTAATGCATTTCTAGCAACCAATGAGAATCATATTTCTGCCAAGTTCTAAAGTGATATTATCATTACCCATGATCATAACAACAAAAGAACTGATAAATTTCCCAAAAGTTTACCAATTTTTTTGTAAAATACCAAAAGCTATAGAAAACTTTAAGAAGGAAGTCAAGATATTACAAATATTGAGGTTAAAAGATGACATCGTATTAGTCTCTTGCAAAATTGTAGGAGATTAATTATTCCATGCAATAAAAGGCTATGACGGATCATGTTCAGAGTTCAATGATAGATTAAAAAAGAAAAGGTAAAAAAAAAAATAGGGAGATTAACAAAAAATAAAAGAGGTAAATTTAGTTGGATGAAACAGACTATCCACAAATACCAGATTTAAATTAAGCAGCAACAAAGGTTGTCATAGAAAAAAACAAAAAGTTTGCGTGTATATATATATATTTATATATATAGAATGTCTACTAATATTTTGATTGTAATGCTTTCAATTTCAAGATTGCTTTATCCCAACTATCTGGAAAGCTACGGTTTATGTTCACAAAGACATGTCTAATTCTTTTCTCTTTATCTGCATCCCCATTCACAAAATATTCCCTCAAATTTTCTATCATTTAGTCTTCTAACATCAACAATTTATTAGTGCCAAATGAAACATCGCTCATGAATATCTAGCTGTCCCAATCTATTACTTGGATTGCCTCGACTTCTGATGCATGGTCATGCATAACACTGTAATCTATTCTATGATAGGGATGTGTATTGGCATAACTCAGTGCAACATAATGAGGAAAATGACAACTTGTATATGGGAACAATTCTAGAATTTAAAAAAAAAGAAAAAAATTCAAGTAAACATTTTAAATTGAACTAATTTACCACATTACAAGGGATAGACCAGAGGTAATAAGTCATCACACCCCACATTCAATCAGATTCGAATTCAAACATAGTCATTCCCCCTCCCCACAGTTAGCAAACAAAAAAGAAAGTTTTAACAAAGATGGTAGGCTTCCTTTATGATATTTGGTATTGAAAGAGACCAAGGATGAGTGACCCAACCAGCCTCCAAATTTATAATAATGTGGATAATAGAATGCTGACATATCAAAACTACTGAATACAAAAATAAAGTTGAACCCAATCACTAGTTTTGCAGTATTTGACTGCTAATTAAGAGTCAACAAGTTTATATCACTTTATGAGGCAAAAAAAAATTCCAGAATAATTTAGTAATTTGAAGGAAGTAACAAAGGAATGAAGGATGACCTTCTCTATGTTTTCTTCATTCAGCTCAAGGCCACTTTCTTCATCAGCTATTGGTTCCACGGCAACTATTTCAGGGATCTTCTCCATTAAACGACGCTCGATGCCCATTTTCATTGTCATCACAGAACTTGGGCAGGATCCACAGGCTCCTTGCAGCTTCAACCGTACAACATTGCCATCAATTTCATGCAATGCTACATTACCGCCATCTGCCATGAGATATGGTCTAACTTCATCTAATACACTTTCAACATTTTCTGCAGTTAGTGGTAGTTCCACCACTGAATCTGGAGTAGCCACAGACTTTACAGCTGCACAATAGGAAAACAAAGGATGTCTGAATGATAAGTCAGCAAAGGGGTCCATTCCCCCACCAAAAAGAACAAGAAAAATAAAAAGAAACAATTACTTGTAAACCCATGTACACAACAAGGAAGTTTAAAATTTAAGGAACAACAACTCTAACAAAACCTAAAATCCCTACAGGGCAGGATCAATAACATAAATCTTTTCTTGCTATTCAACTCTCCAACGGTTGTTCAAAGAACATATTTTTTTTTAAAAGCCATTAAGTCAAAAGTGGAAACAATTGCCAAAATAAATGAAAATGCAACACCAAGTGCACAAAACTCCCATATCATGTCAGGTCTCAAACCAGCACATTTAAAGAGGCTATTTTAGTATTTTCAGAATAACCTGTAACCTCTATGCACATTCAAAAGCATTCAAAAAATACTGACAATACAAATTCTGCATTCAGGAAGCTGAAGAAGTTTTACAATCCAAAAGATAATTTTCCAACTTCCTACTCTTCTACAATGGCCACTATGGAATGAAATCATATTTATCATGTTGGAACAAAATGATAATTTAGATTCTCAGGATAAGTATAAAACCATGGACAGAATTCATATTTATTAACTAAGATCAATGTTTTAAAAGACTCGATCAAGGCTCGCATTGAGGCTCGCCTCAAGGCAAGGCAGTCCTACAATGCCTTGAGGCTCAATTCAAATGCCGAATCCCAAAAAAGCTAGCGCATTACCCGCTAAGGCTTATGCATTAGTACAAAAGCAACGCCTTTTATGCCTTTCTAGTTGAGGATAACGCATTTTGGGCGTGTGAATCTCAAGTTAGATTTGGTTAGAAAATTTTAACTCTGTGTAAAAGGAATTTCATAATATGAATTGATTTCAAAAACTTTTGAACCTCTACCTTTCCAAAATAACTGAGAGTTATATCTTAGATCCTGAAAATAATTTTAACATTGTAATTTTATACCTATTTGTTGTCATGATTTATGTAATGAATAAAGTTAGCAATTTTTGAATGCCTAACAAGGAGTTTACAAATTATATTTTATTTTTGAACCTTTTTATTTGTGATTTTGTTAATTTTTCTTTATTTGCAAAATATATGTAATTTATTTACATATTTTTATCAAAAAATAAAATTATCAAAAGGCTTGCACCCCAATGCCTTAAGGCTTATGCCTCGCCTCTTAAGGGTTAGAACGCCTCGCCTTACGCCTTTGCCTTTTAAAACATTGATTAAGATCAAGTAGATAGGTTAGAATTTTCTAGATATAATAGAGTAAAAACATGTATTGCCCCAAAGAAGGGTAGCTTCGGTACAACGGTAGAGTTGTTGCAATGTAACCTGGCCGTAAGTTCGAGGCATGGAAACAGCCTCTTGCAAAAATGCAAGGTAAGGCTGTGTACATAGACCCATCGTGGTCCACCCCTTTCCTGGACTCCACATACATATGAGCTTTGTGCATTAGACTGCCCTAAATGTGTTGACCCAAAGAAAAATGATTTTGATGACAATGAAACTTAGTTTTAGTGTTTTTGAACATTTTTATTTTGAGTGATCTACATATCTTATAAGCAAGTTTGTTTAAATTGTATGAAATGGTGTTAAAATAAGCTACCTTGATTATGCATGAACTGCAGCAACTGCCCCATTTAAGTGGTATAGTTGTAGGAATATTAGTTCAAAATTCTGTTACAACTGTCTGTTTGAGATGACTCACATTGACATGAGCCATTTCCCCTACAGTCTACAACAACAATAATCAAGCCTCTGGTCTCACTAAGTGAGATCTGGGATTGGATGAATCCTCTTTTGCTACTCACATGATCAAGAGCAATATCCTTAAAAACTTGGAGTGTTAAATCCTTACTATCTTAGTCCATGTTATTCTACATCCACCTTGTCCACCCCTCCCCCTTTTATTGCCACTGACGTTAACTAGCTCACTCCTAATCTGTTATTTAGCCTACATTTCTAGTTCTCAAATCATCTTAACTGCCTTTCCCTTGTCTTCTACTGGTGATGCACCAAACTTACCACAAATGTGTTAACTCCTCAATTTATCTTTTAAAGTTATACCGCTAACCCATTTTAGCATTCTCATTTCAGATACTTTTACTTTTTGAATGTATTGTTTCTTATTTGCCCAACATTCTAATAGCATAACTAGCCTTCTAGCCATCCTGTAGAATTTCCATTTTATTTTGATGGTATTTTGACACACAACACATTTGAAGCATTTCTACGTTTCACCCAACCTGGTTTACTTCTATGCATAACACCTTCAATTTCTCCTTCAACTAGAATAATAGATTCAAGGTATTGAAATCTACCACTGGGAAGGATTTACCGACCGTCAAATTTAATATTTTCTCCATTGTCGATATTTTGTCTTAACTCTACTATCTTAAAAAACCTATGTAGTACTGCTTCTCTCCATAATTCCAACTTATATTCTACTCCACCTCTAGGCCTGTTTGGAAACACCCAAAAATTAAGAGCTTATAAAAGATTGTTTGGACCACTTATGCAGAAGTACTTTACAGAAAAAATGCTGACTTTAATAAGTGCTGACCTAGAAAAGTGCTGAAAGTTATAAATGGTGTTTGGTTGTGTTTAAAATAAGTGGTATTTGGACACTTATTTTTGTTGACTTTTTGAGTCCTATCCCTGTTTTGATTATGACAAACAACAGCATCTCATGTTTGTGCTTAGTGTTGAACAGGTTAAATCCTAAAAAAGTACAGATGATGCTACAATATGGAAGCTTTGAAAAGCTCTTACATGATCATATTCCAAGGCATATTCCATGGACACCAAATAGCAAAGACAAAAGACTTATATAATTTTTGTGAAGTAACAGTAATTAGAGTTTGGATGTGCATGCATGATCATTTGATTTATATTAAAGCTCTATCAAGACCTAATTGACCATAGGAACCTCAAGCTAAACAAAAACCTTTTTATACGTAAAGACTATCTTTCAAAAAAGGTTTAAAGTTTTTCTTTAAATTAGAAAAGGGCCAAAACTCAATTTTTGTGATGGCTCGGCCAACCGGCCTTCCACATTTGGCCCGGTCGACCAGCGCATGTAATGTGGCCGAATTAATAAAGGCCCGACCGACTAACCTTCACACGAAGGTTTTAACCCGACAGACCGACAAGTAACTGGGGCACAAACGTCATTTACATAGGCCCAGCCATGGTCTTAAATTTCCACGAAATTGTCGAAATTTCCATCGAAATTTCCGATTTCCGTCACCCTCGAAATCAAACTGGCAATCGATTTCCGTATTGCATAATTTCCGTCGAAATCTCAACAAATCATTCGAAATTTATTGAAATCTTGAAATTTTAGCGAAACTTGTCGAAATTTTAACTATATGCTGAAATTTTGTCAAAATTCAAATGAGATATTTAGGAGTGAATTGAAATTTCTATCTTAATTTATTTTATTTATTTTATCGAAACAAAGATTATTACAAGTGCCATTGAAATTATATGAAAAAATTATGGTAACATTTTATTTAACCATTCATGTCTAAATTACCATTATTTGTATAATAATAATATTTAAATGATTTATGAATTTCATTTGTATTAACTGAATATGTTTAATGTATATTATCTTACAAATTTGTTTAATACACATACTATTTTACAACTTTTCCACCTCATACAAAACATAGATGTATTTAATTTGTAATATATTAGTCCTAAAACTTATATTATTATGTTTGTTAACCATATCTAAAGTTTCACAAAGAATTCAATGCTTCACTACTAATTTCCGTTATTTTTTCAAATTGAAATCGAAATCAAAATTTCCGTTGAAATTTCTAACGTGTTAAGCCCAGTCGACCGGCCTCCTAGCCCAGCCGACCGGTTCATCATGGCCGACATGCCAAATCTCGGTGATTTGGAAAATCGCCTTGGGCCGGCCGACCGGACCTTGGGCCAGTTGACTGAACCTTTGAGCAGTTCAAATTTTAAGCCAATAATAGTCAGAAAAATTCAAATTAAAATATTAGTTTAATGCCCAACGATCACTTAATGGCCATATTTGAAATTTGCCTACAAATACAAGCCTAAAACACTTTGCAAATGTTAGAGACTCGTACTAAAAATTTATTTCATTATTCTTTGATTGCTTCTCTTATTTCATACTCTACTTTCAAAGATCAAACTTTTTTTTCCCATACTCCTCCTTTTGAAAACTATTTTTGGGAAAATCTTGGGGTTTATACAAGTTGGCTTTGAGCATTTATTCAAGTTATATATCTTGCTTGAAAAGCCTCTTGTTCTTAAGATTTTAAAGAGCAAGTCATTTCTCCAACCTTCCTTTTGAAAAAATACTTTCTTGGAGAAAATTTCTTTTGAGTTCTTGAAAAAGACTTGAGCTTGTATGCAATCTCATATATTAAGCTCGAAAGTCTTTATTGTATTTTGTGTTAATCTCAAAGATCTAAATCTCCTAGACGCTTTATCATTGAAAATTGTTTGTAGAGATAATCTTTGAGTAAATCAAGAGTGCTTGAGCAATATATTAATTCATATATTCTTTGCTTGAAACATGGTTCGAAATCGCGGTAGCGGGTAACGTCGCGTAACGGTCATGGGTGTCGCGGGATGCGGGAGACGCGGGTGTTACGTAACGGGAAGCGGGCGTAATGGCTGTGAATTTTTTTCACGCATGCACAACCATGCCAAAATCGGAAAATAAGTATGAAATCCATTAATGCATGATTTTTAATGAATTTTGACAACCTTCATTCAACCGACAAATGCTTTTTAATAGGCATTATGATTTTTATATTAATTTTAGTGCGCTGCTTACAAAAAAAGGCATATTTTTTTAAAGTTTGCAGTAGTTTAATGGGTAAAAAGATGTAGAAATGTAATTAAAATGAAGAATCAATTGATTAAAGACATAAATTTACTTAAAATGAGTCAATAGACCCAATAATTTATATTACAATACAATAATTTATATTACAATTTACAATTTAAAAAAATAAATATGGAATTGTAAATCTTACAATTTAATTATTTAAATGGTAGTGTACTTGAGTCACTTGAGACTTGACTAATTGTGTAGAAATTAGGATTTATTATAAATTTTAGATCAAATATTAAATTATTAATAGTCAAGGTATTTAAAAAAATAATTATGTAGCATATTAATTAATAATTTTTTACTAAATCTGTACTCTAACTCTCTAAGTAACTTTATAAATTTTATGTTTTAATAATTTTATACTAATTTTTTTATTTTAATTAATAAATTCTACTTATATAATCATTTATAAATTTGCATACTAATTAAATAATAAATCTAAACTGAAATTATAAAATAAGCTAAATTATTAATTTAGAATAAATTGGTAATTTACAATTACATTAACCAATGAAGTAGAAGAACTGAAGAAACATGCCCACTCCCGAGTCCCGAGTCCCCACCGAAGCTGCGAGAGAGCTGCAACTTGCAAGCCCCCAAAATTTGGGGGAATTGAATGCTTCAAAACTTATTTTTGGAGCTGCGACTGCGAACCTGTGAATGGAGGCGACCTGCAGAGCATAGCTCCTTCAAGCGACAAATCGAAGATTGGAAGCTGATTTTTGGGTTCTTACATTGGACAAAGGAGACGAACTGACAAAGAGGGAAAAATCGAAACACCTTCAAGGGAAAAATCAAACACCTTCAAGACAAACTGCCAGTCAGCTGACCTGCGATGGCTGCGAACTGTGAAGAACATCTTAGAGGCAAAAATCAAAGCTGATTTTAGGGATTTTGAAGCTTCAGATCAGTAGATTGAAGCTGTACGAAAGAGACGAAGAGTGAAAGAGGGAACAGCACAACAAATCGAAGCTTCGAAGCTGCTTTCGTTTCTTTGGAGGCTTCAAATGAGGAGATCTAAGCTAGATGATGGAGAGAAACACACAAAATGGAGCAGATTTGAGGAGGTAAGGAAGGTATGCAGTAGTGTAAGGGGCTATCGGCTGTAATGTGTTGTAACGGACATTACGGGTCGTAACGTTAGTGTAACGGCCGTTATGGACCGTTACGATCTGTAACGGCCGTTACACACGTGAATTTTCTGCTCACCGCTAATGCGGGCTGTAACGGTATCGGAGAGATGATTTTCCGTTACGTAACGGCCGTTACGCTACGTAACGGCCGTTATTTAATACCATGGCTTGAAAAGCCTCTTATATTTTGGTTTTACACAAGGTCATCTTGAGGAAAAGCATTTCCCAAAACTTGTAGTCATAATTTGAAAAATATTTTTGAGAGAAACATTTCATACTCGATAGAGCTTCATTTGTAAATCATCTGAGAGTGCATACAATATTTAAACTTGTACATCTCTGCTTATTTCAGAAGCACTTATTTGTACGAAAATTTATTTTTTAATATCTTCGTATTCCCGACGTGTGGTATCGCCGGAAGAGGGAGACTCTGCCCTGTAAGGTGTACCGGTTTGGCTCAAGCCCAATTAAGTGAGTTAAGAGGGCACCATCCTGTAAGGTGTGTTTGTAAAGGTTTGGCTCCACCCGGTAAGTAGGCTAGGGAGACTCCGCCCTATAAGGAGAGTTTGTAAATGGCGTCGCTCCGCCCGGTTAAGTGAGCATTTAGTGAATCCTCAAGTGGGTTGGCTTGAGGCGGGGACGTAGGCAAGATTGGCTGAACCTCGATAAAACCCTGTCGTCACTCTTTCCCTATTCTCTTTACATTCCTGTACTTGCATGCTCATATCTATCTGCTGGAATTACTGCATTTGTGTTTAAGTATTATTTTGTGATTGTTTGGGAAATACTGAAACTGCTATACTTGTTTAGCTTATTTGGACATTCATATATCTGTTGGATTTATACTTGATTAGAAAGACTCTAGGTTGAGTTATATTGGCTGTAATTTTAAAATAGGATTGTTGACCTAGAAAATTTTAAAATATCCAATTCACACCCCCTCTTGGGATTACACCTAAAATCACAATTTTTATTATAGGGTACTATAAGAATTGGGCCCCCTCCCAACCATCCAACCTCTTGGCCACTCTTTCCACCATCATGTTCCAAAAATCCATGGATGTAGGATTGCCCCTAAAGGGATGCCTATGCAAGTCAAAAGGCCATTCTAAAAGACCACACCCCACCTCAGGAGCCTACTCCCTAGCACGCTAAAGAGGTACATTAATATTAGCTAGAACACTTCCCCCCCAAATTTATTTCAAGCCCCAACACCCTCTCAAAGACATGGAGGATACCCAAAATGCATTTGAAAGAAGGCAAATGATCATCTAGAAAGAAGATAGTATCATCTGCAAACTAAATATGAGAAACCACCATCCCCTCTCTCCCCACTTTCAAACCTTTCACCAACCCCTGATCTGCAGCTCTATCCACCATTCTGCTCAACATATCAACTACTAGGACAAATAGAAAAGAGGAGGGTGGGTCCCATAATCTAATGCCTCTAGAAGCCTTAAACCAAGACTTGGGTTCCCCATTCACAACAACGGAGAACCATATATTGGATAAACAGCTCTTAACCACCAGCACCACAGCTCCCCAAAACCCTTTCTTGAAAAAATATTGTCCAAACAACTTCAACTAACTCTATCATAAGCCTTCTCAAAATATAGTTTGAATATGAATCCCCTCTTCTTCCTCCATCAAATATCCTCAACCACCTCGTTAGCCCCAAAATGGCATCCACTATCCATTTACCCTCCACAAAAGCAGCCTGAGCTATAGAAATGGTCTTATCAAGCACCTCACTCAGCCTATTAACTAGAGACTAGGCTAATAGATCTAAAGTCCTCTATCTTAATTGACCTCGATTTCTTAAGCACTAGGGTAATAAAAGTAAAGTTAACGCTCTTACTCAGAATCCCATTCTCATTAAAATTCATGAAAGAATTTATGCAAGTCATCCTTAATACTACCTCAGCAGTCTAGGAAAAAAGCTGGATTAAAACCATCCGGACCCGGAGCCCCATCCCTATCCATCCCAAAAATGGTCTCTCTCACCTGCCCCTCCTCAAAAGGTCTCTCTAAGCAAAGCATTTGAACTTTTGGAGATGGAATCCCATTCTAAACCGTCAACCATCGGTCTACAACCCTCTTCTTCAGAATAAAGACTATAAAAAAAATTAGAGATCTCAAAGGCAAATCAGCTAGGGTCATTTAACAATTCTCCCTCCTTGTACCTCCAACTCTCTAATCATATTTTTCCTCATCTTTTCATTAGCTAGCCTATGGAAAAATCCAATATTATAGTCTCCTACTCTAATCAATTGAAGTCAAATATCTTGACTTCTACTTCAAATTTAAGTGCTTGCCATATAACTTTTGGAGGCTCCCCAATACTTCCCAAGTTCTTGCAATGGTAGCCATCTTCCATGTCTTCCCATTCTTGACATTAAGATATCTTGACACTATTTAGATCTCATATGACCTTCAACTGAAATTTAAAGTTTGATTTGATTAAGTTAGATCTGCCAAGATTGACTCAAGCAAGGATGAGAGATTGAGCTTCAACAAGAACAATGCATCATGGATCTATCCAGCAGCATACCCCGGGCTTTGATGGGAGCTCGATGCAATCGGTATGGTGATGAATACCACATCCCCAAATAACCCTAGAGAGAGCAGCACCTGTGGGTGGCAGCCGTGGCGAAGTGCATCTTGGAGTCATAGTCCACATCAATTTATGAATGAAGTGGTCATTTTCAGTTGAACGCCATCCTAGTTAGATATTTTGGGGTTGTTTGTCTAGGATAATCCTGAAAAATGTTCAGAATTTGGTTTATGAAATGTGGATGCTCGCATTTCAGAACCACAAGAATCTTTAGGTAGGAGCTGTAGGTGACTTTCTTGTTGTCTTCCTTGGACCTGGGCACCTGGCCTTGAGGAGGTTGAGTTGGTCCCAAGAGATTTTGCAGGATGGCGGTTTTGGGACTAATGGATTTTATGGATGGAGGAGTTACATTGGAGGAGGGGGCTGGTATTTGAT
Source organism: Malania oleifera (assembly GCF_029873635.1). Classification (NCBI taxonomy): domain Eukaryota; kingdom Viridiplantae; phylum Streptophyta; class Magnoliopsida; order Santalales; family Ximeniaceae; genus Malania; species Malania oleifera. Next base: position 45,991,617 of record NC_080425.1, read on the forward strand.
TTGGCAGAAGGCAGGTGGTGAGTCCCAGGCCCGAAGTAGGGTCCAATAAATGAGGGGCTTGCCAACACTTCGTAAAGGGACTTATTTTTAAATCAAATACACACCATTATGCGAAACCCAATAAGTCCTTTTTTAATTTGAAAAACAAACATTTTTTTTTATTAATATAAGCTACCAAAAAAAAGTGTTTATTGATTAATTGCATCCAAATAGGCATTCTATTATGGAAGAACTCGTGCATAAAAGTGTTTATCCAAAATAAATTAGGAAAGAAGTAACTACCCAATAACTAGGTGTTGCTAAACACAACCTTAGTTTCACCCAACAAGGAAATATCATCCGAGAACAACATACACCATGGAAGCTCATCTTGGATATTCCTAGTAAGTTCATCTATCACTAAAGCAACAGGATAAGGAGTTGAAGCAAAATATAACGGTCTTGGGAATATCTCCGGAGAGGTATTATCCACTTTAGCCCATTGGCCTCACGGGTTTGCCCTAGAAAAAGCTCCCATAGTCAAAGCCCAAACCATCCTTATAAGCTCAAGATCTCCCTCGCACACACCCGATGTGGGACCAAGATAGGCTCTCCCACATGACCTCTAACACCCTCGTCAGAGTGGCTTACACCTCTGTATAGGATTCACCTACATGATAGTACCCCCAAGGTGGCTCTGATACCAAATGTAACACTCTTAGGCCCAACTCCAATGAAGTATTGTCCGCTTTAGCCCATTGGTCTCACGAGTTTGTCCCATAAAAGGTGTCTCCCATAGTTGAAGCTCAAACCATCCTTATAAGCTCAAAATCTCCCTTATACACATTCGATGTGAGACCATGACACAAAGCCTTGATACACACCTATTGTGATAACCAAATTCACTAGACTCTCCCCCTAAGGTCCTAACATTAATCATTACCACATCATGCATGTTCTTAATGGTATCTAGATACCTATAGAGTGCAAACTTTTATACCTAGAACCCAGCATACAACTTCTTCAGGTACTCTATCATATGCTTTCTCTTGGTCGAAAAAAGTCATATAATCCCTTTTACTTTCAAAAAAATTCGATTAATCATTTCAATAAATATATAGCTCTTTCCATTAACCTCCCAGGTTAGAGTTCACTTTCTTGCTTCTTTCTGGCACATTTTTTTGGATTTTTTGGGGGATGCATCTGTCTAATCTTCAAAAGGATTCAAGGGTGTGTTGTTATAATTAGCTAATTCGTTGGAGGACTTCTAATCCTCTACCTACTTCTGCTTAGTTTATAATGGATTTTTGTAATCTAAAAAACAGTGTTTTTCCTCCATTCATCTAGCATTTTCTTAGACCTTATAATTTTGTCAACTAAGCTAACAAATTTATTTTGTTCTCTCTTAAGCATTTCCAAATTTCACTTGGTATGTCATTGGGTCCTACAATCTTCTTTAATGCATACATAACTTAATTAATTCTAATTTTAATTTTTAGCCTTTTCCACATTTGTAATATGTAAGCTTTACTCAATTTTCATTAAGTAACTTACTAAGACAAGTTCACTATCTTTTGTATGTATCTTCTATGCATCTTCCTCTCCAATTAAAACAATACCATCCTAACATTTATGCATTTTATATCACATAAATCACTGCTCTTTCTTTCTCTAGCTCTAGCAAATTTAATGTCTTTTCCTCCTCTATCTAGTCTAAAAATAAAATTATTAATTGCTTTAGGTTTAGGTTTCACTAACTACTATTTTTCTTTCATCATTGCTTGCCTTATTAAATGTTTCAAACTTTTCTATTTCTACACTTTTGCCATGTCTTAAACCATATCTTGATTATTGTGTCTAATTATTTTCTAAATATGTTGATCCCATTAGCAAATTTTCTTTACTAGTCATGCATTTTCCTTTAGATTCACCTAAAACGTCTTTTACCATCTCTTTAACAACAACAATTGTATTCCGAAGAGGGTTTAAGTCCATTTTAACACTTAATGTCGAGTTGCTTTCCTTTATCATTTTACTGTCGAGGGTTTAAATCTAGTTCTCTTACATTGCACTACTTTACTTATTCTTTTCCATTTTTAATGTGTACATATTTAACAGTACGACTCAATTTTGAGTAGCCTAAAATAAATTTACAATCCTTACAAATAGACAATCTACCCTCCTAGTTAAGAAAAAAATATATCAGAGTTTCTTTCATTTTGTCCACTTTTCAAAGTTATTCAATGTTCTCTCTTCTTAAAGCATGTATTCACTGTTATAATATCATATGACCTTTTCTTTTTTTGATCAGCAAAGAAGCAATTTATTGATAGGGGAAAATGTCATCAAGGGAATGACAATCAAGTACAATGGAGAAAATTAAAGCAGCAAAAATGTCAATGTAATGTGTCAAGGAAATCATATGACTCATTTTTTTATCTCCATATCTATATCTTCCAAGTTCCATGTATCCTCTCATAACCTTTATTGGCTTTATTATGTGACAATTAAAATTTTATCCTATGAATATTTTCTCATTGCCTAATATCCCTTATATAATATTATCCATATCTTCACAAATTTTCCTTTTAAGGTTTTCCGCTAAAGCTGATTTGGGGGGTGCATAAACACTAATGACTTTTATTTTCTCATTCCCTAATATCCCTTAATTTATGATTCTATCTCCAACTCTTATAACATTTATGCAATTAAATTTTTAGATCTGTGTCTCTAATGATGCCTAACCCCATGTTTTTCTTCCCCAACATACCAAAGTTTAAATCCTGATTTTTTAATTTATCTACAATTATTCTCTGCCCAATTAGTTTTTTGAAAGCAAATTATGTTAAGCTGTCTTTTAATTATTAGGTGAACTACCTCCATGCTTTTACAATAATAGTTCCTATGTTCCAAGCTGCTCATCTAGCATTAGTATCTAGGAATAAATTCCTTACCAAACAACGCCCAAGATGATGCAGGAATTTTCGCAAATTTTACACTGCACCCAAGCACTGACGTAGCATGTCGCTTTGAGGCTATGGCCTACTCACCCCCACCGCCCCAACCCCCTCCAATATTTTTTGCTACACTTGGGTAGTGAAAGTGCAACTTTTCACTTATAGGAGATGACCTAGTGACTAATAGGAAAAACTCATATAATAGAGATCTAACCAAGTTTTACGCTAGCTATAAGCTACTAAACACAGCCCTCTTCTTTACCCGTGCTTGACCAGCCATTCATGAAAAGAATTGAGATTTAAGACAGAGTACAACACATAAGAAGTTAAGAGTCATTGCCTTTATGCTGGGAAATTTTCTAGTCACTTTGAAATTTAATCTTGTAGTTGCAACTTCATCTAACTATGGGTATAACTGCTCTCCTACGTTATTACCTTGGTTTGATTTTTATTTTCAAAGATTAGATATTAAATGTTTGCTTCTGGCCAAGCTTTAAATCTAGAAAAGTTTAGTTATTTGTTGATACATCATGGAACTTATTCAAATTTTATCTAATATTTTTTGCCAGAAGATTTTGAGGCATTTAATGCAATAAATTCTTAGCAACCCTAAGCTTTGAAAACATGTAGACTTTCAAGATCATACGTTAACAAGTTCATTTAATGAGCTTTGTTCTACTTAGAAAGACTTGTTACTATCAATGTTTTTAAAGGCATCCGTGAGGCGCACCTTGATGCATTTTGAGCATAAAACGCCCTAAGGCGTAACTTGAAAGGCGTAAATCCTAAAATGTGTACGCCTCAAGGGAGAATGCATACGCTTCAATACAAAAGGCGCGCCTTTTATGCCTCATATGGGAAGGGGTACGTTTTTTGGGAGCAATCTGATTTAAAATATTTTTTTAAAAAAAATGGTAAACAAAACTGATAGGGCTTTGATGAGTGTCAAAACCACCCTCTCTCGATGAAGTTTCTTTCTTCCAAGCTTCCGTCTCCCTCTGACGACTCCTCCAGCTTCTCATCTCTCTCCAACAAGTCAGTGATCCCTTCCGATGTCTCGTCTCTCTCCAACAACCCCTTCAGACCTCTCGTTTCTTTCCAAGCTTACGTCTAGCTTCAAAGACTCCCCCAGCTTCTCATCTTTCTCCGACGAGTCGACGACCCCTTCCAACATCTCATCTGCCTCTAACGACCCCTTCCAATGTTTCGTCTCTCTCCAACGACCCATTCAGACCTCTCATCTCTCTCTAATGACCCTTTACAGCCTCTCATCTCTTTCCGCGACCCCCTACAACCTCTCTGCTTCAAGATCTCTTCTCATTCTGACATCTCTCCTCAAACTAATTTGAGTATTCAACTCTCTCTCTCTCTGGTGTTGTTTGTTGTAGACTTCCAGAAGACTCTTTGCCAGTGTCTCTAAAACTCATTGTTTGAGTTTGTTAGCTAAAATTGACCTATATGAAATTCAAAAATTATGTTTTTTATTTTTTTCTCCATTATTCTAATTTTTTTCTCATTTTAATACTATATATTAATTCATTTTATTTATTAATTATTTAAAAAAATATAGTCCCAAAATGCTTACTCCTCAACGCCTTAAGGCTTACGCCTTCTCCTTTTAAAACATTAATTGCTATAATTGAGCTTGGTGCCTTGTGGGAATAGCAACCATTTTGGGACGTTTTTTAAACTTTACATCATAGATTTATTTATTGGTATTATATATGAAATCGGCTGCTAGACATGGGCTCTAACCTTGCACATTTTGGGGAAGATATATTCTGCAGCGCTGTTTCAGAATATTTGAAACCTTCATACAGGGGATTAGCTTTTGAATTACAAATGGCCAATTGTTGCCCATGAATAAAAGAGTTTAATCATAACTAACTGTGAGCTATCTCACTCCAACATGAGGCATCTCATTCTAAACTGGAGCTACGATGTACTGCCTCTTTGTTCCATATACTTTTGAGTGAGGACTGTTGTAAGGACAGTTACCCTAAGAAATTTGTTTTTACTTTGAGAGAATTAAGGGAAGTAACCTTTGTTCTGAGTGGGTACCCAAGTTTGGCAAGTGATTGTAAGTCCCCTAAAACCTTGGAGATAGCGCTAGATGCCACAATTGTGTTATTACCCTTTCTGATAAACCATGTTTGCCTCTGTCGCTCGCACAATCTCCTTGTTTCAATATAGAACAGCAGTTAATTCTCGTGATATGGGTAAAGCACAATTATCTTTAAATTCTTAAAATTTTTAACTCTGCCCCAATTCACCCCGTCCTACTTTTAAGTGCAACCAGGCAAACAAAACAGAAGAAAGATAATGATCTCGCAAAGCTCAATGACTGTTCAGCTGACGCATATCATTTTTGTCAACCATTACAGAGATTTGCACTGACGATTTTATTTATAGGATAGTGGGAACTCTAATATTCATGATTGCATCAAAATATACACGCTAATAACGTTTTGAAATCAATAAGTTTCTAATACTAGAGAAAGAATCATCAATGCCAAATTCACAAATAATATCAAACCCATAAGAAGACAACTGTCCACAAACAACCAGCAAAATAAACCCAAGATTTTATATGAAAAAAAATAAATAAATATTAAGAAAACATGAATCCCACCTCGCCTCCGCGTGCGTGGCTGAATCCGTATCGGACGTGAAGAACTCCACCGCACAAGATTGCTATCCCTGGTGAGCGAGAATCGTTTACCGAGAAAATTCGAAATCTGCGAATTTTCAGTAACAAAGATGTGAATCTAGGAGTTCTGAGAATTGACTAAAGCAGAGAATAAATCAAACAAATATTTGAAAAAGAATTAAATTAGATTAGAAATGCTTTAGGGAGAGAAGCAAGACCTTGTTACGAAAGGAATAGACGGTTGAGCAGGAGGGTTCTAGGGTTTGTTGTGCCCTGCATATTGAGGAATTCAATACCACAGCTTGCATCTCTGTCTCTCCTTTGCTGCTCTAATTGATTTCTAAAGCAGTATATAAGCACGAACGACTCAAAACAACAACGTGAACGTCCCCACCCCCCCTCTCACTCTCCCTCCCTCTCTCGTGGTGTAGGTTCGTTAACTCTTTTGTTTTTTAAATTTGATTTCTTTTTTTCAATCAAAAATTAATCTGTTGAAAGTGGTGTCATTTTCGTCTTTATAATTATTATTATTATTTATAACGAAGGACTCCAGCCACCGACGAGTCCTTTTGGAACCCCGGTGCGGCACCAAATCCCGCCTATGCCGATGGTGCCCTCCACCAACATAGGATGTAAATCGCAGATATGCAACCCAAGTGGTAGGAAACAAACCTAGGATTATACCAGCAGGTGACTTTTCTCGACCCAACCTCAGGACACGTGTCATTTTCATTTTTATGGTGAAAACAATAATAGTGGCAACAATTCAAACTTTTTTATAGAAATATTATTATTTTTATTTAGAAAAACACAATTGTATGATAATATGTCAAATATATATGGAATTGTACTTCAAAAGTATGATAAAAGCATAATTACTTTTAAAATATTCATTATTGTGGAGTCTAATTATGCACTATTTACATGAGTCGACTTTTTAAAAGTCAAATTTCTAACAAATTTCAACCCTCATCCCCTTCTCCTTCGTGTACTTTATATAACAAACTTTCCGTAAATCTAGGCTAAGTCCAACCATACATGCATGATGTGCATCCTTAATACTTGCTCAATTTGAAGGTTACTTGAATGCCTTGAAAACAACAATAAAAAATGTTTTATGCAGTACATGTAAGTGAGAAATCAATCGTCAGAACTTACTATAAAACACATTCATAAACATCTTACTAGCAGTAACCAGGTGAGTCCAGATGGATTTGACCTTGGCATAAGTAATTCGCTTTTGCAAATTTCTTAGAAATAGTTGGCAACAATACCCTTCACATGGCATACCATATCTTAGTCTTGAAAGAACATATTCCTTGGTGGAATAACCACGTTGTCTCGTTGTTTACATGATATGATAGTTGCCATGTAAAAATTCAAACATCTTGTCCATCTGCAGCATAAACTCCTTGCAACAATCTTGCTAGCAGCAACTGTGTTGAAGAACGTCTTAGTGTAGGATAGTTGCATGCTTTGAAAAATTTGACTTCTTATTTGGAATTTTGAAAGACAAATGTGTTGGACAAAGTACTAGAATATACAAACAACAATATCATGTTTTATGCAGTACATTTAAGCAAGAAATCAACCTTGACAAATTGTATTGAAACACGTGTATAAGTTTTAAGTTGGTGTAGTATAGTTAATATGGGCATGCTTTGAATAATTTGACTTCTCGTTAAAAATTTGAAAGGTGAATGTGTTGGATAGAGTACTAGAATATGCAAAAGAAAAAAAATATTAACATGTTTCATGCAATACATATAAGTGAGAAATCAACCTTCACAAATTACATTGAAATGCATATATAAGTTTTGATTTGGTTTAGAATAGTTATTACAAAAGTGCTTTGAATAATTTGACTTCTTATTTGAAATTTTGAAGGATGAATGTGTTAGAAAAAAAATATTAGAATATACAAACAATAATAACATGTTTTATACAGTACTTATAAGTGAGAAATCAACCTTCTCAAATTACATTGAAACAAATATATTACTTACAAAATATTACTTTTGATGGTATTGGAAACGTCTTTAATGCTTATAGATACCTTCAAGAAAGTTGACAATATTCTTACTTGCTTTAGACCAAGATCTTCAAGCACAGGATAGCCAGAAAAGAGGCGTTTAACCAATTCATCATCAAGGAACGTCATAATCTCAAGATGAAGAATCTTGAGATTTGAAAAACAAGGTCTTGAAATGTTGAGTTTAGCCTACTTTTTTATAGGAAAAGTGCAATAGGTATGACTGATAAAGTGGAAATTGGAAATGTTATTGGGGGTTTTGTCTTCCAATCCATTTGGCTCAATCAATTGTTGCTAGGAAGATCATTGCAAGGATTTCCCTGCTATACCGTGGATGGATGAGACGTTTTATTGTTTACTCAACAATTATCAAATTGTGTAAAGAGAGTACCATTATCGATGGAAGAAATAAGATTGCGCCTCTTTATCTTGATGAAGTATGAAATAAGAAAGAGACCACATGGTTATTCCATCTAGGAAGATGTTCTTCAAGACTGACAAATGGTACGCCATTGTGTCAACTTAAAGAAAGGAGACAATGCATTCATTCCACTAGGGAATATGTTCTTCAAGACTGACAAATAGTATGCCACCACGCCAACTTAAAAAAAAAGGAGACATAACAATTATTCCACTTGGGAAGTGTTCTTCAAGATTGATAAACGGTATGCCACTTTGCCAACCTAAAGTAAGGAGACAATACAATCATTCTACTTGGGAAGATGTTCTTTAAAACTCAAAAATGGTGTTGTCACTATGCCAACCTAAAGGAAAGAGACATACGGTCATTCCATACATTAGTATAACTTATGAAATAGAACTCTAGATGTTAAAAGTAGCTTTTTCTTTACAATGAATCAATGTTTACTTCTTCGTCAAAATAATTTCTTCACTAACAAATTCCTACTAACTATGCTTCTATTGCCAATTCAACAATGTCAAAAGGTTACTCCTCGTCAACAAAGAGACGCACTAAACATATAAAGTAAAATTAGTTTTCCATAAATCAGTTGCTAATTATTGATAGTCATTTTTTAACTTCCAAAACAAAGGTCTTTTTGAATGTATAAAATATTAAAGAAAATAAAAAAATGAAGAGGAAAATTTGCTTAAGGCAATCAACTTGCCCTTTTGGGAAGTCAACTAGACTTCCCTCCAAAAGTTACCATTGGCACCATCCATGTAATGACCCAAAGAATTATGATATTTAAATAATAGAGGGATGAGTAAATGAAATTCAACAGGGGCCTCGTCAACGAATGCGTTACGTTTGTCGACGAAATAGCTTATAGGACTCATCAACGAGGGCACGTTTCGTTGACGAGAAGTTACGAAGAGGTTATTTCTCAGCTCTGAATTTTGTCGACGAAGAATAAGCATCTTCGACGAACTTCCTTCGTGACCTTGTCGACGAGGTAACGTGTCTCGTCAATGAAGGCCAGTGTATAAATAGCTCAAACTCTCTCTCTCTCTCTCTCTCTCTCTCTCTCTCTCTCTCTCTCTCTCTCTCTCTCTCTCTCTCTCTCTCTCCTCTTTGTCCCTTCTCCCTTCTCTCTAAGTTTCTGGGCCGGATTCTTGCTGGTTCGACTATCCGAGGCCACCAAGATACTTCTAGGAAAGTTCTCTTGAAGTCTGCTGGAGTGGATCATTGGTGGGGCTAACTTGAACTCCATCCCAAATTCAAGGTAAGACTTTTTATTCAATATTTGGCTTTCCTACAACTATAGAAAATGTAGTAGTTAAAGAAATACTAAAGTTTTGTTCTGGGAGATGTTGTTTTCAGGGTGATGAATAGGGAACCCTGCGGGTGTAAGACTAGACATTGTAGGAGCTTTACGAAAATTAGGTAAGGGAAATATGTTATGCTAGTAAATCAACTATTTTCACCTGAAAAATATAGTATTTGTTTATGGGTATTTTAGAGCAAGAATTATACAGTTTTATTGATTATGGTTAATGAGTATTATTTACTTGTGTGGCATGAGAAATACTAGTATAATATAGTGTTCTACACTGTTTTTATAGAATTATGAGTATATAGCTTTATAGAATTAATTTTCATAGAATGAACAGTTTTAAATTATAGAATTATGGTTATTTAGATATATAGTTTTATTCAGAAATACAATCTCTGTAGTATCATGATTTAGAGTATATACAGACAGGAAGATGATTTTACAGTTTTCATAATACCATGATTATATAGTTTTATAGAACCATGATATACAGATCATAGAACCATAACATACAGAAATATAGTTGATACAGAAATACAGTTTATTACAGCATCATGGTTAATACAGTTGACACAGAATCATGGTAAAATAGATAGATTTTATATAAAAATGTATTATATAGTGTCAGACCTTGATAGACCATTACAGATCAGTTTACAGAGCACGGTACCATAACTATTTACAGTTCAGAGTGCAACCACATAACTCAGATAGTATGTGGATATATAGCAGTCGATCGTACTTAGGTTGTGAATAGGCTCCCCGCCAGTTAGGGTTGAGGAGGCCAATCTAACTTTCGGAGTATAGTGATTTATCCTAGTAGGTCAGCCAGTGATAAGTCCTACCTACGGGCCACACAACCTTATCATGAGGGGTTAAATCATGATATATAGTTATCCATATGGGGAAATTTTCTCAATTATTATATGTATATTCAGATTTACAGAACCAATTGATGTATCTATGAATATTAGAAGTATTTTGAATAGAACATTCATAAAAACAGCTATGTTAAGTAACATAGGTATGCGTTATACAGTACATTATTCATACATGTTTTTCCTAGATTCAGTTGTCTACAGTATTTCTAAATCAGATTCTATGAATATGTATCTCATTTTCCACACATTAATAATAACATATTTCGTCTTACTGAGTGTTATCTCATCCCAGTGATTTAACATTTTTTTTAGGTGATCTAGTTAGGCGAGCAGATTAGGCTCGCAGATAGAAAGGGCTACTATATTGCCTTATCAGTAGGGTGAGTATTTTTGGGAGGTTATTTTTTTGTAGCCCTAGTTTTAGTTGAGGGTATTTTTGGGAATAGTTTTATATGTATGTTTTGGGAAATATTCACACTCTGGTATTGTATTGTATATATATGGTTATGGTTCTATGAATTCAACTTCTCGCTGCTTAGGTTGTTTGATGTGTTTCAGATTTCATGGGTCCTATTTGGACCATGAGGATAGTTTGATTCATAATAAAGGTACCAGAGTAGTGAATTTTCACAGTATGTATATATATTTTTGAAAAAAAAAATATGGCAGTAAAATCAGGTCGTTACAATCCACAAGTGTTAATTTAGGTGTAATCCCAAGAGAGGGGTGAATTGGGTATTTAAAAATATTTTGGTACTTTAATACTTAATTAAAACCCAAACATATAAGCACAAACTTCTACTAATATGCTCCTTAAACCGGGACAGAGCTTCCTGTTACAAACCTGATTCTTACAAGAGGCATAGCTTCCTCCTACTCCGCTACTTACAAGAGGCACAACTTCTTCCTACTCCGTTGCTTACAAGAGGCGTAGCTTCCTCCTTTCCGGTTCATAACCCAAACCCTCAATGCAATAGATTGATAAAATTCTCGAACACTCATAAGCTTCTACACAAGCGAATGAGTATAATAGAAAATCCTAACACATATCCATATGATAAAACTTGAAGCTCAGTATGAATATAACGATGAAATCGTTATATGAATGATATGCTTCAAAAAATTTTCCTTCAAGTTAATATCTTCAAAAAAATAATTTATGATAAATAAACGCTTTGGAGATTTTAGGGTTTTAAAAAAAATTCACTTGATGCAAGAATATCAAGGTATGGTCTTTGTAAAAAATAATCTTTAATAGCACTTAGATCTAGATTCTAGCTATCAAGTACTTTGTAAGATTAAATCTTTGAATAAAAATATGACTTGAAATATCGCAAAGTTTTAAGCAATACTTTTCATAAAAAATTATTCATCAAGAATATGTATTTAGAAGCTCTTAGTATATGCAATCAAATAATTCAAATAACAAATCTTTGAATAGAAAAATAGTCTTAAAATATCTCAAAGATTTAGTTATTTCAAAAATAACTTTCTCAAATATTTATTCAATCAATCAATATACAATACCGAAATATTGATTTATGCTCCCAAGAGATATATTAAAATAATGATTGTGGGAAACAAAAAAAATCGGATTTAAACGCTCAAAATACTCAAACCTCAATACCTCCATTGATTTCAGAATACGTGCATGGATATCGTTATGATCAACGTAGTAAACGCCCAAAAACTAGATGTGTTTCAGTTGGAGTGCAGGCAATAGTTCAGCAGTATGTTCAAGTCTCTCAATCTTGTGCAAAAGGTGAGGCACTAGGGTTTAGAGGTTGTTTTTATAAGTAATCTCAACCTTAGGTTAAGCCTTGACCATTGGATCAATTAGATTAAGAAAATAATCTGCGTATTTTTTTGCTGAAGTTCAAAATTTTAAAATTTTCGTAGGTTCAGACGACTAAGCTCTCCGGTTTAGACGTATGATGTTCCTTAAAGCACTGAAAATTATAATCTAGACACAGGGTCAGACAAATGAACTGTAGGTTCAATCTTCTGAAGTCCCAACTCAGACGACTGAACTTGACGGTTCATACGTCTGAAGGTGTTCTGCCTGTTCTGTGTTTCAAAAATTAATTCTTCAGATGACTGAACTAATTCTTCAACCTTCTGAGGAAATTCTTTAGATGTCTAAAGTAAAAACTTCAGTCGTATGAGGTTGCATCTTCAGACTTCTGAGGGTACACCTTAGTCGTTTGGGCAGACCAACTTCAGAATTTTTATTTTCAGTTTCAAAATCTATTTTGCTCTCTTGTTTTGATCTCGTATAAAACATTTTTACAGGGTTCAAAATAAGGTCTCTAAGTATATGTTTAACCCTAGAATATTTTCATGAGATGCATGTGTAGGGCATATTTTGATCTTCTAGCTATATCATATAAAATATGCAAATACAATCAATTCTAAATACCCATTCCCATGATGATCTTGAAATTTGATGTCTGCATCTTCATTCTTCTACTCTTTTAGTTCCATGGATTGTGTCAGGTTGTATATGCTTTAATCCTCATGGCTTCCATGACTTCATCACCTCCCGTGCATGCTAAGTAATGTTCCTACTCACAATCTCAATGCACAGATCAAATACCAAGTGACTTGTCATTATCAAAACAAGATTGGATTCACAGAGTCAACAACAAGCAATTGACTAGCCTCTCTAGGTGGTTGACTGATTTGAACAATTTTTGAAATTTGAGTCGACAAACTCTACTTGGATGGGATTTTGGGCACTTACATGCCCTATTGATGCCACTTGTTAACTACTAATAATAACAATTAGTAGTTGGAATTTATTGGTAGTTAATTATTGAATTTGAATTTTCAAAAATCAAATTCAAAGATGGTTTCCCTCCACTCCACAATAGGTCTATAAAAGGATTCCTTTGGGGAAAATTTTGGGCATGTTCAAGTGAGGGCAAGGTGAGGGATTTACTAAGGAAGAAGGGTTCAAAATGGGTACTTTTGTTTGAAAGAAATAAGTAAATTTTCATTCCTTCAATCTCGCAAAGTGTTTTTAAGGAGTGTTTTGACTAGAGAGTGGTACTCACTTAATCTACAGATTGCATAAACATTACAAGGTTAGTGCCTAACTCTTCTCTTTATTGGATTTCATTTGTTTATGTAAATTTGGTATGCATGTTCCCCAGAAGCATGTGTTTGGTTTTTTATTTCATTTATTTCATTTCCTACGTGTTTTCATGTTGTAAGTTGTACTATTCTATTGCTTGAGTGTTTATGTTAAAGATGTATGAAAATAGGCATATGAAAAGTGTAAAAAACTGACACAAAATGGCATTTTATAGTTCAAGTGGTCGACCAACCTTTGCACCTTTAAAAAAGTAGTTGTTAACTACCAGATGGTTGACTAGCCCTCTAAATTTCTGAGAAGACGGCTGACCAGCAAATCTTAAAGGTGCTTTTTTGCACCTTTTCTACACTTTCATCTGGGGTTTTGTCGTGCCCCCAAACTTAGTCGGGTTTGGGGGTGGGATTTTCCATAAATAAATTAATATAAAGCAGCAAAAGTAATTGAAACCTCAAATATTTTATACTAGAGTACTAAACAACTATATTTACATGGGTATTTCCAATAACAACACTTACATTTTGTGAAATATTAAAACATATTCAACTAGTACTATACAAATATTTATTCTAAACTGTATTCTCCAATCCCACTTAGATGCTCATTATGCATGGTTCCTAGTACGTCCATCATAGCTATCTATAAGATGGAATGATAATTGGGGTAAGATGACGCTCAGTAAGTGGAAAAGATTATTATTAGTGTGTGGCTAATATGAGCTTTACAATATCAAAATTCGTTTAATAATTGATAAATCATATTGTAATTGTTAAAAACTATATTTGAACAACTATAAAACACACACACAAACACACACACACACACACACACACACATATATATACATACTTTGCTTTATGCTTTTCCTGTAAATCATCATTTAGGCCTACTAAACAACACTATTAATATATATATATATATATATATATATATATATATATATATATATATGATGAGCATGTTTTAATGAAAGACGCTCTCTAATCCCCTAGCAAGAAAATATTTAGAAAAGCAATGGAAGATGAGATGGAGTCTATGAGAGCAAACCGAGTCTGGGACTTGGTTGATCTCTCACCTTGAAGAAAGAAGATTGGGAACAAGCTAGTTCTCAAGATCAAGTGTAAGGCAAAAGGAAGTCTGGTTGAGTTGAAAGACTACGAGACTAAGAGTTGGGACTAGCCGCATATCATCTTTCTCAAGTATTTCTTCTTTCTCCCCTTAATCCATCCAAGAGCCGATTTAGGCCTATTAAATGACATTGTTCACATAAATATATAAATTTGTATAAAAAAAAAACTCCTTTTGGCCTATTAACTATAGTCATGTTTACCGCTGTGACTAGGTTGTGCGGTCTGAAAATTGAACTTAATTGATTGGTTGACTAAATCAAACATCATCATTAAGTGTGATTTTCCCTATTAAGTCCTGGTCCGTTCCAGGTGTACACTCAGGAGAAATCCACTGCCTTGTAAAACCATTCTGTAAACAATGTGGGTGCACTCATAATTTGTAACCATAAGCTATGGTACCAAGCATTCGTAATCTCCGAGCCATCAGGGTTCTTAAAACATACCATTAGAATTTATGCAATAAAATAGTATCATAAATATCTCATCATATCTCAATATAAACATGTAATAAAATCCCATAAATATTCATTATAAAACAAGTAATAAATATAACATCATAAAAATCTCATACTTGCTCATTTGTGTAATAAAATAAGCTCATGTCATAAGATCTGCGTGTTAATAATTATTATAATACTATAAATTACCCTAGAAAATTTATAATATTTCTTAACAAAATATAATTAGGTATATTTAAATAAAAAAATGGGTATGATTAAATCTGCATATTTTAATTTAACTTGGGTATATTTAAACAAAAAGCGGATATGATCAAATCCATGTACTTTAATTTAACTCATGTATATTTAAATAAAAACTGATATAATCAAATTCACCTACTTAATTTAACTCAAGTATATTTATAAAAATAATGACATAATCTAACCCACTTACAAATAAATGTAGGTATATATTTTATAAAAAAAGCCGACATAATCAAACCCACTTGATAGTTTAGGAGTTGTCCCATGAGGGAGGGGGGGTGAATTGGGTTATTAAAATTTTTAATTCCTTTTATGAGTTCTTAACTTCTTGTTGATTTAGCAATCACACAGCAAAAACTTAATTGAATAATCAATACACAAACCAATCACAACACAAGTAAACAATAACAAAATACCTAATCAAGATAACTTTTTGGCAATTCTCAGTTTTTCCAAGAACTCAAGATATTTGGTTGTATGTAGCTCTGTGAATATATGTAAGCCATGTATTGATGGATTTGATTTCTTAATATGAAGCACAATATGAAATACAACACTCCTCCTAAGAGCTTGGACTTTAAATAAACTTTTAGTTAATGAGTCTTGGGTGTTAACCAATCAACATACTCCCTTACGGTTTTCAAAATTTGTATTGATCAACCAACGTATTTCCTTTCGGTTTCTGCAAATCCCAAAATCAAATTAATCTTTAGTTTATTTAATATCTAATCCACGCAGTGTATATGATCAAAAATTAATTTCAACCACGAAGTTAATATATGCTGGAATTTAAAAAGAATAAGGAAAGAGAGTGACACCATATTTTTTACAAGGCTCAGCTTATCCCCAGCCTACGTCCTTGCCTTAGGCTAATACCACCTAAGGATTCCACTATACCGTTCCTTTCCGGGTGGAACAAACTGTTACAAGCGATACCTCATGCTTGGTCACTCTTTTAATAGGTTAGAGCAATGCCTCTCCAAGCGATACCCCACGCTTGGTCACTCCTTGAATAGGCTAGAGCAATGACTCTCCAAGCGATGCCCCACGCTTGGTCCAATGATCCAACAACTTGGAATCATCAATACACTGCAAGAATAGAAGAAATAATCTCTGCGTACAATAACACTCTCACAATAGCAGATTTGTACAATTTCAAGCACTATATACTTCAATATTCAAATATCAAATTGAAATCGAATGAATGTCAAGAATAATTTCACTAAGTTCCTTCTAGATGAGAATTAGCGACTCAGAACTCAGAGTAGGATGATCAGCACTTCAGATTCTCTCAGTAATTTAGTTGTGCAAAGAGTGAGCAAGAGAGTTTCAATAAGACTTTCAGCTTATGAACAGATTCTGAATTTCTTGGTAAGTTTAATTTGCTAAAACCATTTATTTATAGGTTTTCAAAAGTAATTTCGTGTTGCTCAAGATTACTTTGAGTATTTCCCAAGTTTTCATAAATTTTGGGGCATAAGAAACCTTTATTTGAATTTTAAAACTTTTAAAAAAATTAGCCATTAACAGTGTTTAGTAGACTGAAGTGTTGGGTTTAGTCTTCTGAAGTACCTTAAAACACTGAAAAATTTAGTCTAGATACAGGATTGGATGACTGAATTGAGGGTTCAGTCTTCTAAGGGTGTACTGCCTCTTATGTATTCCTTCAGGAAAAACTTCAGCAGACTGAACTTATTCTTCAGTATTTTGAAGTAATTCTTCAGTAGACTAAAGTTAAACTTCAGTCTTCTGAGACAACTCTTCAGTCTTCTGGACGTACACCTCAGTTGTTTGGGTAGATCATATTCTGGTTTTTTAGTTTTGTTTAAAAAAAAACCTTTTGGTCTCTTGCTTTGATTTCTTAATATAACATTTTTCAAGATTTTCAATAAGGTCTCTAAGTCCATAATTAACCCCTAAAGAGCTTCAAAATATTTCATGAGATATTTAAACATGATGTACTAACTATATTGTTCTTAAAGCCTAAAACTCTAATCTTCAAGTCTTCCATGGTATTTTGCCTTATGTCCCTTTTAACTTGAGCTTGAGTTAACTTTAAGTTTCCATATGCACTTTACTCATGTTGGTGTTGTTTGAGCTTCTTTTGAATCACTCTTCATATGAATGTGACTTTTTGAGTCCTTGAGCTTTCCATTGCTTTTCTTTTGAACTTTGTCTTTCCTAAAACATCACCAATTAACCAACATATATTAAATCATCCTTTATTTGTCATCATCAAAACAACATTGAAAAGTCATGTTAGGCCAACAATCTCTCCTTTTTTGATGATGACAAACAAGGAGCAAAGATGAGGGTTCCTTTGAAAAGGCTCCCCCTTATAATAAGTATTCCTTTTAATAATTTTGAAAAGTGATAATATCATATATAATAAAGTTCAAAGAAAATCTCAATTTAAACATATGAACGCCAAACACGTATGTCAAGCATATGTACACACACAATCCATTATATTTCAACATAGCATTTGTAGTGTGCTTTTACTGCTTTAACTTTCATTTTTAACATTCATATATGGTTCAACATATCATTCATTCATATTTCTTATTTGAACATATTCAAATATGCTTCAAAGAAGACCACAATCCATATTTTGCTCAAAATGCATATTAGTAGCTTTAACAATACATCTTTGCTTACAATATTTTCTCCCCCTTTGACATCATTCAAAAAGAAATGAGGGGTAAAAGCAAAAAGTCATAATACAAGCAAAGATCAATTACAAGCATAAACAAATACAAACAACTCAAGGCAACATAAAAACTTAGGTGTTTATATCAAGAGTACTTAATACATCATAAAAATCTAAAGTTCAACTATCATGCTCAATTTTTGTGCAAAACTTCTCCCCCTTTTGATGTCAATCAAAAAGAGTAAGATATCAAGAAAAGCGTATAAATACAAAAGCAATGAGCAACCATAAGCAACACTATAGATATAGTGAATGCTCAAAATAGAAACTTTGCAATTATCATGCATAATAAGATTAACAATAAGTTCCCAAAGTAGTATGAGAAAAAATACAAAAGATTGTATATCATAATTTTCAATGATTTCCATAAACCATGATATCATTTTTTAACAAGCCTAACTCCCCTTGAATGAAATGTATCTTATATTTAATAAATTCATACTTTCATTTGTGAATTGTAAACTATGTATTCATGAAGATACCAATTGTGCTTTTAAATTTATAATGCCATGCTCAAATATCAATTAATTTCATGTAAGCGCTCATGGATGCCAATATCAAGAATAATACCAATGTCATATCAATATCATAATATGCTCATGGATACAAATATGCTGTCATGCTCAAGTATCAATTAACATACTCATGGATACCAATATATTTCATAAATACCAATACTAATATCATATCATACCAAGATTCATGCTTCATAATCATGCTCAATAATTTCATGCTCAAATTTGCCATGTATAGTGAGTAATAGAATCATTAATATAAGTCAATTCATTATCATGTCTTTGGCAATATATAGATATCATACATGTTAGCATTTTAGCATAGTCATAGCATATCAATATATCATATAAGCATGGAGCATATTATTATCATTTGTGCATTGTGCTACGATTTTGCTCAAATTATTCTCATTTTGCTCAAGTATCACTCATTCTCAAATATCTCTCATTTTTTCTTAATCAAAATACTCATGCAGTAAGCTCAATTTGGTTCATATTTTCTTTCTTTTGATTTCATATGAATTCCAAAAATTCATATTGCTTTCCAAATCATAATACTTTCTAAATTAAGCCTTGTACAAATCATCCTATGATTTTGGCCAACAAAACTATTTTTGTTTTTCTTTGTCTCAATGTTATAGTCGTCAATAAGCTCTTAAACTCATCTTTAAGATTTTCTATTTCAACTAGTTCAATATCCTTATATTGAATTGGATTAAGTAGCTTTCTTAATTTCTAAAAGGGAATGACTAATCCTAATATCTTTGGAGTTCTTAGTTTTTAAACTAGACTTTTCATCTAGGTACCTATACTTTCTTGGATTCGGATGATTTAGAAGAAGTTGATTCTTTTATTCTCCAAACTTATCTAATTTTCACATCTTTCTTCTTTAATGGACATTCGAACTTAATGTGTACTTTCCTTTTACATAGAAAACATGTAGTATGAGTATAAGCATTAGAGGAAGTGTTGGTATAGTCTTTGGAGGTATTTGTAAAGTACCCCATATAGAGGTTCTTTTTCCTTGTATTCAACTCCATTGAACCCTATGCCTTCTTTATTCAAAGACATTCTTTGTGCACCAATCATTCTATCAAAGATCTCTTTTCCTCTAAAGAAATTGTAAATTATTTTAGCTTGATCATCATTTTTCCTCTTAAGATCATTGATTTTTGAGTCTAGAGTTTTTTTACCCTTCTCTTGCATCTTTTCTTGGTTTTGAGATACCTTGGTAATTTTATTTTCTAGTTCAGAACTATATGTCTTTTTCATTATCCATAGAAGTTTTGGACTTTAGATCTTCTAGTTCTTTTATCACCTTCTCATTCTTGCTTTCCAATCTATTGATTTTTAAATCTTTTTCTCTTTTAACAAGTTTTAGAGATTCCAGCTCTTTCATTACACCTTCATTCTTGTTTTTCAATGATGTGTATCATTTGGTTACTTTGGCTAGAATCTTATGAATCTTGAATAATTCACTTTGTAATTCTTCATAAGATGACATACTCTCATCATTGGATTCATTATATGAATCATCACTATAATCATTAAATGATTTAGATGAGGAGCTTTGTTCTTCTTCATCATCCAATGTCATAAAGCAAGCGACCTCTTTGCCACTTGATTCATTATCGGAACTACTTGTACTCATATTATCCCAAGTAGTGACCTTCATTGCCTTTTTCTTTTTCTTTTTGAAATCTTTCTTAAGTTGTGGACAATCTAGTTTTACGTGTCCAACTTTCTTACAATTATAGCATGTTGGAAGTTCTTTCTTTGTTTTTTTCTTATTAGTTTCTTCTTCATCATCTAATTTTGAATTCTGGATTTTTTTGTAAATTTATTCTTCCTTCTAAGGATTTTTGCAAGTATCTTGGATATGAAGGCTAATTCATTTTCATCCATCTCTTCATCATCATCACCATCATCATCATCATCATCATCATCATCATCACTAGAGCTTTCATTTGATGCTTTAAAAGCAATGGATTCTTGAGTTTTAGATTTTCCACTTCTTTCATTCATAGCCTTCTCATACATGAGAAGGGATCCTATGAGTTCATCAAATGAGGCATTCTTAAGGTTTCTTCCTTCTATTATGGCTGTGGTTTTTGGTTCCCAAATGGGTGGAAGACCACTAAGGATTTTTCTAATCGTTTCATAAGTTGAGTTATTCTTTCCTAAGGCATTAAGGGAGTTTATGATACGAGTAAACCTAGTATACATACTTGTAATAGATTCATCTGGGTTCATTCTAAAAGCTTCATATTCACTAATAAGCATGTCAATTCTATTATCTCTTACATCAATGGTACCTTCATAAGTTACTTCTAGTTTGTCCCAGATTTCCTTTGCTGTTTTACAAGCCATCACTCTATTAAACTCATTTATGTTAAGGGCACAATATAAGGCATTAATAGCACTAGAGTTGACTTGTAACATCTTATGATCAATTTCAGTCATGTCTTTTTCTTCCTTAGGAACTTCTTTTCTATTTACTAGTTTTTTAGGAATTAACTCACCATGTGTGACAACCTTCCATGCTTTCCAATCCATGGTTTGAAGGTAGATCCTCATTCTTTGTTTCCAAAATTTATAGTTGAGTCCACAAAAGATTCGTGGTCTAGTTGAGGATTGACCCTCTCCAAAAGGAGCTACTTCTAGGTGTGCCATAACAACAACAACAACAACAAAACCAAGCCTTAGTCCCACTAAGTGGGATCAGCTATATGAATCCTTTTCTGCCAATTTATGAGATCATGGACCATTTCTTTTGATAGATTCAAGGATATTAAATCCTTACTCACTATCTCCTCCCAAGTTATTTTAGGTCTACCCCTACCCCTTCTACTGCCCCCCACAGTAACTAAGTCACTCTTCCTTACAGGTGCACTATAAGGCATACATTGCAAGTGTCCATACCATCTGAGTCGTCCCTCCCTTATCTTATCTTCTATAGGAGCTACACCTAACTTACCACGAATATGTTCATTCCTTAATTTATCTTTCAATGTTATACCACTCATCCATCTAAGCATCCTCATCTCGACAACTTTTACTTTTTGGGTTTTATGTTTCTTCGTTGCCCAACATTCTGTTCCATATAGCATAACTGGTCTTATAGCTGTCCTATAAAACTCCCCTTTCAATTTTAAGGGTATTCTACGATCACATAGCACACTTGAAACACTTCTCCATTTTACCCAACCTGTTTTAACTTTATACATTACATCATCTTCAATTTCTCCTTCAGCTTGCATAATAGATCCAAGGTATCGAAATCTACAAGTGCTATTTATTTCTTCATCATCAAGTTTAACTTTGTCTCTAATATTCCTCCTATCATTACTAAAATTACATTTCATATATTCTATTTTATTTCTACTTATCCTAAAGTGTCTAGATTCCAAAACTTCTCTCCATAATTCTAACTTAGCCTCTACTCCGTCCCTAGTTTCGTCAATTAATACAATATCAACTGCAAACAACATACACCAAGGAACCTCCTTTTTTAGTGCATACTTAATTTCGTTAACTCTAATTTTGCAAATAAATCTTATATTTTTAGTCTTTTCCTTATCTGACAATTCTAAGTTTAAGCCTTCTATTTGGTTTTTGTTAAACAACTTACTAAAGTAACTTCATCATATTTCTTTAATATCTTCGTCCTTAACCAAGACAATATCATCCTCACTTTTTATACATTTTACATTTCCTAAGTCCTTGCTCTTCCTTTCTCTAGCTTTAGCAAGTTTAAATATATCTCTTTCCCCTTCTTTTGTACCTAATCTATCATACAAACTATTAAATGATTTATATTTAGCTTCACTAGCGGCCCTTTTTGCATCTTTTCTTGCCTCCTTATATTTTTCAAAGTTATCTCTATTTCTACATTTTTACCACATTTTATACCAAATTCTTTTTGTCTTTATGATTTTTTGTACATCTTTATCCCACCAGCAACTTTCTTTGCTATTCGAGAATCTTCCCCTTGATTCACCTAAAATCTCTTTTGCTATCTTTTTAATAGAGCTAGCTAATCTATTCCAAAGATTATTTGTATATATCACATCCTCTAAGGTCTAATCCCCATTTTTGATTATTTTATCTTTAAATTTTATTATATGTTCTCCTTTTAGGTTCCACCATCTAGTTCTCCTACACTGGTTTATTTTATCATTTTTCTTCTATTTTTTAATACATATATCTAACACTAAGACTCTATGTTGTGTGGTTAGGCTTTCACCTGGAATAACTTTACAATCCTTGCATAATAAACGATCTACCCTCTTAGTTAAAAAAAAATCAATTTGACTTCTATTTTGTCCACTTTTAAAGGTTATTAAGTGTTTTTCTCTCTTCTTAAAGCAAGTATTCATTATATTAAAATCATATGACATAGCAAAGTTTAAGATCATCTCCCTAGACTCATTTTTGTCTCCATATCCATATCCTCTATGTATCCTCTCATAATTTGTATTATCTCTTCCAATGCGTCCATTCAGATCTTCTCCTATAAATATTTTCTTAGTCCCTGGTACGCCTTGTATAATACTATTCATATCTTCCCAAAATTGTCTCTTAAGATTTTTTGCTAAGCCAACTTGAGGAGCATAAGCACTAATGATATTTATTATCTCTTGTCCTAATACCATCTTGATTTTTACAATTCTATCCCTTACTCTAATTACATCCACAATGCTATCTTTTAAGTTTTTGTCTATAATAATGCCTACTCCATTCTTATGTTTTTCTTTTCTAGTGTACCAAAGTTTAAATCCTGATTTATTGATTTCTCTAACTTTCTCCCCCACCCACTTAGTTTCTTGAAAGCAAATTATATTAATTCTTCTTCTAATCATTGTATCCACAATTTCCATGCTTTTACCTGTAAGTGTCCCTATATTCCAAGTTGCTAATCTAATCCTAGTTTTTTGAATTAACGTATTTACCTACCCACATCTAGAATGATGCAGGAACCCTCGCATATTTGACACTGTACCTGGGCGCCGACATGGTGCATCACTTCAGGGCGACGACCTAGCCCACCCTCACCCACTTTTCGCTACACCCAGGTGGTTCACGTGCAACGCGTCGCTCATAGGGGACGCCCTAGAAAATATTCGGTAAGGATTCATATCATAATGATCTAACAAATTTTACGCTGGCTGTCAGCTACCTAGCGCAACCCTCCTCCTTAACCCGAGCTTGGGACCGGCTATATGTGAAAAAATTAGGACAATAAGTGCATCACAGGTGGAGTTTCTAGGTGTGCCATAGAGATCTTTATATAACTACTATTTAAAATTTGTTGTAACCTGACTCTGATACCAATTGATAGTTAAGGAGTTGTCCCAAGAGGGGGGGTGAATTGGGTTATTGAAATTTTTAGTTCTTGTTATGAATTCTTAACTTCTTGTTGATTTAGCAATCACACAATAAAAGCTTAATTGAATAATCAATTCACAAACCAATCATAACACAAGTAAACAATAAAAAAATACCCAATCAAGGTAGCTTTTTCGCAATTCTCAGCTTTTCCAAGAACTCAAGATATTTGGTTGTATGTAGCCCTGTGAATATATGTAAGCCCTGTATTGATGAATTTGATTTCTCAATATGAAGCACAATATGAAACCCAACACTCCTTCCAAGAACTTGGACTTTAAATAAACTTTCAGTTAATGAGTCTTGGGTGTTAACCTTCAATGTACTCCCTTACGGTTTCTGTAATTTGTATTGATCAACAAATGTACTTCCTTTCGGTTTCTGAAAATACCAAAATAAAATTAGTCTTTAGTTTATTTAATATGCAATCCACACAGTGTATATGATCAAAAATTAAATTCAACCACACATTTAATATATGCTGGAATTTAAAAAGAATAAGGAAAGAGAGTGACATCATGTTTTTTATGAGGTTTGGTTTATCCCCAGCCTACGTCTTCACCTTAAGCAATACCACCTAAGGATTCCATTATACCGCCCCTTTTCGGATGGAACAAACTGTTACAAGTGATACCCCATGCTTAGTCACTCCTTTAATAGGCTAGAGCAATGCCTCTCCAAGCGATACCCCACGCTCGGTCACTCCTTGAATTGGCTAGAGCGATGCCTCTCCAAGCGATACCCCACGCTTGGTCCAACGATCCAACAACCTGGAATCGTCAGTACATTGCAAGAATACAAGAAATAATCTCTGCATACAATAACGCTCTCATAAGAGCAGATTAGTACAATTTCAAGCACTATATACCTCAATATTCAAATATCAAATTGAAATATAATGAAGCTCAAGAATAAATTCACTGAGTTCCTTCTAGATGAGAATTAGTGACTCAGAACTCAGAGTAGGATGATTAGCACTTTAGATTCTCTCAGTAATTCAGTTGTGCAAAGAGTGAGTAAGAGAATTTTAGTAAGACTTTCAGCTTATGAACATTTTCTTGGTAAGTTTAATTTGCTAAAACCATGTATTGATAGGATTTCAAAAGTAATTTCATGTTGCCTAAGAGTACTTGGAGTATTTCCCAAGTTTTTATAAATTCTAGGGCACAAAAAACCTTTATTTGAATTTTAAATTTTTTAAAAAAAATTAGCTGTTAACAGTGTTTAGTAGAATGAAGTGCCGAGTTCAGTCTTCTGAAGTACCTTAAAACACTGAAAAATTTTGTCTGGATACAGGGTTAAATGACCAAACTGAGGGTTTAGTCTTCTGAGGGTGTACTGCCTCTTTTATATTCCTTTAGGAAAAACTTCAGCAGGCTGAACTTATTCTTCAGTCTTCTGAAGTAATTCTTCAGTAGACTGAAGTTAAACTTTAGTATTATGAGGCAAATTTTAAGTCTTTTGGACGTACACCTCAGTCGTCTGGGCAACCCATATTTTGGTTTTTTAGTTTTGTTTTAAAAAAAACTTTTTTGCTCACTTACTTTGATTTCTCATAAAACATTTTTTGGGGTTTTCAACAAGGTCTCTAAGTCCATGTTTGCCTTACAAGGCTTAAAATCTTATTTTGATGATAACAAATAAGATGAACTTAACATATTTGGTTGAGTGATGATATTTCAGGATTTAAGTATATGAATACAAGGATGAATGGAAAGAAAGAAGAACAAATGGAGATTAAAGAGTCAATGGTTGGATTCAAAAGATCTAATAATGCTTGAAGATTGAGAGAACATGGGTGTTAAAAGAGGACTTGATACAAAGCTTAAAGTATATTTAAGCTTGAAGACAAGATGGAGCCAGAGAAAGACAAAGCAAGAGAGCTAAAAGAAAGACAAGCATGAAGACTTAAGTATTTAGAATGTCAAATATAATAAGAAGTCTTTATGTAAGTACTTCATATTTAAATATATTTGTGAAATATGTTGAAAGCTCTTTTAGGGGTTTTTCATTGACTTAGAGACCTTATTTAAAACCTCAGAAAATGTTTTATAAAGAAGCAAAGCTAGAGAGCAAAAATGTTTTTTGAAAACAAAACTGAAAAAACTAGAGTTGGTTTGCCCAAATGACTGAGGTGTACCCTCTGAAGTCTGAAGATGCACCCTCATACGACTGAAGTTTTACTTTAGATGTCTGAAGAATTTCTTCAGAAGACTAAAGAATTAGTTCAGTCAACTAAAGATTTATCTGTTGAAACACAGAATAAGCAGAACATCCTTTGAAGACTGAACCCTTAGTTCAGTCGTCTGAGCTAGGACTTTAGAAGACTGAACTTGTAATTCAGTTGTCTGACCCTGTGTCCAGACTATAATTTTCAGTGCTTTAAGGAACATCATAAGACTAAACCCGATAGTTCAGTCGTATGAACATTATTAATAGCTAGAAATTTTAAATGTTTTAAATTTCAAATAAAGGTTTCTTAAGCCCCAAAATTACTGAAAACTTGGAAGATACTCCAAGTAATCTTGGGCATCACAAAATTACTTTTCTAAGCCTATAAATACATGATTTTGCAAATCAAATTAAAAAAACCAAGAACAAAAGAATTGAAAAATCAGTTTGTTAGTTGAAAGCTATCTTGTTGCTCTCTCTTGCTCAAATCTTTACTCAACTAATGTGTTGAATTTCTGAAGTTCTGGTCATCACACTACTAAGTTCTGAGTTGTTAATTCTCATCTAGAAGGAACTCGGTGATAAATTCTTTTGAGCTCGTTGTATTTCATATTGATATTTAATATTGAAGTAAATAGTGATTGAATTTGTATTAATTTGCTCTATGTGTGAGTGTTCTTGTATGCAGCTATTGTTTCTTGTTTCTTAACGATTCCAAGTTGTTGGATCATTGACTGAGTGTGGGGTATCACTTGGAGAGGCGTTGCTCTAGCCTATTGAAGGAGTGACCGAGTGTGGGGCATCACTTGGAGAGGCGCTGCTCTAGCCTACTTAAGGAGTGTTTGATCATGGGGTATCGCTTGTTTTGTTCCACCCGGAGAGGAACGATATAGTGGAATCCTTTGGTGGTATTGGCTAAAGGCAAGGATGTAGGCTGGAGATAAGCCGAACCTCATAAAAAAAGTGGTGTTACTCTTTTTTCCTATTCTCTTTACTTTTCAGCATATATCAACTACGTGGATGATTTAAATTTCCTAATCATAAAAACTACGTAGATTGGATTTTAAATAAACTAAAGATTAATTTATTTTTGGGACTTGCGGAAACCAAAAAGAAGTACGTTGGTTGATCAATATCAATTGCGGAAACAATATGGGAGTATGTTGATTGGTCAACACCCAAAACCTATTAACTGAAGGTTTATTTGAAATCTAAATTTTGGGAAGAGTGTGGATGTTATATTGCTTATCATCTTGAAAGACCAATTTCATTCTCTTCTCTACAGGGCTTGAATCAAATTCATATATACAAGGCTACAAAAGCTGAAACTTGTATAAGAGCTAGATTTCATATCTTGATTGAATATATTGTGGTTGAATGGTTTGGATTGATTGGTTTGATTGAATAATGTTTTAAGGATTGCTTATTCACTTAAGCTTTTTTTGTGTATTTAATAAATTAACAAGAGATTAAGAATTCATGAAAGGAATTAAAAGAAATTTTAATAATCCAATTTACCCCCCTCTTAGTACAATTCCTTAACTTTCAATTGGTATCCGAGTGAGGTTATAACAAATCCTAACTAGTAGCTATATAAAGATCTAGATGACACATATAGGAGTAGGCCCCTTTGGGGAGGGTCAATCCTCAACTAGGCCACCTATCTTTTGTGGTTTAAATTATATATTTTGGAAACAACGTATGAAAATTTATCTTCAAACAATGGATTGGAAGGCATGGAAGGTTGTCACACATGGTGACTTAATTCCTACAAAACTTGTAGATGGAAAAGAAGTACCCAAAAAAGAAAAAGACAAGGCCGACAATGGCCATAAGATGTTTCAAGTAAACTCAAGTGTAATGAATGCATTGTATTGTGCTCTTGAAATAAATGAATTCAATAGGGTCATGACATGTAAATTAGCCAAAGAAATATGGGATAAACTAGAAGTAACTTATGAGGGAACTATAGATGTTAGAGATAGTAGAATTGACATGCTCACAAGCGAGTATGAGGCATTCAAGATGAACTCGGATGAAACCATAAAAAATATGTATACAAGGTTTACACATATCATAAAATCCCTCAATGCCTTAGGAAAAACATACTCTACTTATGAGATGATCCGTAAAATCCTTAGAGGACTTCCTCCAATATGGGAACCAAAGGCCACAGGTATAACGGAAGAAAAAAATCTCAAAAATACATCCCTAGATGAACTCATAGGATCCCTTCTCACATATGAGATGTCTATGAATGAAAGAAGTGGAAAATCTAAATCCCAAGAATCAATTGCATTTAAAGCTTCAAACAAAAACTCTAGTGATGAAGATGAAGAAGATGAACTAGCCTTCATATCCAAGAAACTTGCAAGAATACTAAGAAGGAAGAATAAATTCAAAAGAAGAATCCAAAACTCAAGATCAAATGAGGAAGAAACTAATAAGAAAGAAACAAAGAAAGAACCACCTACATGCTATAATTGCAAGAACACCAAAAATCGGATTGTCCAAAACTTAAGAAAGATTCTAAAAAGAAAAAGAAAAAGAAAAAGAAAAAGGCAATGAATGCCACTACATGGGATAATCTAAGTTCTAGTAGTTCAGAAAGTGAATCAAGTGACCAAGAGGTTGCTTACTATATGGCGTGGGACGATGAGGAAAATTCCTCATCCAAATCTTTTAATAGTTCTTGTGATGATTCAGCGGATTATTCCAATGATGAAAGTATGTCATCTTATGAAGAACTTCAAAATGAATTATTCAAGGTTCATAAGATCTTAGTTAATGTGACTAAATGATAAACATCATTGAAAAATAAGAATGAAGGTGTGAAGAAAGAGTTAGAATCTTTAAAACTTGCTGAAATTGAAAAAGATTTAAAAATCTATAGACTAGAAAGCAAGAATGAGAAGGTAATAAAAGAACTAGAGGATTTAAAATTCAAAACTTCTATGGATAAAGAAAAAGACATATATATATATATATATATATTGAATTAGAAAATAAAATTACCAAGGTGTCTCAAAACCAAGTAAAGATGCAAGAAAAGGATAAAAATATACAAGACTTAGAAATTAGTGATCTTAAGAAGAAAAATGAGGATCAAGCCAAAATAATTTATAATTTCACAAGAGGAAAAGAAAACTTTGATAGAATGATAGGTGTGCAAAGAATTTCTTTGAATAAAGAAGGCATCATAGGGTTCAATGGAATTGAAAATATAAAGAAAAAAAACCTCTATGTAGGGTACTTTATGAAAGCATCCAAAAACTATGCTAACACTTCTTCTAATGCCTATACTCACACTATATGCTTCTTATGTAAGAAGAAATGACATATAAAGTTTGAATGTCCAGTAAAAAGAAAAGGTTTGAAAATTAAACAAGTTTGGAAAGTAAAAGAAACATCTCATGTTAAGCCATCTGGACCTAAGAAAGTATGGGTGTTGACCTTATAAGTCATATCCGGTTTTGATAATGACAAATACTCAAGTATTTGATGGCTATCTAGTTTATGTGCAGGTATATAATAGCAGATCAATTAATGACACATGAAGTAAAGTCTAAAGATCCTGAAGATACTCTTTTTTGTAATTTATATTATTATTCTATTCAGGTATGTAATAGTAATTGTCGGAAAAATGTCTGTAATAATATTTGCATGTCATTTATGTAGGATATTGTAAAGCTCAAAGACCTTAGAAGACCCTTAGGTACCTACACAAATGCATAAAATAGTCCCCATAATCACTTGCATTATCAAGGGAATCAATTAAACTGGATAGGACTTAATAGGCAGAATTGTGAGAGGTCGGGCGACCAAACCCTTAGTGTTCAAAAAACTTCAGGCGATCAAACCATTGACCAGATAGAATGCTGACCTGGTTTCGAGTGGCCAAACTTAAATGACTACATCATCCACGGGCAACCGAACCATAACTCTGACCTTTCCCTACCAACTTGGCTGCCCGAACTTCACATTTAAAATGGCCTTGGGCGACCGAACACATGAGTTCAGTTAACCAAACTCTAGACCAGGTGACCGAATTGCGAACCTTTTGGAAATTGCCATGATTTAGCCAACCAAACCTTGACTCGGGCACTCGAACCTTCAAAAATAACTTTTTTGAATGAGACTATTCGGGTGACCGAATCGTGGTTCAGCCACCCGAAAACTCTCGGGTTGTTTTATTTTTACCGTGGTTAAGCACAGTTAAATGGGTTAATATTTCTTAATGGTTTAAAAATAATATTAATAATCCCCCCTTGTCCTTAACGGTTATAATTTGGCCTACTTCTATAGATAGGGTCTCATTTGTGAAGATTAGCATGAGATTAGAAAAATCATTAGCAAGAAATCCTTTCAAACTTAAAAAGCTTTTTTTGCCTATTCTACTTCAAATGCTCTCATACACTCCTTCCTTTGATCAATCCAACTATTGTGAGAGTTCTTATTGTGCTTATTGTACTAGTGCTCTATAGTAAATTGCTTAATACTCTCATTATTTTACTTGTTGATTGTTATTGATTTTGGAGAATTAAGCAAGAGTTAACCCACATATTTAACTTGATAAATCTTGCATTGGGAAAACTCATTAGCTTGAGGATCTTAGCATTGTTATTGTTAGATTCCTAAAGTAATAATTTTTGCATGCAAAGCATTTTACAAGCTATATTTTTCAAACAACTCTAGTGCTTATTTCATTGAGGAAAATATTTTTGAGTTAGTTTGAATATTGTTGCCAGCATCTTTGAAACCCTAATCTATCATTGTGATTTGTTAAATCTTCTTTCAAAGATTAGCTTATTAGAATACTCTTGAGCATATTTGAGATTATACATTGTTGAGTGTTACTTGCACAAAATCACATCATCGAGCTTACAATTTCCTATACTGTTGATGTGTGGTTGATTGATTACATTTGGTATATATCTGCTTGATTGAGAAGCATAATCATTGTACCAATTTGTATTGTGAAATACTGTTGTATTCCTGGCGTGGCCTGAGGGGGCGGTAATCCAGCTCGGGAAGGATTGCATGTAAAGGTTGAGGTCAATTATGTGCTAATTGACCTGATTGTTTTAGGTGTCACTCCACCTGTTAAATAAGCTTATAGTGTAATCCTTGTGCTTGTTAGCCAAGGTAGGGATGTAGGCAGTTTGCCGTACCTCGATAACATTTTTTGTGTCATCTCCACTTACTGTTTTATCATGCATGCTTAGTTTAATTACTTATGAAGTTTAATTTCCGTTGTATATTTCTATTGATTTATTTTATATGCACTAGATTGACCTTAGGCTTGTGTAATACTACTGTTAGTAGATTGACCTAGGGGATAAAATTTGAAAATACCAATTTACCCCCTCTTTTGGGATTACAGTAAAGTTAACAATTGGTATCAGAGCCTAGTAGTTTAGACTTAATTGTTATGTTGCAAAAGATCTAGATGACTCATAGCACTATAACCCCTTTCCCTGAGAGACCCTCTTCCACACGCCCTCTGGTTTTTAGTGGTGTCAATTACACCTTCTGGAAATAGAGGATATGCATCTATCTTCAAAACATTAATTGGAAGGTGTGGAGAGTTGTCTCCAGGGGAAATTATTTTCCTATGAAAACTGAAGGTACAACTAGAGTTCCTAAGACTAAAGAGGAATATGATGATGATGATATGAAAGTTGTTAGTTTGAATGCCACTGCCATGAATAATTTGTATTGTGGTTTTGATGTGAATGAATTTAATAGAGCTATGGCATGTTCATTTGCTAAGGAGATATGTAATAAGTTAGAGGTCACATATGAGGGTACTAGAGATGTAAAAGATAGTAGGCTTGATATGTTGACTAGTGAGTATGAAGCATTTAGGATGAACATTGGTGAGTCCATTTAGAGCATGTACACTAGATTCACACACATCATTAATTCACTGCTTGCATTAGGAAAGACCAATCCCATATATGAGATGATTAGGAAAGTTCTTAGAGGTTTGATTCCTATTTGGGAAGCAAAGGCTACGACCATTTCTAAGGGTAGAAACCTTAAGGCCATGACATTAGATAAGTTGATAGGTTCACTAATCACCTATGAATTAGCTATAAATGAGAAACTTA